>NC_083766.1:58804404-59111279 GCF_963514075.1 Conger conger
ATACAGGCAGTCACTGTTTTTGCTAGTCTGAATGGGTTCTCACCATAGGCTGAGAAAACAGCCTTTTGGTTAAAAAATTAATTCCCTTACCACTATGTCACAGTGAAATGATTGACATTACAGACGAAAATATGCACTGAATCTGAATTTCAGTCAATCTTGTCTCAATTAATCTGAATTTCAGTCAATCATGTCTGGTTGCAGTAAGATTTGTTCGTCCCTTTGCTGAAATTGTCATTACATTTCAGCATTTAGCTCCAGAGGGACTTGCACTCATTATATTTTTACATACTGTAAATACATTTTATACTGTAGCTTGACAGTTTTACTGAGGCAATTTTGGGAAAAATAAAAACTTGATCAATGTTGCAATGGCAGCACTGCACCTGGGAATTAAAAACCCATCACAAAGAGCTAAAACTACAGTTCAATGGACTGCATTTATATAGCACTTTTATCCAAAGTGCTTTAAAATTGATGCTTCTCATTCACACACACACACACACACACACACACACACACACACACACACCAATGGCAATAGGCTGCCATGCATGGTACCAGTCAGCAACCGGGGGTTAGGTGTCTTGCTCAGGGACTCTTTAGCAAACAAAGGGCTGGATCGAAACAGCAACCTTCCAACTGCCACACTACCACTCTTACCTCCTGAGGTAATGTCGCCCTACTCAATAACCACAATGCTGCACAACCACCACCACCACCTCCACCACCACCACCATCATCATCATCATCATCATCATCATCATCATCATCATCATCATCATCATCATCATCATCATCATCATCATCATCATCATCATCATCATCATCATCATCATCATCATCATCCCCGCACCTTGGCCCAAATGAATTAGAAGGGAGAAACAGGTGGCTGAATCCTGTTCATGCTCCGTGAACATGATTGGGGAGACAGTTGGACTTTCTAAATTAGTGGTGGGAATTGGATATATACATCCATTACATTACATTACATTAATGGCATTTGGCAGACGCTCTTATCCAGAGCGACGTACAACAAAGTGCATACCCATAACCAGGGATAAGTGCGCTGAAAGACCCTAGAGGGAAGTACAATTTCAACTGCTACCTGTACAACAAAGATAAGGACTAGGGCCTATTTGAATTTTTTTTTTTTACATTTTTTAAACAAACAAACAAACAACAAAGCAAAAGTGACCAAACTTAACTAGCCGAACACTGCTTACCTTGCCAAACTAAAAATACCAATACACAAAAAAGTAAATCACAGAAAGACAACAATTAAGGTTCACAGGGAGGTAGGGAGGGATGGGGAGAGGTGCTGCTTGAAGAGGTGCATCTTCAGTTTGCCCTTGAAGGTGGGAAGAGATTCTACAGTTCTGACCACAACGGGGAGTTCGTTCCACCACCGTGGAGCCAGAATAGACAGTAGTTGTGAGTGTGAGGTGGAAGTTCGGAGAGGGGGAGGTGCCAAGCGGCCTGTGGAGGCTGAACGAAGAGGTCTGGCAGGGGTGTAGGGTCTGATGATTTTTGTAGGTAAGCTGGGGAAGACCCCTTAACTGCTCGGAAGGCTAGCACCAATGTTTTGAATTTGATGCGAGCCATGACAGGCAGCCAGTGGAGGGAAGTAAGCAGGGGGGTGACATGTGAGTATTTTGGAAGGTTGAAGACCAGACAGGCTGCTGCATTCTGGATAAGTTGGAGGGGTCTGATGGCGGACGCTGGGAGGCCAGCCAAGAGGGAATTGCAGTAGTCCAGGCGGGACAGAACCATCGCTTGGACCAGGAGCTGGGTTGAATAGGGGGTGAGAAAGGGGCGGATTCTCCGGATGTTTTATAGGAAGAACCTGCATGACCGGGTCAACGCCGCAATGTTCTCGGAGAGGGACAGTCTGCTGTCCATCCCCACATTGGGTGGCAAATAAATAAAAAATAGTCCTCCAGAAATGACTTCTCTACTGACCAATTCAAAACGAGATCGTGGAAAAATATTATGTTGTCACACTTCCCCTGTTTTCTGTAGAAAACGACTGTATGAAAGGTCTAGCTTTAAAATGTGTGAGGAAAATATTATCTTCGTAATACTAAACCTCCACAGGTGCCCGTTATTTCAACAGTGCAGTTACCTCATTCTCCAGCAGGTGTCACTGTTACAGTGGTGTTCTGTGGAAAATGAATTACTCACAGGGTTGTTGGAGGCGGTAATATTACAGTATTAAGTTTCTTTTTTTTTAATTACTATTATTCACTGTGATTAATAGTTTTTTGTCACATATAAAGTAAAATGTGTTTCTTCAAAAGGGAACAGGAGTAATATGGCTATTGAAAGGAATTAGGAAAGGAACAGATTTTTTTGTTTGTTTTGCAAAGTAAGAACATGACATCTAATCATCGTCAGCTTGTTTTTCCTCTCCTCAGAATTGAGCAACAAGCCATTTGTGTAACAGATATTTAGTTAGTGTAACATATATTTAGTTTGGGTAACATATTTAGTTTGTGTAACAGATATTTAGTTTGTGTAACAGATATTTAGTTTGTGTAACAGATATTTTGTGTAACAGATATTCCGCTGCTTGTTTATTGTTGTTGTGCTGACCTGCTTTCATTACGCCCGTATCCTGTCATTTTCAGCTACTCCTGTAAAATTCAGCGTCAGCTTTCTTTGAGATGAATCCTCTACTTCAACACCCTGCCCCCCCCCCCCTTATAAATGAGCTGAGCCTGCACTTATTCCTCCTGTGTCACCATCCAGAAAGAACCCCCCCCCCCCCACACACACACACACACACACCTCACACCACAGACCACAGCCTATCAATTTACTGTACGTGAAGAAATTTGGGCGTATAGGCCGACGGACAAAATGTATGAGACCAGCAGGCTGATCCAGGATCAGCTCCGGTGGTCAGCTCATAATGGATGAGGTGAGGGCCTGGCCGGGTGAAAACTGAGAGCAGAACAGTTCTCCTGCTCTGACAGGCTTCCTAAGCACAGGCTCTGGGGCCCGTTCCACAAAGCAGGATCACCGAGTTAGCTGGGTAACTGCGCTGAGTAAAACCCGGAATAGCTATTTTTAATTCGGTCCATTTTTCTCCAGATTTGAGAGGGTTCTGGGTTTTACTCAGTGCCGTTTTACTCTATCCAACTGATGGAGTTAGTTCATCAGTAATCTTGGGCCCTGTTTCATAAACAGGATTATGGAGTTAGCCGCATCACTTCTCTGAATAGAATCCAGAACCCGCTCAAATCTGGAACATGGACTGAAGGACAACGAGCTGTTCCGGCTTTTACTCAGCACAGTTACCAAGTCCAGGGACCTCAGTAATCCCGCTTGATGAAATACCTCTCTGCTTCCTACAGACCCCTGCTCAACAGACCGTTCAGCCACCTGAGTTTGAAAAGGATACACACCCTGAGCTGTAGGGGGCGCTGGCTGCCACTCCCCAGGATGGATCCCAAAGACAGTGGGCTGACTCAGGCTTTCACAAAAAAGTGGTTATTTACTGTAATAACACAGCTGTGTGAGCCAACACTGTCTGCGATCCACCCTACAGGGCGTTACTACACCACGTCAGGGTGTGGTTATGAGTCTGGATGCACTCTGGATCATAATAACAGGCAGCTCAGCGCTAACGACCAAACGTACACCCATTAAAAGTGCATGCAATATATTAACAAAATATACACTCGGTGTAAACCAGTGTTTTTATTACACTTATTTTTTAGACTTATAAGTTTGACGTGTTGTATGTTCAGAGATGCTCTTCTGCATAGCACTGTTGTACATGCGTGGTTATTTGCGTTACAGTCACCTTCCTGTCAGCTTTGACCAGTCTGGCCCTTCTCCTCTGACCTCTGACCTCTCTCATTAACAAGGTGCTGCTGCACACTCTGCAAACTCTAGACTGCTGCGTGTCTAGAGGAGATCAGCCGTTTCTGAGATACTCAAACCACCCTGTCTGGCACCGACAATCGTTCCACGGTCAAAGTCACTTAGATCACATTTTTTCCCCCCATTCTGATGGCTGATGTGAACATTAACCCCTTAAGTCTCACCGATGAGATAATTGCATGCATAATAAAGTGCTCAGTGAGTGTATGTAAGCCAGTTATCACTTCATATGTCTTGGAATAGATGCCAGATACAGTATTTGATACTGCATATCAGCAGTATTGTATACATATTCTGCAATATACTGCAAAACCTGTATGTGTAATTATATTTCACATAATGACTATATGCATTTAAAGAAATAGTGTAAAATGATAGATGGAAGGGGAAATGGTTACTACCCTGTATAATGCAAGCAGTTAATTTTGGCATTTTGAAGTATGTTATTATGGGTCTACTCATCCCTCTAACCTCTAAAATTAACTTTAAAAAAAAACTATCGGTGGTGTGATCCAGACATGAAATTCTGCAGAAAGACAGAGACAGAGAGATATCCTGACATGTAATTATGCAAAGAAGAGTCCTTTCTCTTTAATTTGGAGTTGTTGTATTTGTGTGTGCATGTGTGTTTATAATGTAACTGTGTTTATAATGTAACACTTTTGTAATATTTACTCTAGAGAGAGAGGGGGTGGGGGGGTGGGGGGCTCAAAAGCAGGCCACCAGGTGAGATTCAAACTGGCAATCTCCCATCAAAGACACCAGATCCCTGACCACTGCCCCACACCTCCCTTTCATTTCAAGGTGAGGCTTTTCTCATTTGAGAAAAAAAAAATAAAAAATTTAGCAGAGTTGAAGTTTTCAAGGACAAACGGCCTAAATTAGGAACTATGCACTGTGTCTTAAACTCATTCAACTGGCAGCACACCACGGGGATATCAAGTGGTGTTAATTATTTTATGATGTGCACGGAATGTAATCTTCTTCCTCGTCTAAACATAACAACTCCGGGGCCCGGAAAAGATACAGAAAAAAAATTATATATATAAAAAAACAAGAGCAAAGTTCATTGATTGTTCATTTATCTTCTGAGATAAAGGAAGAAGAGATAAGTAATGTATTCAAGCCCTTATTTATCAGGATTAAACACATACCACAACAAAAGGGGCAGAGTCAGCAGGAGAATGTTACAATCCAGATCAAACCAGGACATGCAGCCACAGAGGATCTCAGAGGATGAGTTTTCTCCTTAAGCTCACTGGGGATAATGTTAAGATGTGAACAAGGGAAACGTGAGCTAAGACTAGCGCTGGCACTCTAAGACGTGTAGGTGCATAATGTGTATATGGAGTCCAGGCCTAGAACCGCAGAGCCAACACATGACATCATTACATCACATTGCATTATATTGCATTAGGGTTCAGCAGTGTAGTCAAAAATAGTCATAATGTTTGGCCTGCACAGAACTAGGTGGGCCGGAACTGCCAAGGTGGGCTTTCACAGTTGGGTGTGTTGGCTCAGGCCACAATACTATCTCGGAAGCTGTAGTTATTTGGGTAAAAGACCATGGATTAAGCAGAATTCGGGTATTTCGTTCACCTTTTAGGCCTGTTTTTGCGCTTTAATTTTCAATGTATAAAGGGACAGCTCAGACCTTTGCTATTTTTTAACATTCACAACTTTTGTCAACATAAGTTTTACGTCTGTCACTGTCTGCAACAAATATACATTTCAGATAATTTCGCAGAAGATAAAGTAAAATGAAAAGATTTTACTAAATTACACTACATTGTATTTTGTCCGTAGTCTCCGTTATCCACTGACGGGCAATGATGAGAAGAATTCGCGCGGAAACGACCGCGGTCTCCGTCAGACCTTCATTTTACCTTGACGCCCGCGTGCGCACACTCAGACGCCCTCGTCTGTGTCAGCGGTGTCACGTTCCAGTTTAAACATGCCCTGGAACAAGATAAACGGACATGCTCTCGTCCCACATACCTGTCTCTCCGCGGCTCCTGTTTCTGTTACTAGGTTACAGCGGTGGCTGGTGGTTATGTGTGTGTGTGTGTGTGTGTGTGTGTGTGTGTGTGGCGGCTCCGAGGGGATCCGATGTTGTTCGCTGTTTATCGGGGCGACGCTGAAAGAGCGCGTTTCCTTTGATATTGAAATACGTTGCCCTTTTAACGAATGCCGGCGATCACACAGAAGTCTCTGCGAAAATAAGATATCGCTGCCAACCTTTCTGTGTATAGATCGGGTGAATAATAGCCTAACAGCTATTATTAATAGCCTTGGCGACGGGTAATTCCTGTGACGTTAAGTATGAATGCAGGTTAGAAACGCTGTAAGGTCAGAATAGGGTACGCTATCGCAAATAACGACTGTTTTTTTTTTTTTTTTAAATGGCTACACGAATCTATCCATGAAAAGATCTGACGTTGGGCACCACCACCCGAGGTCACCGCTTCCCTGCACAATTTCTGATGCTCCTCTCAGTCAGAGCCGCCTAGAATTATCCTAAATCCTGACACCATATTGATCAAAGTACTGCTTTCTCCTTTCCGCACGCTGATCTTATCCGCCATGACACATTCTCAGTGTTAGGGCACAGTTCTGGGGTCAAGTTCCTCCTGTCTATACTCAGCTAATCCATCACAAGCTGCCACGGCACAACTGATCCTAGATCAGCTCTCCAGCAGCACATCTCATTAAGAGGACCAGAGTGCCAGAGAGATGCTCGTTTACGTCAGCGGTCCCGGTTGGCCGCGGTGTCTGAGGGCCTGTGTTGTTTCCGCTCAACCAGTGGCCAATTAGGGCCTTGGAAAAAAAGGGTGATTGCACTCTGTAGCCAAATTAAGTGACGTAAATGAATCATTTAAGTACTGAAACAGAAGACGTTATGGCCCACAGGAGTCAGACACTCCTGCTGCAGCAGGATGGCATATTTGTGACTGTGTGTGTGTATGTGTGTGTGTAGTTCAGTACCATTTTCATTGTACTGAACTACAATGAAAATGGTGGCTGCATAAAGTCACATAATACACATTATACATATACAAAACTATTTCTACATTTAGAAATGCATATATATTATTTTTATTCTCTGCCCAACCTCGATTGCAGCCCTGCTACGGAGGAGGAGCAGAGAGAGGGCCACGCTACCTTGGGATCACCCAGGCCTACTGCTCACATTCCAGGCAGCAGACATGGGGATGCTGGGGGGGGGGGGGGGGGTGCTGGGAATGGTGCTAGCAGAATGCTTCAGGATTACACTTGAATCCTTGTTTCTTCTCTCCAGTCTCCCGCTCCGCTTTTGAACTGTGGTTTCCTCCGCCAGCGAGGAGCACCTCGCCTCACGAGAAGCTCAAAGAGCAGACCTTGGCATCGTGAGCATCGTGAACACACAGATCTCCACGCTGCAAAGGGGCACACGCTCAGAAACCCCAAATTCTCATTCTCAAATAAAAGCCCCCGACAAATGTCAACATCATCTCAACTCGCTAACACACGCTGGGATTAGAAACCATAGAAACCTCTATCAGGGACCCCGACATGAAAATGGAGAGATCATTCTGCTACATGTCAAGGCTGATATGTTTCAAGCCTCATATCAGATAAGCAGTGCCATAGGACAGGTCTTGAGCTGAGGGAGATAGGATCTCAGCAACAAGAGGTGACTGAAAGAGTGTGACAATGCTTGAGAAAGCAATGAAAACCACAGTGTAATTATAAAGGTCCAAATCATTGCTGTAGCGTCTATAATCCCTCCTACGCAATTCTCAAATACCTTCTCTTCCACAAAGACATGCACAAACAAAACAAAACTAAACACACACACACACACACACACAAGAGCTCAGGCACAGAAACCCACACACGATGCCCACACATGAATGGCCACACACACACATGAACGCACCCGCCCCCCACCTCAACACACACACACACACACACACACATACAGACATACACACACGAATGCCAACACATACACACATACACACACCCTCAAATGCCCCCCCCCCCACATACACACATGAATGACCACACAGACACACACACATACAGACACACACACGAATGACCACACAGACACACACACACATACAGACACACACATGAATGGCCACACACACCCACACATGTGAATGACCCCCCAACACACTAATGAGATTAGGTACGATGGAGCAGAAGTGTGTAAAAAAACCCAGTCTTCTGACACAAAGGCTGCAGTAACACGAAAGCAAGTCACTGCAGTGTAATCACAGGTGTTTCCAGCGCTGGAGAATACCAACAGATAACAACACTACCAGTCAACCGCTCCCAGCTCATTCTGGATGCTTATCTGCACACATTCTCATGACATCGCCACATCAGTCAACACAACGTTTTTTACAGATGTAAAAAAAAAAAAAAAAAACTCTAGTTTTATGGTTCTTTATCAGGCAAAATGGTTAAATCCAGGAGCTTTCACACTAAGGGTTCCATAAAGGACTAAAAAGGGTTCCTACAGGAGACAAGCCAAGTAACCCTTTGCATTCTGAGTATGTAGGCCCCAACTTTCACAAGCTCACAGCAGCAGAACCCCACACCACACACATCCTCCAACACTGTCGTAATGTTTTCACACAGGCCCGAGATCAGCACCAGCACAATGCAAGGGTGTTTTATTGGCTTACGCCTTTTTTCCCATTTTTTTTTTTATAGAACACAGACTTGAGGTTTGGTTGAAGGGTTAAAAAGGTCTTATGGTCAATAAAACGGCTGTCAGTATGTGCATGGTGACATCAACGAACACACCTTCAGGCCCCCCTGCCCTCTGACCATGAGCCAAGGAAAACAGTTTGAAAAAAAAAAAAAGATGCCTAACAAGAATATTGTTAATAATTCGCTCAAAGTTCCTGGGTGTTCTGCTGTCATGACATTGGTTATGTGGGAGTTCTACCGTCATGACACAGGTCAAGTGACAGTGCCACTGTCATGACATTGTCGTGCCACAACTTTTTCCCCAATGCCCTTTAGGCTGTGTCCGCTCTTACAGTCAGTTTCACTTAAAAGGTGAAAAACGTTTGTTTAAAATTACATTCAATTTAGTGTGACTGTGACATGCCATTCCAACAGAAAAAAATTATTATATAATTATTTATTTTAAGCGGAATAGAAGAACAACAATCGACAGGGCCCAGCTGTTTGAAAAACAGGAAGAAGCCAGCAGATTGTGCCTGCGATAGCGGCTAGCATTCTCACATTCCTCCGATGGGATGTTTTCATAAATCAGGAACCAAGAACATAGGGGTTCCAACCACAAATAGCATAGTTTTGAGACTTTATCATTTTCAAGTCCCATTACACTGCCCATAACATTGTATCACAACACTCCTTTTTTATTGCATCAGTGTTAGTTTTAACTGAGCAATTGCCACAAATTGAACCAGAGCTAAGAACCCACTAGACCACATAACTTCATAAGACCTGGAGCAGTTGTTTCTAATCTGTGAGAATAAGCAGCCATCTCAGTTTTTGTTAAAGCTGTTCTGTGGTTTCCGAGTTGCAGCCTGAGGTTTCAGCTCTGGATAAATTGGCAGCAATTGCCCCATTATGATTAGAAATGCAACGTCAGATGTTTCATCTCTCCTACACCCAGAAGAAAATGTATCAGAAACCATTTCAATGTTACGTCATTTTTACGCCGCCCTATAATTCCAAACTTTGGACATGTTTGCTGTAGAGGATAACGTCGCATATTAATATGGAATGCCACACATAAAGATTAGATAGTTTTTTTTGTTGCAATTTCTTGTTCCTTGTTCCTTGTTCCTTGTTCGTCACACCTGGGGTGTGTCTCAATGCTTTAAAAAATGGAGAATATATATTTTTTTTCCCCCTTGCTATTATTTGGCAATGACTGGTCCGATAATTTACTGTAACCAGAGACAACCCCTAAGAGGCTTCTTCCTGAGCCTGTGACCTTCTACCCCCTCCTGTCCCCCAGCCTGAGCCTCAGATACAGGCCAGCCCCAGGAGAATAGCCCAAAAAAGCTCAGAGAAACCCCTGAATCATTTGAATGACATGTCATGTGGCTGCCGGTAATGTGTTTGTGAAACAGTTTTTTCAGCGACGTACAGTATGCGTACCTGGGCCTGGAGGAACCCTCCTCTCCACATTCTCCGCATGTCTTGGATTCTCCACGGAGGCTCAGAGGGAACGGGACAGTGGCGGGGTTTGGACCTGATCAGATATGAAACTGAGAGAGGTAGAGAAATGAAAAGCCTGTGGGGTGGGGGTGGAGGGGGGTACAGGGTGGGGGGTGATGTTTTGTTTAAGATTAAGCGCAAGAGGTAAGCAGCTTTCCCTTTCTCTCAACATTTTACTTTACCAGATGAGGAAGAAAGGCCCGAAACACACACACACACACACAGGCACGCACACACACACACACACACACACACACACACACACACACACACATACACAGACACACACATACATCCACAGACACATGCTCCCACATACAAACACAGACTACCAGTTACAGACGTTATTACACACATACACTGCCACACACAAACACAGATTTCACAGATACAAACACGTGTATCCGTACATACGCTCCCACACACACATACCGATTACCATAGCCACAGATGCGTATAAACACATGCACTGGCACACACAAACACAGATTCCATAGATACAAACACGTGTATCCGTACATATGCTCCCACACACACATACCGATTACCATAGTCACAGATGTCTATACACACATATGCTGCCACACATAAACAGAAGCCCCCCTCGACACACACATGCACACACAGCAGACATACGCTCTCAAACAAATCACCAAATTACCACACACACACACACACACACACACACACACACACACGTGTATTCACACATGCGCTTCCACACAAACAGGAACAGGTACACACAGTAACACACAGGTGCAGAAACATAACCACCCCCCCCCCCCTCCCCCCACACACACACACAGACACACGCTCCCTCACACAAACACAGATTACCACAGACCCCCCCCCCCCCATACACACACACGTGCCAGAATAACACCCACGGAGGCTCACTGAATAGTGGAACGTCGGGCCCAACACCAGTGAGGATGTCTGGGTGAGCCGGTGTGACAGGGTGGGGATTAAGGTCTGTTCAGGTTCTATTATGGAATACGGGAGCAGACCGGGCTCCGAGGAGCGCTAACCTTTCTCTCGCGACGGGGAAAGGGTTTGCGCTAGATTAGGAAGTTAATCCCTCCGCCGCACCCCCAGGAGGACGTTTGGTGTCAGGGAGAATTTCTCTCAGCAAGGGAGAAAATCAGTTTAGACAGGGAGACAATGCAGATTTCAGCCACGGCGTTGCACAGTGGCCCCTTTGTCCTGGCAACCCAGAAACGGCGGGTGACGTCTCCCCCTTTTGTAGCGGATTCCACCTCTGAAACATTGGCGTTATTTAACATCTATCGGGGTCCACGTCAACGACCGGATCTTTGTCAATAGTGGCTTCTTCACGCACTTGTGTCCACTTCACATTTCTGTGTGTCGGTTACGCGCTGAAGACACGCGGCATTCCCGTCTCTGAAGGACAATAAACTTCACATCTTGAATATGTCATCGAGGTCACGAGGAGATTGATCTGAATTAATAATTAAACTCGCCATGGCCCCAAATGACCTCTTTCGCTCCCTTGTGTTTTGGGTGAAATGTGCTTACATTCAAAAGTAAATATCCTGGCTCTGGGTTGAAATGATATGGTTCAATAAATTCAGGCAAAGATAATTAATTCTTTGCGCCTGGGTTGCAGGTGTGAGGCTCCTATGGCCTCTCAGCCATCAGTAGGGAGCTTCTCTCAAAACAATCAGCCAAGCGTAGAGACCAGCAAATTAAACCTGGGCCCGTTTCACAGACAAAGATTAAGTTTAGTCCTGGACTAAATACAATTTTCTTTCTGCAGAATCTCCATTCGAAAGAGAATTTAGTCTCGGACTAGGCTTAATCTGTGTCTGCGAAATTAGCCCTGTAAATCACAGTTTAGTAGAAAAGTTTCTGAGTCGCCAAGAGAAACTGTTCCAAGTTTGAAAGTCTAATAGGTGAATAGAAATTTGTTTGTGTAAAATACGAACCAAATATAATGGGCCTACTACATGCAGTTATATATATAGTATGCAGTTAGGTCGAGTCTCCATAGTTTGAAGGTTTTTCGAGTTAAAAGATTTAACACAAAACAGAGCTTGTTCTCTGCGTTACACGAAGTAAACGCTCACAACTCTCCTCCCCTTCCTTCGCCCGTATGGAGGCGTATGCATTGACATAGCAAACCACACGGTGTTTTTTACACGGAGCTGGCCCCGGCTTTCCCGTCCATTTTTTATTTATTTCTTTTTTTTTCATCCGAGCTGCCGCCATGTTGTTCTGAAGCAGGATGACAGCAGAACGGCGCAGAAGAGGGAGACGGAACTAATACGACAATAAATGCCAAATAAACTCAGTTTTTGGGGGCACGGCGCAATATTACTGAGACAGACGAACCGAACAATAGATTAGCCGTTGTTGTTTTTGCATTTCGAACAAGCTGTAAGGGTTTAAAGTGCAGCCCTCCGATTTCCTGGATATTCTATATTTCGTTTTCCTATGGCGTAGGCTTTTTTAAAGACTGTATTTTTATTTCCTGGGGGTGGGAGGGGGGCCTTCCAGTAAAATAAAGGATACCGATTGTTATAAAGAATTACTGAACTCGGAAAGCCGACCAAATGTGTAATACAAGACTAGTCACATTTCTAACATTCGAATAGCTACTGGCTCCGTCCCACTGGCTTAAGGACCGCCATACCGTCTTTGGATCCATAAATTGTCATTTCAAAGTAGGCTAATTGTACGAGTATTTTTTTTATTTAAAAAAAGCAAAAGACGGGAGATACTCAGCCTTTTCACCTGGAAGGTCGCGCACAAAAGGGACAGCATAGCCCACCGAAAATGACGAGCAGTGTTCCAGCAGACATGGTAAGAATCGCACTTCTGTGTTTGATTTTAATACACTTTACAACAATTCCTTGACACTGTCTTCTCCTCATTTCCCTAATCGTTTACAGAAAACCAAAATCTAGTAACTATTGCACCGAGATCTGAGGTTTAGTTAAAAGGCAACGCTTAGCATAGCCCACAGACGGGGTGCCGCAGAACAAATTTAGGAATTTGAGTTAGCAGTGTTGTTTGTTGAAGTTTGAGATCGGACTGGTGCGGTAATATTAACGTGTAGCCCATCGTTATTATACATTTCACCGTGGTTCAACAAAAGTTAAAGCGTATGATATTATACAACATTAGCTGAGTAAATTAACGTATTCTTCAATTGACTTTATTTTACACAATGGCAGATTGCTGTGGTCTGTCTGCTCAACCAGGGCATACCCCCTGTGATTTATGCATATTGAGCTCGGTCTTTTGTTTGTTTTGGCTGAAATAATCTAGCTACATTACTGGACATACCGGGATCGAACAGTTTCCGTGTATTCTTTTCTTAACTTGACGTAGCCTACGTTTGTCATCTCGGTGCCTGAGGGTAATCTTGTTTATGTGAATGTCTCTTGTTTCTCCGTCAAAATGCAAAACAGTATCACAAATTTGAAATTAACATGCATGTTAAGGATATTGAGCCTTTCATTTGGTCCACTAGCCTATTACTAGCTACTCGGGTTTGATGATTGACATTTAAGTATAGGCGCTGTGCTCTCAATCTATTCAGACAGATCGTCTAATATTTTACAGGCAACATTAGTTCAGATACTCTTCACTAACTTTTCCTGTCTAGGAACTTTGTAGCTCGTAATGCTAATTTGATGACAAGATGTTGACCTAACTAACCAAAGTGTTCTTGTTTGTAGGAACGTTGTACAACGTTCGTGACCTTTGCAGCCTACTGCATAGACAGTTCTCTGTCTATATCGAAGATGTAGCCACAACAAGTTTAGACTGCGATTTAGGACGCCGTTCTTGTGTGACGGGCTTTCCTTTTCGGTCCCTGTCACTTGCCTGTTCGAGCGGATAAGTGGCACAGTGAAGTGTCTTTCCAAGGCTGACCGTGAACTCGGAGCGCTAACTGAAGTTACGAAAGTGACGTACAATGGCAACGTGCAAACTGAGATCACGTAGCCTACATGTCGACTGAACCCACTCCGCTGTAAAATCCGGTGTTCATTGAATGCCGTTTAGTTCATTAGACATGATCTTTTTAGCGTCTCAGTCATTTTATTTCATCCCTTACTTTACAAAGGAAAAAGCCCAGTTGCAATTGAATTGAAATCCGTTTTTCAAGCAGGATCCTGAAATGAACAGTTCACTAACGTGTACTAGATTGTGTGATGTTTGGGGGGGGGGGGGGGGGGGATGGGGGGAATGGGGGGACAGCAAAATGTTTTCTGCCACAACCTCCTGGTGGGTTCCTGTTTCGGGCTGTTCCATCGCCGCCGTAAATGAGTAGCTTGCTTAATACGGTGTCGATGTGTCAGCGGTTTGAGACTGGCAGCGACAAGTACAATAATTTACATTTCAAGTGTAGGCTGGAAACCGCAGTTCAGTTGAGGTATTGCGGGAACAGTTTAGCCGGGTTTTGGTCGTGGCGAGGCAGATCTGACGCCTGTGTGAGCACTCGGACTCGACTCGACAGAGAAGCAGAATCTCGGGTCGTTATCTCGCGGCTTGAATGAAACGCGTTGGCCTCCGCGGCCCGGCCCGAAGTAGCCTTGTCAGGCCTTAACTTCTCTGCTTGAGTCCTACAGAAAATTACAGCGGCCTGATTGAGACCTGCCCTTGGGACTGAAATAGCTGTGCCGAGGGCAAGGTGGGGTGCAAACACGCCCGTGTTTTTATTTTCGGAGTTTCACTTAGGCTAGTCCTCTTCCTCCTTTCTCATTTCCTGTCCAGAGCGGCCGAGGGGAAGCCAAGGTGGCATTTTTGAGGGGACGGTGCGACTCATTCGGCCCTGAAAGTGGCAGCCTGTCTCCGAGGTGGGCGAGGTGTCGAATCTCTGCGTTTGACGACAGGTGCCAATCACAGAAATTGGTGGGTCGTGGTGTGCACTCGGTTGGCCGTTGGGGCTCGACGGTGGGGCACGGGTCGGTCTCGAGGTCGCCGTCCGCATCGTTGGGGTTTGTAGCCCTGGGAATACGTCGTCTGCAGACCACGGAGAGAAAAGTGGAATGAGATATGATTTTTGGGCCTTTTCCAAATGTGCTGACGCTGTGGAAGCGGGGGAGGGGGACCGCTCCGAGGGGGAGTCTTCTCTGCTTCCTTAAACTTTCAATTTAGAGATGAATGCTCCACGGTTGGAGAAATCTCAAGCGTTTGTCAGGGAACAAAAAAAAATTCAAGATTAAATGTGTAACAAAGCCCTTCTATTAAGATAAGCGCTCTTTTTTTTTTTTTTTCCCAAAGTAAGTGTGCATATTTAACGGAAGAAGTCACATGTCGCAGAGCGGGGTTTCTTTGGCGGTGGCCTCTGGTTCTTTCTCACGCGCGGTGGAACACCGTAAAAACCAGGAAGGAAGTGGCACCGGAGAAGTGAGAAGACAAGAGCGGGAAAGGAACCGTCATGAGTGTGTGGTCTCCACCTGGGAACTGTTGAAGTTTCGGGAGGTGGGGGGTGGGGTGGGGAAGGATCACAGGCCATTGTAAAAGGCAGGAATGTGTGTGTGTGTCTGTCTGTTATGTCTTTGTTACACATCAAGCTGGATGGGGGTAGTTGTTTTACTGTCCCTAACTGTTATAGGAGGTGTGTGTGTGTGTGTGTGTGTGTGTGTGTGTGTGTGTGTGTGTGTGTGTGTGTGTGTGTGTGTGTGTTTGTGTGTTTGTGCGCGTTGGTGTTGGTGCGTGTGCGTGTGAGCGTGTGTGCGCGTGTGAGCGTTTCTAGTTGGCTCACTTTGTTTATTTTCCGCAGAGCGCATCTCCTCACACAATGCGACCTTTACCCTGTCGCCCATAGTGCTCTCCCCTCGCCATAGTGCTGCGCCCACACAGGGAGTCTCTCCCTCTGCCAATCAAAACACGGGACAGTGAGGGGCGTGTGTTCCACCCGCAGTTCTGCTCCAGCTTCTTAACAGTAGTCCGTAGTCATTTAGCTGACACTTTTATCCACAGGGACTTGATTTGAATGAGCAGGGGACAAATCCCCCCTGGAGCAATGTGGGGTTAAGGGCCTTGCTCAAGGGGCCAACAGCTCTTCCGGGGTTTGAACCAACAACCTTCTGGGTCCCAGTTAAGGACCTTGCCACTGGGCTACCGGCTGCCCCCCACTTAAGCCCAGGAGGTTCTGTAGAACATCTGAAGCAAAGTGATGCCCTTGATCTTAGGTAATCTTCAGCAGATACATACAGTTGGAATATTCTGGCTTCGATGGAGATGTAATGCTGGGCGCTAAAGACGTGGAGTTGAGTGTGTTGTGCGTCTGGTTATGCCTGACAGCCGTTCAGGTTATTCATTTCCCTCAGGTTGAAGTGTCGGCGCTCCGCGGAACGGCTCGGTTCTCGTCAGGAGTTGTGTGATGTGGCGGATCTGACTTAGTCACAGCCGGAGTTGTGTTCCTCTGAAAAACCTGTTCAGCGGAACTGAAGATTCATCCACCGGCTGGACTGGCTGGAGTGTCAACACGAGGGCTCTCCTTTGAACTGGGCGAGCGCTCGGAGCAGACCGACGCGGCGGCCGGTTTCCGTCGGGATTGCTCAGGCTACATTGGAATGGAAACGTACGCGGGACTTGTGTTTCAGTTCTTTTTCACGGTTTTGTCCGTACCTTCCTGCTCACATAATTTCCATCTTATATTACTCGGTCCCCTGATATATTACCTACTTACCTGCCCCTCCCTCCTCCCCCTGCCCTTTTTTTTTTAACCAAAAACTCACACACAGGCCTGAGCTCCGGGCTTCCTCCGGGTAGCTTGGAGCCTCTTGCTTTGCTGACTGCTCACGTACTGCGTGCTGATTTGCATTAGCTCGTAAAGGTGCCCGCCCTGTTTTCAGTGGGTTTCAGTGTAAAATAAACACCACAGCCAGGGTTCAAGGGCACTCCCTGATGGAAAGTCCAGTCAGACCTGTTTTA
Organism: Conger conger; assembly: GCF_963514075.1. Taxonomy (NCBI): domain Eukaryota; kingdom Metazoa; phylum Chordata; class Actinopteri; order Anguilliformes; family Congridae; genus Conger; species Conger conger. Next base: position 58,821,403 of record NC_083766.1, read on the forward strand.
TAGGCTAGAGCGCTGTCGTGTCATTTCGCCCTCTGCACACAAAGACAAAGGGCGCATAGCTGAAGCCTGCTAAACCTGAGTACTCTTACAGTATGTAAGGGCCCACTGAAGCCTGCTAAACCTGAGTACTCTTACAGTATGTAAGGGCCCACTGAAGCCTGCTAAACCTGAGTGCTCTTACAGTATGTAAGGGCCCACTGAAGCCTGCTAAACCTGAGTACTCTTACAGTATGTAAGGGCCCACTGAAGCCTGCTAAACCTGAGTACTCTTACAGTATGTAAGGGCCCACTGAAGCCTGCTAAACCTGAGTACTCTTACAGTATGTAAGGGCCCATTGAACCTAGCTAAACCTGAGTACTCTTACAGTATGTAAGGGCCCACTGAAGCCTGTTAAACCTGAGTACTCTTACAGTATGTAGGGGCCCACTGAAGCCTGCTAAACCTGAGTACTCTTACAGTATGTAAGGGCCCACTGAAGCCTGCTAAACCTGAGTACTCTTACAGTATGTAAGGGCCCACTGAAGCCTGCTAAACCTGAGTACTCTTACAGTATGTGGGGCCCACTGAAGCCAGCTAAACCTGAGTACTCTTACAGTATGTAATGGCCCACTGAAGCCTGTTAAACCTGGGGTGGAGGGGGTTAACTGGCTGAGAGAGAGAGAGAGAGAGAGAGAGAGTGAGGAAGAGTGGGGTTGAGGCACTGAGAGAGTGAGGAAGAGTGGGGTAGAGGGGGTGAGAGTGAGGAAGAGTGGGGTAGAGGGGGTTAACCGGCTGAGAGAGGAAGTGAGATCGACTCGCTCAATAAAAGAGCCTTTCAGCTGAACTGGGAACACTTTATAAGAGTTTGTGCCGCTCCTCCTCTCTCTCTCTCTCTCTCTCTCTCCCTCTCCTCTCTCCCTCCCTCTCTCTCTCTCTCTCTCTCTCTCTCTCTCTCTCTGGAGCAGAGCAGGCCTGGTTATTACCCGCTGAAAAGACTCCTGTATGCGTCTTAGTCTAAGATTGACTCTTTAGTCTCTTTTTTTCCCCCCCAGCAACCCTCGAGTTGCCTTTGAGATCTTTAAACATTTCCTTCCGCATTTCATACCATAAAGAGGCAGTCTTAAGGCTCTGTTTCCTTGTTTGATTGATCTCTGGTGCCAGCAGACATTTTCGGAGATGACTGTGCGGAACTTCGAGGCTTGTGGTGTGGAAGGGACGAAATGAGTCTTTCCCTGAAACCAGTCGGTCCATTTATCTGAAAAATCAAATATAATAAAATCAATGGCAGCCCTGCGACCGTAGGCGCCCGGAAGTCCTAAGCCAATCATTGCGCAGGGTCAGAGGTGGCGGCCGGGTCGGATGAACAGCGCAGTGCTCCGTCACGTGTGCGGAGATGACGACATCAGGCCGTGTGAGATCGAATGCCCCCTCGTCTGGCGCTGGTGACATCACCATCACCCATCACCCCCCCCCCCCCCCCGCCCCGCGGACACGGTGGCATAGAGGGGTCGTTATGGAAACGGCGGGTGCGAGCGAAGCGTCACAGGGAAACGGGAGCCGTTGTCTCGCGCTGATGAGTCTGGATGGTGATGAATTCGTTTTTCCCCGTCGGACAATGAGAGTTATTGTTGGCGTTCGCTCAAGGTCAGAGTGCGATGGCACAGACAGCGGAGGATCGCCCACGGCTCTGCCCAACGGCCCGTCGCCCCCTCCCCTCCCCTGCCCTCCCCTCTGCTCCGAGCCTGAGGATCGCCCACGGCTCTGCCAAACGGCCCGTCGCCCCCTCCCCTAATGGCGGAGTTTTCTCTTTAAAACGGCGTGATGCACTGAATTTGTGATTCTGTGAGATCCACACTGAATGGTTTGGGGATGCTAAATCTCGCTGTTAAAGGGAGTTGGCAAAGGCCTTGGAAACCTTTTTTAGAAGCATCTATTCAGATGGTGGTTGATCCTCAAACCCAGATATTCTGATGGATACGCTAATGGCAATGCAATTGTGACATCATGCTGGGTTTGGCTCTTCAACCATTGTGACATCACACAGGGTTTTGCTCTTCAACCATTGTGACATCACACAGGGTTTTGCTCTTCAACCATTGTGACATCCCACAGGGTTTTGCTCTTCGACCATTGTGACATCGCACAGGGCGTTTGCTCTTCAGCCATTGTGACATCACACTGGGTTTTGCTCTTCAACCATTGTGACATGCTGCCTTTTGCGTTCTGTGACTTATCCATTGCCCTTTTTGAAAAGTGTAACGCTAACATCAGGTAGGCCTTTCTTGATTAGTGAGTCACCTGTATCCATTTTGGAAAGTTGAACATTTTAACGTCAGACTGAGTTTGTTATTCACTGACTTATCTGCGATCCTTTTGGAAAGTATAAGGCAGTAACATCAGGAATAGAAATGATAATGTCCAAGTCTTGTTGATGTGAGGTTGTAGAGGAAATGGGGAAAAGATTGTTTGGGGTGACAGGGTTTTTGGTCCATTCCGTCAATTCAGGAAGTGAATTTTAGCTTGAGTTTACAAAAACGTTCAGTTGATTTGAGGACTTATTTCCTTATCATTTCACTGGAATTTAGCTTGTACAAATTAATTTGGAGTTTATAACAGTCCATTCTTTAACTTGGGATGACTTGATTCATTTATTTAAATAGATTTTATGTTAACCGTGAAGCTGAGGGCGGATTTGGGAACATTTCCGAACCTAGTAATTGCGTTACAGTTTTATTGCATTTGTGTGCGTGTGTGTGTGCGTGTGCGTGTGCGTGTGCGTGCGTGCGTGTGTGCGTGTGTGCGTGTGTGCGAGTGTGTGTGTGTGTGTGTGTGTGTGAGTGAGTGAGTGAGTGCGTGCCTACCTGCATGTGCAGTGTGTGGTCTGTCGTTGTGTGTGTGTGTGTGTGTGTGTGTGTGTGTGTGTGTGCGTGCGCGCGCGCGCTGCGCGTGTGTGTGTGTGTGTGTGTGTGTGTGTGTGTGTGTGTGTGTGCGCGTGTGTGCGCGTGTGCGTGCGTGCGTGCGTGTGTGTGTGTGTGCGTGTTTTACTGGTGTACTGATATATTTTAATAGTGAATTTAAACTGCGGTTAAGATGGCTTCCCCACACCACCCTCACTGTACGCTCTGTCACGCAGCTCATGCTAAATTCCCTGGATTTGTAAACCGGATTGTGCCGTTGCTCCCATAATCCTCTCTGCTGCAGACGGACATTTGGCGGTAAATAAAAGCGCCCCGCTCCGTAACGGAGCGTGGAAAGGATGGTCTTTGCGCCAGTGATGCTGTGTGAGAATCTGTCGCACGCCACTTAGCGTTAGCCTAGCCTGGCGCTAATCTGAAATGCCCGTTGCAGAATTGCCCAGGAGGCTGTGTTTCCAGGAGCCTAGAGAGGCCTAGAGTTTTTATCCCTTTCATATCGCTGCATGTTGTAAACACATATAAATAATTTGTTATTTAGCTGACGCTTTTATCCAAAGTGACTTACAGTTGATTAGACTAAGCAGGAGCCATTCCCCCCCCGGGAGTTAAAGGCCTTGCTCAAGGGCCCAACAGCTGCACTGATCGATTGTGGCGACACCGGGACTTGAACCACCAACCTTCAGGGTCTCAGTCATGCACCTCAGCCACTGGGCAGCAAAACGGAGCTGCCTTTTGTTTTGCCTCTGAGTATTAAATTGAGCTGAAATACTTTATTGGCATGACATTTCAGAACGCATATTACCATTGAGTAGTGACACACTCTCTTGCCTATTTTAGTTTTTGATGAAGGAATAAATCTGCCAAAATAACAATAAATGCATAATTTGAGAGATGTTGGGGGGGTTCTTCTGTTTAATTAATTTTATTTTTCTGTGTAAATGTCTGAGTTGTTGTGTTTGTGATATGCTGGAAATATTTGGGGGGTCCGCTCAACTTCTGCGGTTGTGATTGGCTAAAACGACCCCAGCTGAGTTGATTTCCGATCTCAATAGGCGGGGCTACAGGTGGAGACGACTCGAAAGCCAACCCGACCTCTGACGGGCCGGCGTTCTGAGACGCTGAAGGTTTTCTGCTCCTGTAGTCCCTACACTGTGAAACAGTGAAAATGAGGAGCTGGGAACCAGCCGCTTATCTCTGCCCATTTCTCATCTTTTTCCACTCTCAGCGCCTCCCCGCAGATTTAGGGAAAGGGAGTAAATCAGGTCAGCCCAGGGTATAAGTGTCCTGTCTCTGTTTCTCTCTCCGTCTCTGTTTCTCTCTCTCTCTCTCACTTGTGAATACGTGGACTTGCTCTATATATTTAGTAGTGTATTACAAATGATATTTTATATCTGAAAGTGTATGTTGTGATATTGTTTGTCAGTGATATTGTCTTGTATTACTTTCTGTAAAGGCATCCTCTAATTCCAGAACAAACGGCTGTTCAATTCCTGCTCTTAATTCTGCTGCTTTCAGGGAGAGAGAGGGAGAGAGAGGGAGAGGGAGAGAGAGAGAGAGAGAGAGAAGAGAGAGAGAGAGAGAGAGAGAGAGAGAGAGAGAGAGAGAGAGAGGGAGGAGAGAGAGAGGGAGAGAGGGAGAGAGGGAGAGAGAGAGAGAGGGAGAGGGAGAGGGAGAGGGAGAGAGAGGGAGAGAGAGAGGGAGAGGGAGAGGGAGAGAGAGAGAGAGAGAGCTCATCTTTCGTGTGTCTCTCTCTTTCTCCATCCCTCTCTCCCTCAGCTCTGGTCATTTTTGCTGAGCTGTGGTGCTGTGGCTGTCTGTGTATGCACACGCGTGTGTGTGTGTGTGTGTCTACACGTGTGAGTGTGAGTGTGAGTGTGAGTGTGAGTGTGAGTGTGAGTGTGAGTGTGAGTGTGAGTGTGAGTGTGTGTGCGTGTAGATGCCTTTTTGTTGAGGAACCAGCTGCACTCTCATATTTTGGGGTCCCACATTTTGTACACCCGTGCGAGAGAATCTTCCAGAAAGCTGCTGTCACAATCACACCAGACATTTGTAATGAACTCCACCATATTCCACCATTTTCTATTGGTTAAATAATCCTGCATTGGGCTCATTGGTTTAAAGTGAAAATGCCCTGCTCCTTCACACCCCCGACCCTGACGTACTCCTCTTCCTCCGCTCGTATCCGTGGCGATAGACAGCGGGTGTCGTTACGGTGAATTATTAAACATGGCTACTGTCCTGCCATCGTGATTGAGTGAGACGCGAGACGGAAGGAGACATGTCTGGAACAAACCTACATTTAACGTTTCCGAAGTACAAATAAAGTGTGATGCTTCTTTCTCATTTGTCATTCTTCAGTGTAATGTCCCTTCTCATTGGCCTGTGAGAGCTGAGTACAATGAGCCGGGGTTTTTGATTGGCTTCCCACTCATCTTGAGAGAGTTCTTACCAGTGTCAGAGAAATCTGGGAGATGTAATTTGTAAGTCTGGGATGTGTTGGCTGTAACCTCCACTCTCTGCCTCTTTTAATCTAAAATGAAATCTTTCACGAGAGTGGAACTTAAATCTCACAGTACGGAACGTTCCTTACTTTGGGTTTTAAATAATAACATGTTTTATAATGGCTCCTCTGGGGTGCCGGCTGTTTAAAATGACCGAACTGCCCAAAAGTGCATCCATTTTGTTGTATTTTGCTTTTAAAGAAACGCATTAAAAGTTCTCCCCAAAGTTCGACTGACTCAGCGTTTCGGAACTCAACATCTTAAAAAAAAAGTCAATTCAAAACCTCATGCGACTAAACCGCCTTTTCTACATTTGAGCTTTTCCTGATAATTAAAATGTATTTATCACAAAAGTTTTAGAGTTCAATGGATATATTTGTGTATTTATTTATTTATTTATTTAATCTTTTGCCCAAATGTACGATTCAGAACAGTTATGCAGAACCAGTATTTCACCTGTGGGCAGGAGAGGTTTGGACACCTCAGGGAGCTCATTCTGGAACTTTCCCCACCTTACGCCCTTGGAGCAATGACAGAGGGGTGTGATCGAGAAGGAACGACATGGAAAGTAAAGACCTGTGGATGAAAAAAGAGGTGGATGGAGAGAGGGAGAGAGACGGGAACTATGAAAGGAGTGTTTGTTTTTTCTACGAAGCCCTCCTTCCACATTTATAACTTTTTTTTTTTTTTTTTTTGGTCGTTCAGACAGTTTGTGGAACAGAGATATCAGAGTAAATGAGATGCTGGTGTGTGGGTGAGAGGCGCGCCAAAGCGGCCACTTCCTGTGGAGAGAAAGTGAGTTCCTGCCAAGGCTCGGTGCGGCGGGGCAGGATTAGCGTCCCGTACAGGAGCCAAACTCTCTCCCCAGGCCCGTCTGCGGTGCCCGACCCACCCCAGGACCTGCCCCAGGCCCCGGGGGCCTCCTGCAGGGGCGCGGGGCAAGGTCAGAGCCCCCACACCTGCTCCCGCTGCGGGGCGTTTCTGGGACCGGTGAAGGTCGTTCCTCAGTCGCGGGGTCGTGCTGGGAAGCCACGGGGTGCGGGAGGGGAATGATGGCTCCCAACGCCGCACTGCGGAGAGGGGCGGGAGGGGCGCCTGGAATTCCGAGAAAGTTATTGTTATTAAAGAAAGTTATCGCGACTGCGTTCTGGGCTCTCCCGCTTCTTTGGCTGGTTTTGCACGTTCCGTGCTGAAGTTGTTGTTTTCTTTTACGTTCAACTGAGGCGAATTCAGAAGTAACATTCCCACTGCCTTTTCCTGTGAAAGGGTGGAAGTTAAACGATTAATGGACTGATAGTAGGCTACCTGCAGGGATATAACGCTCCTAGCGAGTGAGTGATGTACTAAGTCTTAAAATGAGTTAGAATTTTAACCAAAGTTCAATCTTTTGTTGCACAACCTGAGGCGGTCCACAATGTGATCATAACAATACCACGTTCTCCTTGTGAAACATTGGTGTTTATTGTGGGCGTGTAGAGCCACTGTCTAGTCCACTTGGCTTACATTTTATTCTCAGTTGTGTTGATGCTGAATTTCCATTGAAAGACGGGTCTTTATCCCGGTCCCAGTCCTAGGTCCAGTTTAAGTCTTTAGTTTAAGTGTTTTTTTTTTGGCTGCAGCGTAGCTCCGGCAGGCTATTTTTAGGGAATTTGGTCTTTAAGTGGGAGTTTTCCTGGGAATGAAGAGTCTCCCAAACAACATTGGTTTTCTCTTCCCCCGTGAGTTCAGCCCATAGACTGCAGATAGAAAACTTGAAGTGTGTGTTGCGTCACCCACTGACCGAAAAGCCTTTTGAAACTGCGGAATCCCGAGTTTACGGGCAGCGCCATGTTGTCCGGTTTGGTGCCGGAGACCGTGCAGCAGGGCTGCTGAATGTGGCCTGTAGGCTCGTGGCTAATGTGCTTGACTGGGACCAGGAAGGGGTCGGTGGTTCAAGCCCCCCAGTGTTGCCACGATAAGATCCGCTCTGCTGTCGAGCCCTCGAGCAAGGCCCTTAACTACACATTGCTCCAGGATGGTCCCCTGCTTAGTCTAATCAACTGTAAGTCACTTTGGATGAATAACTGGACCGTAATGTCCCTCCCCTGGGTTTTTCCACTGACGTCTTTTCTCAGCCTTTCAATGTTGTGGGCGAAGCTTTTGGACACAGCTGCTGGCGTTGGCGAAATCTGAGGTCTTGCATCATCTTACATCTTCATCGCCGCCCTCCTCCCCCCCAGTTCACAATAAATTGTGCCCAGAATTGACAACTTTGAGTTGTGCATCTAAAAGGAGTTGAGTGGGGTGTGTGTTGGCCCGTCGGGGGATTCATTGGAAGTGGTGGGTTCATCGCAGGAATTTCCTTTCAGATTTCTAAGAAACTGAGAGAAGAATGGGGCCAGTCGATGTGCTGAAAGCATAACGCAATGATGTAATAAAAGCAAAAATGCGTGACGCACAAGTGTGGTCTTATCTTGTCTATGAATGTGGCCACTACATTTGGAAATCAAATCTGCAAATCTGGGGTCATTTGGGATGAAGCTATCTTTTTGTGAGAGCGTTGGCTTTCTTCAGCGGATAGGTAAATACCTTTCCAGGAATGGAAGATCCTCACAGATTACTGTAATAATCAGGTTCTTGTTTGATGCTCATTTTGGGTTCATTTGGTCTTGTTTGTGTAATTCTGTTACATGTTTAACCCATTAAGGTGTGACCTCACAAATAAGTGATTGGAATGTTCTAAAAGGGTCAGTTCCTCCCCCCAAAAATTATATTAAAATATGTGTCCCAGAGGTCTATCTATCCATCCAGATGGGTTTTGCTGAGAATTTTCTCGATTGCACAACTTTTAGCTGCGGTTTGCCGTGATACTATGGACCACTCCTTTTCTGGTAATCAGTGCACTGACAATTTATATTAGAAAAACTCAACAGCAACCAGCCTTTAGCCTGCAATGTTGGTTCTTTGTAGTGCGACATTGCAAGCTAAAGGAGTTCCAATACTGCCTAACTAAAGTTCACAGCTGGCGGGATGTACACGTCGACGCTTCGATATGCAAGCCAAGCGCAGCAAACAGTTGGCTAAAACACTGGCCAAAACAATTGTCCCTTTGGCCCCAGAATACTGGTGTGCTTGGGCAGAACCCAGTCTACTCTTGAAAGGGTAAGTGGGGTGGTTGATGAGGTGTGGGTGTTCTCTGCGGCTCTCGAATGCGCTGTGTCTTTCAGCGCTGAACTCTGGCCCTCTGGGAAATTACTGCAGCTCAGTCTCTGATCTCTGCTCTCGTGTTTGCTATGGAATTTTCTCTGGATCAGAGCTTCCACTGAATTCCAGTAGGGTAATTGGAAAAAGAGTCGTTTGTACTGCGGGGATAATTGAACCGGGTCGTTGGGTAGATTTGTATTTCAGGATGGTTCGATCGCTCTCGTTAGCCTTGCTGGTAGTGCCTGTGCGAGAGTATGGGTTTCATAGACCAGTTCTGATCTCAGAGATGTTCTGTATAGTGGCGGTTATCTTTCCTCTTGGTGTTAAGTATGTTTGTGTGGCTGAAGTGTGAAGTGTCAGATGTTTTGCGTCTTCGTTTTTCTAATCAACCGAATTAGAGACAAACTTCTGCTTTTCATCTGCTCAACTGCTTTCACACCTTCACGTGGTTGAATCTATAATTACACACGCCAAGGGTCATAACTTCATTCCAGTTTCTGGTAAGATACTTCTGTACCTGAAAATGGAATCTGTTCATTGGTAATCTAAAGTCAAGATGTCAACTCCTGTCTGGAAAGCGTTGGTTTCTGCTTTAGTCCAGCACCACAACCACTGATTCAACTGATTCACTAATCATGGTGTTCGATCAACATCTTGGTTAGTAGACCCTGATAAGTAGGTTAGTCGTGTTTTAGTGCTTGGTTAACCCTCCCAAAATGAAGTGGCTCCACTCAAATCCCAAAATGGCTTTGGTTGAGAGAATTGAGAAAGTTGGGAGCATATAGTAGGGTTTTAATTGGGGCTCAAAGCAGTCATTTTGATGTAATTTGTGATCCTGTCAATGGTTCTTTAGGTCTGTGCTCTCTGTAGTAAAATGACTGTGTGAAACTGCTGCTTTAATAGATTTAAGTGCTGAGTAACAATGAAAACCATCAGACTGGTGTTGAAAATACATCAACAAACAGGACGTAAAGTGAGCTTTCTCCCATCTGGAACTGGTTTATCGCCCCAAGTTTATTTTCTCAAAATGAGTCCGAGATGTTTCGCTGGTTCCTAAATTGCAGATCGTATGACAGGTGGCACTTCCAAATTCCTCTCCTCGCCACCGTTGGTTTTGGACTGATCCCGGAATAACTCAAAGCTGGTTAACTTGGATAAACCGGCTTGGATGCTCTGAGGGGAAAAATGTGAGAGTTTTATGAGGAAAAGGATCAAATATTCCTCCCCGGTGGAAAGTGTAGGCTGATTGTGAGGATTTACTGTTCTGAAAACACGCTTTATTCCTGCGTTTAAACGCGTAGTCAGAGCTGCTCTCCTCATTTTGATCAGGTTCCCGGCTGTTTCCTGCTCTCTTCCCAAACTGGATTTACATGGAATCTCTCCCGGGAGACAGGTCCCTCTCTACAGTACTGACGATACACGCTTAATGTTTGACGCTAAAAGACAATATGGATCTGAACGTGTAGTACTTGACTGAAAATAGCCAACTAATCGCATTAATTGTATTCCACTGATTGATTGGATTTATCAAGTGTCTGCCAAATTCATCCCGAGTGATGGCTGCTGACATAATGTTTCATTACATTACATTACATTATTGGCATTTGTCAGACGCTCTTATCCAGAGCGACGTACAGTTGATTAGACTAAGCAGGAGACAATCCTCCCCTGGAGCAATGCATGGTTAAGGGCCTTGCTCAAGGGCCCAACGGCTGTGCGGATCTTATTGTGGCTACACCGGGATTAGAACCCCCGACCTTGCGGGGCCCAGTCATTTACCTTAACCACTACGCTACAGGCCGTTTCATATGCATAATTTAGTTTTAGGTCATTGTTTCCTGTAATTTAGGTTTAAATGAAAGCGCTTTGAATCACTGTTAGGTTCTACGACCCACCTACCCACCCTTCAGGCCAATTTTTGTATTCGCACAATCTGTTTTCAATCGTTCGGTTACCTCATTCCTGTTGCAAGTGCTTAGCTGTTTTTTAGTGCGGATGGTTCCTTCCTTCTGCAGCAGTGTGGAGTTCTGTCATGTTCTCACTGTGACTGCCCACGGTCACAGTCGCACAGGAAGGAGAGTGCAGAATGTTTGCACACTCTGGAGGGCGTCCTCTCGCTGTGGGGCACTGGCTAGCAGGCGGTGACGCCCTGTTGCATCTGGGGTAGGAACGCTGCCCTGACCTCCATGCATGCAGGCAGCTGTGGAACCTAACATCACTGAATGATCGAAACCCCCTTTTAATGATGTCATAATGCCCCCTTTCCCCCTTCACCACTGATGTCATAATGCCCCCTTTCCCCATTCATCACTGATGTCATAATGCCCCCGTTCCCCCTTTACCACTGATGTCATTATGCCCCCTTTCCCCCTTTACCACTGATGTCATAATGCCCCCCTTTGCCCATTTTCACTGATGTCATAATAGCCCTCTTCCCATTGTTCAGCGATGTCAAAATGGCCGCCCTTTCCCCCCTATTCAGTGACATCATAATGGCCTCTGGAGAAGGGAGGATGTCTTCCTGAACAGGAAAACGCATTGTGTAGCGCGAGCCATCAGGTCATTGCATCATTTTTATTTTTCTCACAAAGAGCAGAGGAGCTGGGAGGAAAAACAGCGCACAATGCAGAGCTGTTTCTCATCACTGACACAGCTTCTGCGTGCTCAAGATGTGATTTCATTCAGGGGAAGCAGAGCCAGGTAGTTTAACAGTCTGTCTCTGTGTGCTCGGAGAAAGGGGGAAGGCTGGAGACTGCAGGTGTGAGCTCTCAATTCAATTTAGAGGCCCGGAACTGGCTGACACTGGCCCTTTCTCACCTGTGTGTGTGTGCGTGTGCGTGTGCGTGTGCGTGTGCGTGTGCGTGTCTGTGTCTGTGTCTGTGTCTGTGTCTGTGTCTGTGTCTGTGTCTGTGTCTGTGTCTGTGTCTGTGTCTGTGTCTGTGTCTGTGTCTGTGAGTGTGTGTGTTGCATTACTCATTCTCCTCTGTTATAGGAAGTCGCTGTTTATGGAGGTGATGTTTCTTGCTGTTTATTCTGCATATTGTCTGCTAGATTTCATGGTCTACATTCTGCTATTCGAGTGAAGGACGTCAGAATGCAACTGAAATGTATTTGGGCCCTAATGTATTTTATAAATGTGGACCGAAATAAATAATTACAATGTGAGTGAGTGCATATAGTGTTCCTTACTGTGGCTTTTGCTGCATAGCTTTCAATTCATATACATATTTATATAAATACATATACATAAATTGATAAATAATAAGTGTTTTCTCCCAGGGCTGCTTGTGTAAGGTGGACAGGCCCGTAAATGCTCTCTGTTCTGAGTCATGTTGCAGTCAGAGCTGGCAGAGCTGTTGCGGAGACAGGGTGATCTCTGGGAAACGCAGTCTGCGCTAACGATCCCCGCCGCTGCGGCTAATTGCGAGCAGATGATCTTTTTGACATTTCCCTGGAGCGTGCGAACGCGGGGAGAAAAACGCTCTGTTCCCTCCGCCTCCCGTTCCGCTGATGAAGCCTCTGATTAGAGCTTTTTGGCCTCACTTTTGACTTTTCACTGAAATAACTTTATTCATATTAACTCATACACAGCCACCAACCACTGCACTGACGTGCACTCCTACATACACGTGTGCCATACATGCGTGTGAACACGCATGCGCACAGCATACAGGTACATACAATGGTTTTTCAGTATTCTACAGCTCCATTGGTTTCTCTGACCACTAGTGTATTGTTCAGTTAAGAACATTCTAACTCAGTGTTCTAGAACACCGTTGCTTTTAGTTACCGGTCGTGATTGTGTCATCAGCATTAGAATGTTCAGTTAAGAACATTCTAATTCAGTGTTCTAGAACATCTTACCAGACAGACAGCAACCAGCGACCTCAGGGTCTGTGAACTCTAAAAGCACTTGTTTGCTGTCAGATAAGAAGCTAAGTGTTCCCCAAAATGGCTGACCGCAAAGGACAAGTACTGACATGTTGTCATGTCCAGGAAGTTTGTTAAATGAAAAAAAAAAAATTTTCCTCTATAAATCATTATTTTTTTGTTGCAAAAACATGAAAGATGCTGTCAGTCATATTGTATTCATCTGCACTGTGTCTGTGTCTGTGTCTGTGCCTGTGCGTGTGTCTGTGTGTCTGTCTGTGTCTGTGTGTCTGTGTGTGTGTGTGTGTGTGTGCGCAGTATTACGGTGAGTTGGTCTGGACAAACAGGAGAACAGAAGTAGTTGCTGGTGGCCTGTTTGCTCTGAAAGTTTTAAAATCTGTAGCCTGCGCAAGAAGGGGTGAGGTGTGTTTTTCTTCCTCAGTGGTATTGGAGGTAATCTCTCCCAGTTTCTGTAAGAACTGTCAAAAGAATACAAACTAAAATCTCAATTCACCAATTTTTGCATACACCAAATTAAGTATGCAAAATCTGCCTCTTTACGTACTAAATCATATCTTGGACCGGAATGTACTCTTAAATATGTCCTTATGTACTCACAGTTATGGATGATGGTGCAGTAAAATGATTATGAACTGATATTGTACGGGAGGTTGCAGGCTTTATTCTCAGGTGGGGCAAAGCTACCTAAATGGCTAAATCGCTTCAGAAAACACCCGGCTCTGTAAGTGGGTGTTATGGGTGTGTCTCTGGGTGTGAGCATCTGCTAAATCCCTGGTCCTCAAATTACGGTCCTCAAATTACGGTCCTCGTAGAGAACTACTTTTCTACTTTCCCTTTTCCTGGGAGTCAGGTGTGAAGACAGTCTGGCCAATCTGTAGCTGTTCAGTTGATTATCCGGGAGGAAAGAAAACCAGGCCCGGATTTGGATTCGATTTGCTTTCCATGTATGAAATGCCTAAGATGTGAAGTGCAGCAGCTACATGGGTGTTGCTTTGTGCTTGTGCGGTTCATGATTAGAGCCGGAATGGCCCCCCACCTGCTGTAGACTGCAGCAGTTCTGTGTGCGTTGTCTTGTGTATTTCCCCTCTCGGGCTTTGAGCCATAATGGCTGTACAGGAGGAAGAGGACGGAGGCAGTTGCACATAAATCCCAGTGCAGAGATAGGCCCTGTAGGCGCTGCACACTCTGCTGGCTGCGTTAGTGCAGACCCACAGAATGAGGAACAGGAGCATTTGTGCTTCTCAGTTTCGATGAGCACAGATGTAAAAAATAAACACAAAATGTGTTTTCTTGATAGGGGTACACGTTATTTTCGGCTGTGGGACTTCCTGTCATGGGGGACGTGAGGCAGATAAACGCAGAAGAATAAATAAAAAGACTAAAATAATGTGTTAATTATAATTGAATTTGTGGTTCTGCTGGGGGTAATCTACGCACGCAGTTCCCTCGTCTTCTCTCTTCCTTTAGACGCAGGGATAGTGGAGCTGAACTACAGGCCTGCTTATGAATATGACCAAGCATTTTTCTGTTTAAATGAGGTGTGTGTGAGAGTGTGTGAGAGTGTGTGAGAGTGTGTGAGAGTGTGTGAGAGTGTGTGAGAGTGTGTGAGAGTGTGTGTGAGTGTGTGTGAGTGTGTGTGAGTGTGAGTAAGATGGCGGGCTTGTCTCCTTGGTTGTTCTCCTCTCGTGCTCAGGCAGGGGTACGACTCATTCCAGTACCGGACACAGGTGTTCAGACTGCTTGAGTATCTGGGTCATTTTATACTGTATGTGGCTGAGTATCTCGTTGGTGTAGTATCTATGGTATTGTATCTGGTTAGTGTTATAGTATCTGTGGCTGAGTATCTGGGGCTGAGTATCTGGGTAGTGTTATAGTATCTGTGGCTGAGTATCTGGGTAGTGTTATAGTATCTGTGGCTGAGTATCTGGGTAGTGTTATAGTATCCGTGGCTGAGTATCTGGGTAGTGTTATAGTATCTGTGGCTGAGTATCTGGGGCTGAGTATCTGGGTAGTGTTATATTATCTGTGGCTCAGTATCTGGGGCTGAGTATCTGGGTAGTGTTATAGTATCTGTGGCTGAGTATCTGGGGCTGAGTATCTGGGTAGTGTTATAGTATCTGTGGCTGAGTATCTGGGTAGTGTTATAGTATCTGGGGCTGAGTATCTGGGTAGTGTTATAATATCTGGGGCTGAGTATCTGGGTAGTGTTATAGTATCTGTGGCTCAGTATCTGGGTAGTGTTATAGTATCTGGGGCTGAGTATCTGGGTAGTGTTATAGTATCTGTGGCTGAGTATCTGGGTAGTGTTATAGTATCTGTGGCTGAGTATCTGGGGCTGAGTATCTGGGTAGTGTTATAGTATCTGGGTAGTGTTATAGTATCTGGGGCTGAGTATCTGGGTAGTGTTATAGTATCTGTGGCTGAGTATCTGGGTAGTGTTATAGTATCTGTGGCTGTGGAGTCCAGCTTGTTTGAGGTCGAATAAAGTGCTGAGGAGCGAACATTCTCAGGAAAAGTCAGACCGTGCGAGTGGATAAAATGTAAACTAAGTTATGTTAATGTGTAATCTGTCCTTCACAAGGACACCATGTTTAGACAGAATGTCAATTATTATCATATTTGGATGAAAATATATTGGAAAATATTATACATTATTGAAAATAGTGGTGACACTGCTTTTTTGTTGTTGTTTTTTTAGTTGCGTAAGACACGCCGTTTCACTGAGGATCTACTGAAACGATGGAATCTTTCAGTGTCATTGTAGCTAAAAACATGAAGTGCTGATCTCTTCTGAATGTGGTTTAGTGATGCTTATAAATTTTTATAAATATTGTCCTCGGTTATCATCTGCTATAGCTGCTAAATGCACACATAAAATGATTTATACAGCTGTGTTTGGATCTATAAGTCCCAAAGCAGGATTGCATTTTTCATACGAACAAACAAAATGTGATCGTATAGTGTGTGTAATCAGGTGTTTTGGATCAGTGGTTCTCAAACGTTCATTTATGAAAACAAGTATTTCTGAGGCACACCTTTTCATATAATTATAGCTCCATAAATCATCATAAATAAGGCCAATCCCAGGGCACTCCCACACAGTCCCCCTCCCTGGGGGATTCTGTGTGGAACTGCCGTCCTCTGTGTAAGCTGATTGGTGCACATGGAGATGGCCCCTCCCCCCTGTGGGGTGTTCACAGGGGTGTATCCCGCTCCTCTGAAGTTGGGCTGCGGTGGATTTGTCATGCGTCACTACATCAGGGGTCTTCCTGTTTCGAGAGAGAGGGAGAGGGGGAAGGGATCCTCACTCCTGGTCCTGGAGAGCCGCAGGGTGTGCTGGGGTCCTCAATCCTGGTCCCGGAGAGCCGCAGGGTGTGCTGGGGTCCTCACTCCTGGTCCTGGAGAGCCGCAGGGTGTGCTGGGGTCCTCTCTCCTGGTCCTGGAGAGCCGCAGGGTGTGCTGGGGTCCTCACTCCTGGTCCTGGAGAGCCACAGGGTGTGCTGGGGTCCTCACCCCTGGTGCTGGAGAGCCGCAGGGTGTGCTGGCTTTTGTGTACTTAACTGTGTTATTACCTGCGTTAATTGATGAATTCACTCACCTCGCCTGGGTTCTTGGGCTGCTGGTATGAAGGCGAAAACGAAAACCAGCCACTCCCTGCGGCTCTCCAGGACCAGGAGTGAGGACCACTGCATTAGAAGGAATAGAATCTGTAGGTGTTATTAGGTCAGATGTTATTCTGTCCCTGTTGAGGCCATTTCCATGGAAGCAGGAAGGAAGCCCTCAGTACCTGCCCTGCTTCCTGTTTCTGTGTGACCTCTGTGTCAGGGCAGCTGAATTCAGACCACTCCATGGCTCTGTAGGAGCACTGCTGGCTGGGGTGTGAATGAGATCCAATTGCTTTTTCAGTGGAGGGTTGATTGCGTAGCGATAATTAGTTTAATAGAGATGGCGTGTGCGTTTTGGATGGGGCTCATGTACGCAGCAGGAAGTTGAGGCAGTTGGAAAGATTGGTTCCAGATGAAGAAAGATGCTGCTGTTCAGCCACCGCTGAATTCAAACCTGTTTTATTATGACATCACAGTGCTCTTTCAGTGGAACCTGCTGCAATACAGGTTTAACCGTGTTCCATTCTGACACCTCGGGAATGTGCTTCAGATGAACCAGGTGATGCAGGTTAAAAGGATTCATTGTGACGTCACAGTAGAGACGCTGAATATGATCCTGGTTTTAACCTGGTTTTTTGTTTAAGTTAAATTTCCCCAAAAGTCAAAGTCGGTGTTCTAGAATTCTTTCAATTGCCAGTAGGGATTGTGACATAAGCGTTACAATTTTCAGTTCTGGAAATTTTAATCACACATCTGTGATCCTACACCTCAAAGCGTTAAGACTTTGATGCCACATGTGTATTTATAAGTTCATGTCTTTCTTTGTTGAAGGATATCGTTGATATCACACATGAGAACTCGCTTATCGCCTGTCTGGGTTGACTGTCAGTTTCCAGCTGTGCTGGGATGTGGTGTGTCAGCCTGACCGGGCGGGAAATCCTTATTTTCTGCTTTACCCAAGAAAGCCTGGCTCCACATGTCTGCCTGAGAGGTGAAATCTCGACAGATGACATTTTATTGTCTTCTGTTTAGTACGGTTATTTTACCAAATATATTTTTTACATTATTTGAATGAATAAATTTCTTGGCAGGATTTTGTTAATAAGCTGAAGTAATCTCTTGTGTGCGGCATGTTGAGGATAGTCCGGTTGCCTTGCGGCAGGTAGGGACTGAAAATCCTCCAGAATAACATTCATTAACTCCAAAGTGACATTCTCAGTGGCATTTCATGGTTGTGGATGATCTGCTCTTACGGTGTTATTTCAGCGCGGGTTTAGATGTGTGTCTGGTTGTGGATGATCCTATTGGAAGTGGGAAACTACCATTAGATTAAGGAGTCTGTGTTCCGTCCCACAACCAACGGCTGGCGAGAGGGTTTGACCGCTGTTCTTATTACTGTAGTTCTTCTAGAAGGTCAGATGATTAATGGTGAGCTTTTCTGGATGTTGGCTCTTGAGTGTGGTTTGTATTGGTAGTGAGTGGGGTTGGAGTGGGGTTGGAGTGGGGTTGGAGTGGGGTTGGAGTGGGGTTGGAGTGGGGTTGGAGTGGGGTTGGAGTGGGGTTGGAGTGGGGTTGGAGTGGGGTTGGAGTGCGCGTTTGCTGCCATGATCTGATGAGATAACCGGCTTAAGAGGATCGATGTGTCACTGAGCTGCTGTTAAACACTGTTATGTCATAGGCCAGAGATCCAGAAGCCACACCCATGAGCTCTCTAACGCACACACAAACACACGTTGGCAGACACAACACACACACGCATTTACGGGCATGCGCACACACACACACACACACACACACGCACACACACACACGTGTGTGGCCTGTTTTACTCACTTAAGATCAGCTGAACCTGAAAGTCTGAGCTCTGTTCCCAGTCAGCAGTAAGCCCCTGGATCCCACAGCCACTTACAGCTCATTTCTAATAACGAACCCTTTCTCTCCCCCCGCAACTTCCTCTTACGTTTACATTTCAGCAGCGAACAGGCTCTCTCAGCCGCAACCGTTTCACACAGCGGGATGTTTACAGCCGCAGTTCAGGTTCTGTACAACGAGGAGTCGAGCCTGCAACCTCTGCGCGGCACAGCCGGTTCAGTACCCGGCACACCATCACACCCCAGCCAGCAGTGCTCCTACAGAGCCGTGGAGTGGTCTGAATTCAGCTGCCCTGACACACAGTATAAGGAAGCAGGGCAGGCAGAAGGCTTGTTTCCTGTTTCCATGGAAATGCATCTTTAGCTGCACTCATACACATGTCAGATGAGATATGATTGGGTCAATAAAAAAATAAATAAAAATAAGACAAAATCCTGAAACGGATCGGCTCTTGTTGTGTTCCCCTGCACAAGGCTACAGGCTGTCCTAGCCTAGCCTAGCCTTATGATTTATGAATGTGTGGTTACCATTGGTGTACTTGAGTGTCAATTTGTAGAATCATCCCCAAATCAGTCCAGTAACTGCCGGTATGAGTCTCTTTCACAGTGTTTATTTAGAACGCTCCTGCACCTGGTCACACTCCCTGTCTGGTTCCTGCCGCAGTCTGAAGACTCATCTCTTCTGCTGCCACGTGTGTTTCATCTCGTATTTTATACCTTAATCTAGGACTTTTGAATTTTGTCTTTGTCTGGGTACTGCAGTTCCTGGAGTTGTAGATGTGTTGGTGTGGTAGTTGCAGGCTTGGCCCGTCTACCTTGTGTGCCAGACTCGTGTTCGTGGCTCTGCAGCCGATCGTATGCGAGTTATCTGGCGTGTTCGCTCATTTGCTCTACGACCTTTATCTGCACGCTCTGTACGTCAGCGCCCCCCAGGGCCTCCTGTCGGTTAGTGGGGGCTCCAGTGCACGCTCCGAAAGTTAATGTGACAGGAGCACGATCTGAAATAGAATCTTCCGGAAGTGCGTTCACTGCCCCTCTCCTCTGCCTGCATCTCTGTGTGAACGGACAGAAGAGACCATCAGAACAGGCTTTTCTCTCCCTCTCCCTCCCTCTCTCCCCCTCTCTCCCTCCCTCCCTCTCTCTCCTGGCCCCCTGAAGTCACGACAGAGTGGAGCGTATTCAGTAATCTGCCCTTGGGATAATAATAATCACACAGAAAGTGACACATGCATGCAGAAATGACCCCTCCCCAGTTTGTCTGCTCCTGGTTGGTTAAACAGCCTCAGACAGGCCACAGATGAGTCAGTCTATAGGCACTGCTGTTCAGTGAATGCTTCAGGAACCAGATCAGCTCCCTTTAAATGAAACGCTCTCTTTTAGCTTGGCAGCCATGCAGATGATGTTAGGATATTAATATTAATGCACAGCCAAAATCCTGTTCAGATGGCTAAAGCTGACTGTTATATGTATTCACACACACACACACACACACACACACACACTCACTCACTCACTCACTCACTCACTCACTCACTCACTCACTCACTCACTCACTCACTCACTCACTCACTCACTCACTCACTCACTCACTCACTCACTCACTCACTCTCTCTCTCTCTCTCTCTCACACTCTCTCTCTCACACACGCCTCACTCTCTCTCCTCTCTCTGCTGCAGATCAACTTGCGGCTGATCCTGGTGAGTGGGAAGACTAAAGAGTTCCTGTTCTCTCCCAACGACTCGGCCGCAGACATCGCCAAGCACGTGTACGACAACTGGCCAATGGGTGAGCTCCTCGCTGCGTGTCCACTGTACACAGTGATTACCGATTACCGCTCTAGTCCTGAGAATATCACCTCCGAGGGCTGACACAATGTGTGCTTCTGCCCTGAGGTGTACACTGTACACAGTGATTACCGCCCTAGTCCTGAGAATATCACCTCCGAGGGCTGACACAATGTGTGCTGTTATCGTGTTTTTTTAAAAAAGGTCATCGCTGCTCCTGTCTTGCTTTACTGCCCACTTATCTGTTGCATCTTATTCTGTACTTTTAATACTCTGTTCTTGCCCTGTGCAGCTACATTTTTACGGTCCATTCAACTCTGATCTTATATGCACAGTGTGGATAAAGACATGCCCTCTCAGTGTAAGATGTGTGCTGTCAGGGGTGGGTGTGTTCAGAGAGCCTGGAGCGTCTGTCTGATTAAAAATGGCCCTGAACTCCCCCAGGAAGACGGATAGATTATAATCCCATCAGTGTCTGAGCAGCACTAAGCGTGGTGTTAACGGTAAGACAGGCTGGGGAGTCAGAACAGCCTGCAGTGAATCTGTCAGCTCCGCTCCCAGCCGAGCTTTGAGTCCATGTTCTCCAGCCCTGGTCCTGGAGAGCCGCAGGGTGTGCTGGGGTCCTCACTCCTGGCCCTGGAGAGCCGCAGGGTGTGCTGGGGTCCTCACTCCTGGCCCTGGAGAGCCGCAGGGTGTGCTGGGGTCCTCACTCCTGGCCCTGGAGAGCCGCAGGGTGTGCTGGGGTCCTCACTCCTGGTCCTGGAGAGCCACATGGTGTGCTGGGGTCCTCACTCCTGGTCCTGGAGAGCCGCAGGGTGTGCTGGGGTCCTCACTCCTGGTCCTGGAGAGCCACAGGGTGTGCTGGGGTCCTCATTCCTGGTCCTGGAGAGCCGCAGGGTGTGCTGGGGTCCTCACTCCTGGTCCTGGAGAGCTGCAGGGTGTGCTGGGGTCCTCACTCCTGGTCCTGGAGAGCCACAGGGTGTGCTGGGGTCCTCATTCCTGGTCCTGGAGAGCCGCAGGGTGTGCAGGGGTCCTCACTCCTGGTGCTGGAGAGCCGCAGGGTGTGCTGGGGTCCTCACTCCTGGTCCTGGAGAGCCACAGGGTGTGCTGGGGTCCTCCGTGGCTCCTGTTTAAAGCCCTGAGCCCGTGCCCCTGCAGCTGGGCCCATGGATGTGTCCGTCCTGATGGAATGAGGCTCATCTCACGTCACCCTCCGTTTCCCCTGACAACCCGCCTCGCCACCGCCCGTGTCTGTGCTCAGAACACACAGCTTTACCCATCAGTCTCCCTGATTTTCAACCTCCTCTGTCAAATCCAGGTTCAGAAAGTAAAAGTCCTCCCCAGTATTTTGTCCTCGTCACCGGGATTTGCTAATTAGATTTGCTAACAGTTCTCCAGCCGGGACATCAGGAGATCTAGTCCAGGTCACCTGCAGGTTCCCGGTTGACCGGTAGGGGGTCACTGTTGTGTCCTGTCCCACTAGCTCAGAGGCCCTTTTCCCGGATGACCCTATGGCCAATTATGAGTCACACTTTGGGGTGACATTCTGACATGTTCAGTACCATGAGTCCCTAGCAGCATGTAGTATTTTTGTAAATGTATTTTGAGGTCCTTTGAAGGTGCTTTTAAGAAATGAAGTTGGAAGTTTTCATTGTTAGTTGTTTTTGTCATTGCTGTCTGTCACTGGGTTGTTGTGGTGGGGTTTTCTCCTGCAGCAGCTCAGTTCCTCCTGCTGTCTACAGTAAACGGGAAATGAATCCTTACCCCGCCTTAAACCGGTCACGCTGCTGTCTGTACGCGGAGTGGAGTCATGATCTGAATCAGAATGTGTCTTTATAAATGTGTTGATCGAACCCAGACCGTGTCTGTGCAGACTGGGGGGAAACTGTGGTTCTGTCAGGTTCACGCGTGTAGCTGGCTGTGCATGCAGATGATTGGTCAAATACTCAGCCCTGTGTTGGGTGCTAAAGTTATAGTAAAAAAAACAACCTATTTTTACACAGACCCATTAAACAAAACTGCCTTTCATTGCTCACTGTACCTTTCTAATGCTTTTATTCTTTCTTCCCTTCCCCTCCTCCTGATCCCTCTCTCTCCCCCCTCTCTTCCTCCCTCTCTCCCCCCTCTCCCTCTTCCCCCTCCCTCTCCCTCTCTCTCTCTCCCCCCCCCCTCTCTCTCTCTCTCTCTCTCTCTCTCTCTCTCTCTCTCTCCAGACTGGGAGGAGGAGCAGGTCAGCAGTCCCAACATCCTCCGGCTCATCTACCAGGGCAGGTTTCTGCACGGCAACGTCACGCTCGGAGGTACGCTGTTTTACTCCAGTCCTGTGTGGGGCGCTGTTTTACTCCAGTCCTGTGTGGGGCGCTGTGTTACTCCAGTCCTGTGTGGGGCGCTGTGTTACTCCAGTCCTGTGTGGGGCGCTGTTTTACTCCAGTCCTGTGTGGGGCGCTGTTTTACTCCAGTCCTGTGTGGGGCGCTGTTTTACTCCAGTCCTGTGTGGGGCGCTGTTTTACTCCAGTCCTGTGTGGGGAGCTGTTTTACTCCAGTCCTGTGTGGGGCGCTGTTTTACTCCAGTCCTGTGTGGGGCGCTGTTTTACTCCAGTCCTGTGTGGGGCGCTGTTTTACTCCAGTCCTGTGTGGGGCGCTGTGTTACTCCAGTCCTGTGTGGGGCGCTGTTTTACTCCAGTCCTGTGTGGGGCGCTGTTTTACTCCAGTCCTGTGTGGGGCGCTGTTTTACTCCAGTCCTGTGTGGGGCGCTGTGTTACTCCAGTCCTGTGTGGGGCGCTGTTTTACTCCAGTCCTGTGTGGGGCGCTGTTTTACTCCAGTCCTGTGTGGGGCGCTGTTTTACTCCAGTCCTGTGTGGGGCGCTGTTTTACTCCAGTCCTGTGTGGGGCGCTGTGTTACTCCAGTCCTGTGTGGGGCGCTGTTTTACTCCAGTCCTGTGTGGGGCGCTGTTTTACTCCAGTCCTGTGTGGGGCGCTGTTTTAATCTGCTGCACTGGGGGCACTCTCCTCCTCATTGCGATTTCATGTATTTTGGTTTTTGTATCATGCAGTCATGTCAACTGTAGTGACCAGAGGAACCAAAAGAGTGTGGGGAACCCCCAAGTGTCATTTGCGTGGGGAATGAACGACTAAATAATTGCAAATAATTGTAAAAGTTTTTTATTCACACTTGTGCTACCTTCAAAAAAAAATACACCGCCAGAAAAATGGTGGTAGTCCGGAGCCCTGACTGCAGGGGGTTAGCTGTACAGACTGTGGTTTTGTGCTGGGTCAGTTCTGGGTCAGTTCTGGGTCAGTTCTGAAGACGCTTGTCTGTAGGGTGTGAGGGACTCGGACCACACTTCCTGGGACGCGGTCTGATGCAGACAGATGGGCTGAACAGGAAGGAACTCTGAGTGAGAACAGGTGTTCCCCGCCTCACCCGCCCCCCCGAAAAACACCTTGAGGTGCGAGGTTGCCCCGGCAACGAGCCGGAGGAGGCGGGGCCTGGAGTAACACTTCAACAGGAGAGCAGAGTGAACGAGCGAATAAACATTTTATTAGAGAGAGGGGGCGAGAGAGATGTTTTTAATTGTTTACACTCCTATTGTCACCTATTTTATCTTTGTTTTGTAGAGTTTGTAGTAGTGTTAATTATTGTTAATGTTTTACATGTTTTGTGTTTGCTTTGGTTATATTTATTATGTGTATTTCCTGCCAATAAAGCATATTGAATATAATTCAGAGAGGGAGGGAGGGAGAGAAAGAGATGGAGGGAGAGAGAGCGAGAGAGAGAGAGATTGAGGGAGATGGGGAGAGAGAGAGACTGAGGGAGATGGGGAGAGAGAGAGACTGAGGGAGGGAGAGAGAGAGACGGAGGGAGGGAGAGAGAGAGACGGAGGGAGGGGGAGAGAGAGACTGAGAGACTGAGGGAGGGAGGGAGGGGGAGACGGAGGGAGGGAGGGAGGGAGGGAGGGGGAGAGAGAGAGACTGAGGGAGGGAGAGAAAGAGAGACTGAGGGAGATGGGGAGAGAGAGAGAGACTGAGGGAGATGGAGGAAGAGAGAGCGACTGAGGGAGATGGAGGATGAGAGAGAGAGACTGAGGGAGAGAGAGACTAAGGGAGATGGAGGGAGAGAGAGAGAGAGAGAGAGAGACTGAGGGAGACTGAGGGAGATGGAGGGAGAGAGAGACTGAGGGAAATGGAGGGAGAGAGAGCGACTGAGGGAGATGGAGGGAGAGAGAGAGAGAGACTGAGGGAGAGAGAGACTGAGAGAGATTTCTCTGACCCCCCTCGTCCCTCCAGTGAGAATAAGCTGCCTGTCCTGCAGGCTAGGGGCTGTGCTGAGGGTTCAGGCCTGAGGCCTGCTGTCTCTCCACAAACACGCTCTCACCCAAAAACTGTGGAGGGGCGGGGCGCCATTCCTGGTCTGAGAGGGAGACGGCTTGGTGTTTTTGTTTTAGTTGTGCTGCAGACGGCAGCCAGAGAGGAGTCTGGGATAGGGTGGGACAGGATGCTCTGTAAAAATATGTGTTTTAGTCTGCAGTAAGACTAAAATCATATTTTTAGAGTAGAAAATATTAGCTTGTCACACTTTACAATAAGGGTGAATGAAATTTCATGAACTAATAAAGTTGTTGACATGAATTAATGATGTACAAATACAGAACCAAAGCTGAACCTCAGTAGTTAGTTAATGAGTACATTAGTTAATGCCAATTACCTATTAGCTTCTATCAAGTTACTTCTTGCTTGAAAAGTGAAATTCGTACCCATCGGTAAATCATGAGTGAGTGAGTAACACTCTCACCTCATTGGTGTTTTGTCAGGACAAAATGTGAACTGGACATTTCGGGGGCACCGCATAACGGGAGAGCAGTTCAGTTCAGGAACCGCAGAATGGAGGCCAGACATTCTGCCGTGTTCTGTGGTTAACACACGGTCTGTCTGGAGCGGGGTCAGGGGATATGTTGCAGAGGTTCTGTTGCATTGGTTCTGTGGTTAACACACGGTCTGTCTGGAGCGGGGTCAGGGGATATGTTGCAGAGGTTCTGTTGCATTGGTTCTGTGGTTAACACACGGTCTGTCTGGAGCGGGGTCAGGGGATATGTTGCAGAGGTTCTGTGGTTAAAACACGGTCTGTCTGGAGCGGGGTCAGGAGATGGTTGTCTGACCGGAAGAGTGGTGCTGTGGTTCACACGCACGCATCACTCCCCATCTCTGCGACGGAGACGTCATTACGCGCCCTGTGTTTGGCGGGTAACGTTTGGATGAGCCTGGCGTTGGTGGGTAATGTTTGGACAGGCCCGGCGTTAGTGGGAAACGTTTGGAATAGCCTGGCCCTGACCCCAGCTGCTTTATGTGTGGTGTCTCTGAAAGGCTCTTCTGTGACTGGCTCTGCTCCAGTAACGCAGGTTTGTGTGTTACAGCGCTGAAGTAACGCAGGTTTGTGTGTGTGTTACAGTGCTGAAGTAACGCAGGTTTGTGTGTGTGTTACAGTGCTGAAGTAACACAGGTTTGTGTGTGTGTTACAGTGCTGAAGTAACGCAGGTTTGTGTGTGTTACAGCTCTGAAGTAACACAGGTTTGTGTGTGTGTTACAGTGCTGAAGTAACACAGGTTTGTGTGTGTTACAGCGCTGAAGTAACACAGGTTTGTGTGTGTGTTACAGTGCTGAAGTAACACAGGTTTGTGTGTGTTACAGCGCTGAAGTAACACAGGTTTGTGTGTGTGTTACAGTGCTGAAGTAACACAGGTTTGTGTGTGTTACAGCTCTGAAGCTTCCCCTCGGCAAGACCACAGTGATGCACTTAGTCGCCAGAGAGACTCTGCCTGAGCCCAACTCCCAAGGTAACGCTCTTATTTCACATCTTCTGCATTTATCCTGCCTGCACTGTGTCTGTGTGTGTGTCTCTGTGTATGTACGTGTGTGTGTGTGTGTGTGTGTGTGTGTGTGTGTGTGTGTGTGTGTGTGTACGTGTACGTGTACGTGTACGTGTGTGTGTGTGTCTGTGTGTCTGTGTGTGTATGTCTGTGTCTGTGTCTGTGTCTGTGTGTGTGTCTCTGTGTATGTGTGTGTGTGTCTCTGTGTATGTGTGTGTGTGTCTCTGTGTATGTGTGTGTCTCTGTGTATGTATGTGTGTGTGTGTGTGTGTATGTGTGTCTCTGTGTGTCTCTGTGTGTGTACGTGTGTACGTGTGTGTCTGTGTCTGTGTCTGTGTCTGTGTCTGTGTCTGTAGGCTGTGTCTGTGTCTGTGTCTGTGTCTGTCTGTGTCTGTGTCTGTGTCTGTAGGCTGTGTCTGTGTCTGTAGGCTGTGTCTGTGTCTGTGTCTGTGGCTGTGTCTGTCTGTGTCTGTGTCTGTAGGCTGTGTCTGTAGGCTGTGTCTGTGTCTGTCTGTAGGCTGTGTCTGTAGGCTGTGTCTGTGTCTGTAGGCTGTGTCTGTGTCTGTGTCTGTGTCTGTGTCTGTGTCTGTGTCTGTGTCTGTGTCTGTGTCTGTGTCTGTGTCTGTATGTGTCTGCGTCTGCGTCTGCGTCTGCGTCTGCGTGTGCGTGTCTGCGTCTGCGTGTGTGTGTCTGTGTCTGTGTCTGCGTCTGTGTCTGTAGGCTGTGTCTGTATGTGTCTGTGTCTGTGTCTGTAGGCTGTTGACACTGCTGTCACTGCCCGCCTGGTCTCACAGAGAAAGCTGCATAAAACTAGTTTTCTCAGGAACGCCTGAACATCTGTTAAGATTGGTTTATTTATATATAAAATGATCAAGTGAATGTTTTCAACTTGGAAAACTATGTTTGAAATAGAATATAATATATATTATTATTTTCCTAAACCTGCCAATAAACAGTAGTGTTTGCTGGGGTCAGTGGTGGTTGTGGAAGGGAATTGGAGCAGTATTCATTTACAGCCACAGATGTTAAACAGAAGCATTTTCCTGAGGGTGACGTTTACATCCAGCACATTCGTACAGCTGGATACTTTCTAAAACAGTCCAGTCCTGAGAGTTGAACTGGCAGCCTCTTGTGATACTAGCCCTACACTTCGGAACCTTTATGCCAATGTGTCTTAAACAAAATGCTCCTGGAATGCGTCTGTAGTTCACTAGGCTCCACGATTAGATTTTTTCGGTCCCAATATTAAAAAGTATTTCTCATTTGGGTCCTGATATTAGAAAGTATTTCTAATTAGGTTTGTGACATTAAAAAGTTTAAGGACCAGTGCTTCATGAAGTTCTGCCCGTGCCCCGGTCAGCGATTTGATGTGCTGAGATGACGTCTCTGACCTCATGATGACATCTTTGCCCACAGGTCAGAGGAATCGGGAGAAGACTGGAGAGAGCAACTGCTGTTCGATCCTGTAACTACGCCCAGCTGTCTCACTGAGCGCGCACACACACACACACACACACACACACACACACACACACACACACACACACGCGCGCGCTGCAGAAACACACTCATTATCACTTTACATTGGAGGACCTGTAGGCTGTTCGCAAGAAACATAATTATTTTAAATAATCTATAAAACACAGGCAGGGGGAAGGGAGGAGGAAGTGACAAGATGGAGGAGGAGGATCTGGACTGCTACGCGTCTGTCAGCACCACGCTCCAGAAACTTCTTTTCCTGGAGGATCCGTCTCGGAAGTATGAAAAAAAAAATAATTATGTTTTATTTTTTAACTGCAGTTGTTCCCCAACAACCCCCCACGCCCTGCCCGATACCGGTCCATCCCTGTTTTGGAATCAATTTACACAGGAACGAGGCTGCCCCTCCCCGACTCGCTCACCGCACCCCCGCAGACCCTTGCGGCTACGCTCGGTCTGAACTCTTGGCATACCGGACTGTCTGTCTGTCTGTCTGTCTGTCTGAAGACAGATGTTATCTTCTTTTTTTTTTTTTTCTTTTTTTTTTTTTTTTTTTATGTAGTGAGTTTTTTTTACGCGGTTCACAGGGGGAGGCGGGGAGGAAGTTTTTGGGATGGAATTCCGTGTTCCTAGTTCTGTGGGATGAATGCCCTGTTCCCATTGTACTGTCACTGTTCCTTTCTGGATGCAAGATACTCACACGTTCTGAATTCCTCATTGCAGGCTAGTTACAATGGCATGTTAAGTCAAACCCTAGAAAGTACAATTTAACCACTAATTTGATCAAACTTGTATTATTCAGCTCAAAGTCTCCCAGCGGTACAGCAGAGAAACACATGGTCGTGCCTGTAATCAGACTGCACTTGGCAGAGGAGTATTTTTTTAATCCTGTAGGCATTCTGAAAGTGCACATCATGAACTAATACGCCCTAACGCCACCAGTGCATTCTCCTTACACTGACACAGGAAACACTTCTTCTGTCCAATCACGCATGGCGGCTTAACGAGTGAACTAACCAATCGTCCAGCACTTACGCACCCCTCAGCTCCAGGCTTTCCCCGGTGTTGTGTCCCAGTGTAGCAAAGAGTGAGTCCCGGGAGAGAGAGCAGTGTCTCTCCCGGGAGAGAGAAAGAGCAGTGTCTCTCCTGGGAGAGAGAAGGAGCAGTGTCTCTCCCGGGAGAAAGAGCAGTGTCTCTCCCGGGAGAGAGAAAGAGCAGTGTCTCTCCTGGGAGAGAGAGTAG
Organism: Conger conger; assembly: GCF_963514075.1. Taxonomy (NCBI): domain Eukaryota; kingdom Metazoa; phylum Chordata; class Actinopteri; order Anguilliformes; family Congridae; genus Conger; species Conger conger. The sequence goes on from NC_083766.1 coordinate 58,849,718, forward strand.
TGTCTCTCCTGGGAGAGAGAGAGAGTAGTGTCTCTCCCGGGAGGGAGAAAGAGCAGTGTCTCTCCCGGGAGAGAGAAAGAGCAGTGTCTCTCCCGGGAGAGAGAAAGAGTAGTGTCTCTCCTGGGAGAGAGAGTAGTGTCTCTCCTGGGAGAGAGAGAGAGAGTAGTGTCTCTCCTGGGAGAGAGAGAGAGAGTAGTGTCTCTCCTGGGAGAGAGAAAGAGTAGTGTCTCTCCTGGGAGAGAGAAAGAGTAGTGTCTCTCCTGGGAGAGAGAAAGAGTAGTGTCTCTCCCGGGAGGGAGAAAGAGTAGTGTCTCTCCCGGGAGAGAGAAAGAGCAGTGTCTCTCCCGGGAGAGAGAAAGAGTAGTGTCTCTCCCGGGAGAGAGAGTAGTGTCTCTCCCGGGAGAGAGAGTAGTGTCTCTCCCGGGAGAGAGAAAGAGTAGTGTCTCTCCCGGGAGAAGGAGTAGTGTCTCTCCCGGGAGAAGGAGCAGTGTCTCTCCCGGGAGAAGGAGCAGTGTCTCTCCCGGGAGAAGGAGCAGTGTCTCTCCCGGGAGAAGGAGTAGTGTCTCTCCCGGGAGAAGGAGCAGTGTCTCTCCCGGGAGAGAGAAAGAGTAGTGTCTCTCCCGGGAGAGAGAAAGAGTAGTGTCTCTCCCGGGAGAGAGAACAGTGTCTCTCCCGGGAGAGAGAACAGTGTCTCTCCCGGGAGAGAGAAAGAGTAGTGTCTCTCCCGGGAGAGAGAACAGTGTCTCTCCTGTGTTCACCCTCTCCTGTTTAACTGTGCTGTAATAGTGGATACTGGCGCAGCCCCACCCGGAAGTAAATTTCTTTATATATATATATATATAATTTTTTTCTTTTTTTGCAGTCGATAATAATAAATCAATTTGCACAATGCTGAAGCACGAGCTTTTTCATCTAATCCTGTAAAAAAAGGTTTTATATTTTTCCAATGGGAATTATATTCCAAAATTAAGGTTACATATGTGTAGAATATATTTAATATGAATCTTATATAGTACATGACTATAGATATTATTGATATATATTGGTGTTTAGTGTATGATGGTCTATATAAATAGCTTATTAGCCGTTCAAATGGTCACTTTCAGACAGTATGTCTTGTGCTTTATGCAGCAAACCCTTATCATTGATTCAGCTTATTGTAATAACTGTTTTTTCTTTGTTTCTTTTATTTTTCAACTGTCGATGATCTAATATAATCATTTTTTTTCTGTGGTTATTGCTTTAAAGAAATGCTTTTTAACACAGTAATTGGTCTTTAAAGAAATGCTTTATAACACAGTCATAGGTCTTTAAAGTGTGTTCATATCGATCAGGATTCAAATCTGTATAAAGCGACGTTTTCAAACTGATTGTAAATAGCACTAATGCTTTTTTTTTTTTCTCCTTCAAATTACAAAATGGAATAATTCTGTAAACTGAATAAAGAATATTGAAATGCTGATGTCTGTGGTTCTGGTTTGCGTTCATGGTTGTGTGAATATCGTCCTGTACCTCAGCAGGGTCAATTGGTACAAATCATGATCAATATGGGGATGGCTTTTTAGAACATGGTAGGTTTGGGAATACCCCTGACAGTTTTGATTCTCATCTACATCTTCATATGTTCATTGGCTGTGTTTCACTGAGAATTCTTCAGACACTGAATTCTTCCCCCTGCTCCCCAAATCACGGTCCTCAAGGGCTGAGAAGTGCTGGTTTCCCCCCTCCTTTCCCTGGGAGTCAGGCGTGAGGTTAATTACCCAGGAGGAGTGCACAAGCGGGCTGGGTTCGGATTCCAGGGCCAGGTTTGACGATCCCTGCGGCCTTCGACACGACAGTAAAGGTTCACCTCCACTCCTGCAGCTCCCTCAGGCTCTGCAGATAAACAGGTTCCTACTACACGTACAAATCTAATGTTACATTGTTAAAACAACCTGTAGCTAATATTGATAGCTATTGATGTTCGTTTTAGAATACGTTCTGTAATCTGCCGGAGTTTTACTGGTGACGAAAGGCTTAAACTATTTGGTCTGGCTTTAATTTCCAGTTCCTGGTTTTATGCACAGTAATGCACTTCCCCTGGTTCTTGGCTTATATCATTTTAACTTCCTTTCTCTATCCTCTGTCCCTCTTTCCCTCTCTCCCCCCCCCTCCCTTTCCTCCCCCTCTCCCCCTCTCCCTCTATCCCTCTCTCTCCCTCTTGTGTTTCATGTGTTCTTTTCTCTGGGGGAGAAAGGTGCAGTGTGCTGGGTAGGATGACATCCCTTCTGTTGAACAGATTCAATAGTAAACTGAAGTTGAATTCACAGCTCTCCCATTAAAAAAAAAAAAAGGACAATGTTCTGATCACCTAAGGGTCCCTAACGCAGCCCATAATTTGAAGCAGATGTCCTGGCCTTCCCTGCTCCAAATTGAAAAGCTATGTCTAAGGGGGCTAACACTAACACTGCAATAAATGGCAGGTCGGCCATCTTCTGTTCGAACGTCTGCACCCGACTGCACACGGGCGATGGGATTAACATGCTGAATTACAGTTTAGAGGCCCCCAGCCGAGGGGCCCGTCACACTTACCCCGAACCCACGGCCATGGCCTCGCCTTCTGTAGCAGAGTGTCCGCACGTTCACCTGCGTCTGAACTCTGAGCCACGGTGGAGTCTTTTTAGGACACAGGGGTGCAGCAATCCTGTCTGAAGAGGCCTGAGGTGGGGACTGGTTTTTATTTTGGAACAGCACTAAAGTCCGGTGACTTTGTGCCGGGCTAAAACTGAAAACTGCCCCCATGTCAGCCCTTTCCGGGTAAGGTTGGGCACCCCCGTTCTCAGATGATAAAAGCTAGCTTTAAAAAGAGAACATTCACTTTTATGAATGTGCTGTGCTTTGTCACACCTGAATTTAGGATCACATAACAGCTATACTGAATCTTGATCACAGTGGGCCAGTTTCACAGACACAGTTAAAGCCTAGGCCCTCAACATCATTCTCCACACAAAACTCAGTTTAGTCCGGGAATATAAATCTGTGTCTGTGAAACTGGCCCTGATCTGGGATCAGTTTAATGGCCTAACGCAGTGGTCCTCACTCCAGGACCAGGAGTGAGGACCCCAGCACACCCTGCGGCTCTCCAGGACCAGGAGTGAGGACCCCAGCACATCCTGCGGCTCTCCAGGACCAGGAGTGAGGACCCCAGCACACCCTGCGGCTCTCCAGGACCAGGAGTGAGGACCCCAGCACACCCTGCGGCTCTCCAGGACCAGGAGTGAGGACCCCAGCACGCCCTGTGGCTCTCCAGGACCAGGAACCAGAACCCCTGGTTTAGCTGATAATAGACCGGGTTAGGGCATGCAGAGAGGGAACATGATCCAAGACCAGTGCTTCTGCACCAAGATGCTAGATGAGTACGAGGCCCTAATTCACAGTGATTATACTGTCCTCAGCGTTGCCAAGCTTGCTGACATTTTTGACGTCACAAAATTGAGAGCGGCAGGTTTTATTGCCCCTTTTAACAAAGTGGTTACTTGCCAGAAGAAATCTTACCCTGTATATTTCAGTATTTTTTCCCAGATTGATTGACTGACACAATCACTATCACCTGCCGTGATGTAGCCTACTCCCCACAGAACACAAACCCCTACATCATGAGACCAGTATGGCTATGTGGTTATCTAATCCTGACGGGTATTGTATCTTTAATGGTTTACAGATTTTTAAAACATCTACTTTTTAACATCCTAACAGGCTGAAAACTTTCCCACTCACTTACCTTGCAGTTACCCACAATGTCAGTTACCCACAATGCAGTGCTTGTTTAATAACAGGAGGTTGCTTATTGGTCTCCTCGGAGCCTGGCTTCCCTCAGGGTAAGTTTTCTGAATGGCGGAGGTCCCCTGAATAATACCCAGGGAAACAAAAACCTTTCTGTGTTAATGCTCTGTGTGCACTGTAGGAGAGACAAAGAAGAGAGAGTGTGAGTGTGAGTGTGAGTGTGAGTGTGAGTGTGAGTGTGTGTGTGTGTGTGTGTGTGTGTGTGTGTGTGTGTGTGTGTGTGTGTGTGTGTGAGTGTGAGTGTGTGTGTGTGTGTGTGTGTGTGTGTATGTGTGTGTGTGTGTGTGTGAGTGTGTGTGTGTGAGTGTGTGTGTGTGTGTGAGTGTGTGTGTGTGTGTGTGTGAGAGTATGTGTGTGAGTGTGTGTATGTGTGTGTGTGAGTGTGTGTGTGTGTGTGTACTGCACTCTCATTCCAACTGTACAAGCTTTTCACACAATGAACCATTGTATTTCCCTTGATATCACTTCTCCTGTTCATAAATCTCTCATTCATTCACTCCTCTCCTCTTACCCACGCACTCCCCCTCTCATCCTCACTCTTTCCGCCTCTCTTCACTCTCCTCTCTTACTCACTCTATCTCCTCTCTTCCCTCTCCTCCTCTCATTCACTCACTGCCTCCCCCTCCTCTTACTCATTCACTCTATCCCTCTCTTCCCTCTCTGTTACTCTCTCCTCTGTAAGACGTTTCCCTCCAGACCGTGATGTAGCATGCCTCGGTGTTTTGAATATGAACGCAGGAGCGTAATAATTCACTGGCTACATGCGGTCTGGGGAATAGAGCTGCGAGCCCACCTCAATGATTCACTTTCTGTAGGGCGCATTCGGTGATCTAAAGCCGCGATAAAGTACCAACAGAGTCCGTCTCTTTGGGAGGTTTCTCTTTCTCCTCATATATCCAAAAATCGCTGTGACCTCAGGGGTCGAATGTTCCTGCTTTAGCATGCGGCACAGCTCCTCTACGGGGGTGAGGTTTGAACGCATTCATAAGATATTAGGAGGTTTTGAATGCTTTGGCACTGACCGTGGGGAACACAGAACACAGAATTCAGTATCTAAAGAACCTCTGAATGTCGGGTGGGCTGGATTACCCAGAATTCATTCTTGTTTGACTTCTTCGACTACATGCTGTGAGGGAATGAGTCTGAAGAACTAAATACGGGTAGAAACAAACACACAAAAATGTGGCTGTCTTCTTAACTTTCTTGGCGCACTGATTCTGTGAGTTCAACCTAAGGCCCAAAACATGCCCTATGCAAGTCCGTGAGCACAAATGATAACACCAGGCCAACGTAGTGCAAAAAGCACAATGTGGTTGTACATACTAAATGGTTGAACGTCTGCCCCTGTGGAAATAATTTGTCAGATTCTGTGTTTTTGTGACCATTTTTGAATCACTTTTTCTTAAAATTGGTTTTCCATTCATTTTGATGTCTTTGTTCCCGTTGTTTTAAGTGTTTGTTGTATTTAAAATTGTTAAAAGAAATTTAAAAACCAATAAAACTACCTGTGGAAATAATAAACCAAAATTCAACCCGTTGTTAGCTGTTATTGTCCTCATAGATGTAAAGTTCGACGTTAAAGCTCGAAGCGACTGCGTTCGCCTGCTTGCGTAACGTATGTTTCGGGCCTGAGGGGTGGGAATGCACACAGGAACCCCTGCTGGCTCGCAGATAGATGGAAACGGGGATAAAAAAACGACTTTAACGGTCGGTAACAGGCACGTCACTGGCACCGGTTCTGCGTCTCCAACCAGCCCCCCGCACATGGACACAGCGCCGGGCGAGCCCTCGTGTCGTAACTGCGCTCTCTCGGATGGCCTCAGCTGTCCTAACAAAGGCCAACTCGTGAATGGGAGAATTGAGGTATGCCCAGTGCGCTCTCATCCCCGTTTAGGATCGATCACTTCTAAACCGCCGGGGGCTGGAGGGAGGGGTCGTCATTCCCGCAGGCATCACTAGACAAAGGAGGAACTTTTTTTTTTGCATACAGCGCGGTGTCACTTAAAAGTTACACCATGAAATGCGATCACCCATCCCACGGATTTAGCCACCGTCTTTTTGTAAAATGGTTTTCGTATGTACACACGCACATGCTGTGGTATGCGTTATGAAACAGAATCGGGTTTGGTTTTCTTTCTTTTCGCGGCTGAAAAGGTAATAGGAGTAAACTCTTCCTGCTCTTCACGCCCTGCCCTTTTATAGAGGAACGGCTCAGCCGGGCTGTTCCTCGGTTCAAGTTATTATACCGTATTACACAGTATATGAACTGAGTGTTATCTGGCCGTTTACATCATTGCAATGGGCTTATTAAATGACTCACTCTCTCGGCCTTTTGACTAGGTTCATGTTATTAAGACCCCACCTAGTGGTGAGGTATCCTAATCTCTGCCACCGCCATTAATTAGCCCGCAGTTGTGATCCTACCCCTGTCCTCGGACGGACTGATTGGCGCTGAGGAGGTTACGTTCAGCCTCGACAGAACGCAGCCAAACGTTTATCTAAACAGGTGGCGCGTTGAACATCCCGCTGCAAACTGACTGACTGACTGACGTAGGTATGGTTTACTCCTGTGTCATCTTGAGAACCTGTTGTCTGGGCTTTGAAGCACAGGCCTACGTCATTATTGATTCGGACTACACCCCCAACACACCCACCGAACGGGAGCAAACATACCTCAGAGCAAAACGTTTGCACACCGTTGGGAGGAAACGTATCGCTCAACACTGAAACCTTAGCAACGCGTTTAAAGACTGACCGTGCCCCTGGACTTGAGCGCAGGGATCTAGGACAAGGGCTGCTAGCTCTCAGCAGGACTGAGAACGCGAGGTTTGGAGATACGAGACGGATTGCGTGGTTAGGATTACGGAACGGATTAGGTTATAGATAGGTTTAACGTAATTGATTGGAAACCCGCCCTTGGGGGTTAGAAACATGCGCACAGAATAGAGAAATGAATAGTGAAATGGAAAGGTTATGGATGGCTTTATGGTTAGAAAAATGTTTTAAGGATGAAGGTTATAGATCGGATAAGGACGCAGTTGTAAATATGTATAAATTGTTAGGTTTAGTGCTTGGGATGGTGCTAGGTTTAATTCATGTGTAAGCATAGTTTACAAGACGGGTGCTTCGCCTCCCTCAAAAATCCCACTCTCTCGCGGTGTCAACATTCACACCTTCACAACTACTGAGTCGTGAGGAGGACAGAGCCTTCCCATTCAGCGGGCGTCTGCTGCCATCTGGTGGCCATAAATAAGTACTGCTGCTGTGGGGCGCTCAATGTGATTGAGAACAGTACTTAAGGACTTATTGAACAATTGCCATGAATTTAACGGTTGTTTTCTGTCGAATTTCTTTCAAGATACCAGTTTTTTTCTATTTCTTCAGTTTATGTTGGCCCTCAAAGAACTATTTATTTATGGTTATTTTTAAAATTTTATATATATCAGAATACATATTGGAACAATCCAAGAATAATTTTGCAGCTTTCAATATCATATATATTGTAACATTAAGCAATCACATTGTGAGCAATACCAGCTCTAGTGTTTGAGGGGCCCCGCCTTGCCTACTCATCCCATAAATAAAAAAATAAAATGTATTTCTAAATAGAAATTATAGGTAGGGAGCCCCCTGGTGGTCACAGGGAGCAAACGCAAGCACTTATGTTTCTTATTATTGGGTTGGGCTAGCTCTGTTTGTGAGCCTTATTCATCAGAACATTTCACAATTTTTAAAAAAAATTTCCATTTTTTGTTAGCTACAGTGTATATCACTTCTTATTTTCCTTGTAGACTTCTCTTCTTCCTGTGTGTCGTCAGGTATAACTAGAGGGTCTCTACACCGGTGCACTTGTTAAACCCGAAATTCAGTTTTTCTTTTCTATAAATTATGGGCTTTAAAAACATGGTATCAGAGTAACGTATTTTAATATGGCATGTGACATGGGAATGAGCATTTCCAGGTCCCGCCTTAACTGGGACGGCCGCCTGTCGTCTGTAGACACGGCTGTGTTCACACACAACCCTCACTGCTGGTTCGGGAGAGTGTAGAGAGCCACTCTTATTTGTGCCACAGACGACAGCTAGGGTGGAATCAGAATCATCATACTCAGCTCTCAAGCTGCACCTCTCCCCGCCCCTCCCTACCTCCCTGTAACCTTAACTGTTGTCTTTACTTGTGTTATTTACTGATGGCATTAGGATGAAACCTTTGCTTGTTTTGTTTGACTAGGTAATACATATATTTGTGTGGTGCGGTATTATTATTTTAAAAAATCTGACGATCAATTAGGCCCTGGTCCTCATCTTTGTTGTATTGTTAGCACTTAAGATTGTACATCACATTTTACTTTTTTGTCATTTGGCAGACGCTTTTAATCCAAAGCGACTTAGAAGTGCATAGGTTCTACCACAAGTCAAAGCATCACATCCCTCGAGGGTCTTTTAACACATTTATCCCTGGTTATGGTTATGCACTTTGCACTTTGTTGTATGTCGCTCTGGATAAGAGTGCCTGCCAAATGCCATTAATGTAATGTAATATGTGGCTTTGGCATGCAGACCGCGGGTACCCAATCGACCAGCAGGGGTCGCTAGACCGTGCTGAACATGGACTCCATCACTCATCAACTTAGCCGTCATCAAATCCGGCCCTGGTTTTCTTTCCTCCCTGGTAATTAGCTGAGCAATTAGTGCTACTGATGGGCCTGTCTTCACACCTGACTCTCAGGTAAAGGGAGGATGAAAAACTAGCAGGACCTTGAGCAGTGTGATTTGATGATCCCTGCCCTAACCAAATGAGGCACACAACAGCCCCATTAATGGTATATTATATTTCAGTATATCAGTGTATTCTGTTCAATCATCCCCTGCACAACAGAGAAGGCGTAGATACGCTAGGCCCCCCCCCCCCCCCCCCCCCGCCCCCCAAATCAATCACCAGAACAGATCTATGTAATTCTTCTTTCAGTGAGCACTGTGAGTAGATATCATTTTTTTTATTCATGAATTCATATACAAAGTCTTTAATTATTTTGAATTATGTTGTACCTTAAATTATAAACTATGGCTTAATGTATGAATCAATACAATAATAACATAAATCTGAATACAAAATGAACATATATATTTATATTTTTTAGTTTTAGCCATTTCAACAAACATGAAGATGAACTTGGGTATTGAAAAAGAGTATTTGTTAATATACACACACACACACACACACACTATATCTCTCTCTCACACACACACACACACACACACACACTATATCTCTCTCACACACACACACACACACACTATCTCTCTCTCACACACACACACACACACACACACACTATATCTCTCTCTCTTACACACACAGACACACACACACGCACACACACTATGTCTCTCTCTCTCACACACACACACACACACACACACACACACTATATCTCTCTCTCACACACACACACACACACACACTATGTCTCTCTCTCACACACACACACACACACACACACTATATCTCTCTCTCACACACACACACACACACACACACACACACACACACACACACACACACACACACACACACACACACACACACACTATGTCTCTCTCTCTCACACACACACACACACACACACACACATAGGTCAGAACAGCATTGCTCTAGATCAGGCTTACACTACGTGTCATTTGGAAACAGTGGTGAGCGTGGGTTGGTGCCCGACGGCGTTGCCGGGGCAGAACCAGCGGCGTAGGATGTCCTTGATCTCCTTGGTCCGGTAGCAGTAGATGAGGGGGTTGACCAGCGGGGGGAACAGGCTGTAGAACAGCGTCAGGCCGATGCGCAGGTCGGGGTTGAGCTTGAAGACGGGGAAGACGGAGCTGACGTAGACGAAGGAGCGCGGCAGGTAGTAGATGGCGATGATGCAGACCTGCGTGGCGCAGGTGGAGAAGGCCCTGCGGCGGCCCTGCGCGTCGGCGATCCTCAGCACGGCGGCCGCGATGCTGGCGTAGGAGAAGACGATGAAGGCGAGCGGCAGCACCAGCACGAACATGGCCAGCGCCAGCGAGACCCGGCGCAGCGCCCGCGTGTCGGCGCAGATCAGCGGCATGAGCGACAGCGCGTCGCAGTGGCACTGCGCGATGCGCCGCGGCCCGCAGAACGGCAGCCGCGCGGTCAGGCCCACCGTCACGCCCGGGCACACCGCCGCCGCGGCCCAGGAGGCGGCCGTCAGCGCGGACATGGCGCGGTTGGTCATCAGCGCCGGGTAGCGCAGCGGGGAGCAGATGGCCAGGTAGCGGTCCAGCGACATGGTCATCATGATCAGCGAGTTGAGCGTGCCGAAGTAGTGCACCAGGAAGCGCTGGAACAGGCAGGCGCCCAGCGCGATGGCGCCGTCGCCCAGCCAGTAGCGGCCCACGGCCTTGGGCAGCGTGGCCGTGCTGAAGCCGATGTCGGAGAAGGCCAGGCTCAGCATGACGATGTACATGGGCTTTTGCAGACGCCGCTCCACCAGGAACAGCCCCACCAGCAGCGCGTTCCCCAGCGCCGTGCTGGCGTACACCAGGAACAGGACGGCGCCCATCAGGCGGTCGTGCTCCGGGGGGAGCCCCGGGAAGCCCACGATGACCAGCGTCGTCACCTCGCCCTGCGTCCCGTTCCACTGGAGCATCCTGCAAATCACACAAATCACACTAATCATACAAATCACACTAATCAACAACATCAGCTCAGCATTTACACCCTGCGTCTCATTCCACTGGAGCATCCTGCGGGGAGAGAGGGATCAAATCAGACAAATCAAGCAAATCAAACAAATCAGACTAATCAAACGAATCAAACAAATCAACTACATCAGATCAGCATTTACACCCTGCGTCTCGTTCCATTGGAGCATCCTGCGGGGAGAGAGGGATCAAATCAGACAAATCAAACAAATCAGAGTAATCAAACAAATCAGACAAATCAGACAAATCAGACAAATCAGACAAATCAGACAAATCAAACAAATCAGAGTAATCAAACAAATCAGACAAATCAAACAAATCAACTACATCAGCATTTACATGGAACAGGTTTTTTAAATTCAAACTTATTATTTGAACGGATAGCTTAAAAAATGTTTTGGGCCTATAGCGTAGTGGTTAAGGTACATGACTGGGACCCATGAGGTCGGTGGTTCGATCCCCGGTGTAAGCACAATACGATCCGCACATAAGATCCTTGAGCAAGGCCCTTAACCCTGCATTGCTCCACAATAAGATGCGCACAGCCATTGGGCCCCTGAGCAAGGCCCTTAACCCTGCACTGCTCCAGGGGAGGATTGTCTCCTGCTTAGTCTAATCAACTGTATGTCGCTCTGGATAAGGGCGTCTGCCAAAATGCCAATAATGTAATGTAATGAATCCATTGTCAGCCACAGACAATGCAATAAAAATAAATAAAGGCTTTATTTTACAGCCCGTTAATGAGCTAATATCTACTGGGTAGGTGCACAGCTACTGGTGTAATTGTTTGGTAACTGCTTTGATTTTCAGTGGTAAGTGCTAAGAAACAGTCAGTAAGCACTATGTAAATATGTTTTACTGCCCGTTTCATAGTACTTACCTCTGAAATCAAAGTAGTAGCTTAATAATGTCCTGGTATTTAAACACTAAATGCAAGGTAATTAGCAGGCTGTAAAATAAAGCCTCAGGAAAGTATTCCATAAATTATTATTAAGAAAAAGAAGAAGAAGAAGAACAAAATCTATATTTATTATGATTATTACAATTATTCTTCAGTGCAGTGTAGAGCAGGGGGTTGTCAGACTCCTCAGGGGTTGTTGGGGGAAGTCTGTCCTGCTGGTTTTTGGCTGGTCTCAGTTCTTACGCATTTCATTTGTAAATGACTGATGTGGTGCGGGGGTCGGAGTCCCCGGCCCTGCCCTCCCTGCCCCCTGCAGAGGCATCAGGCACCGGGGCAGCCCCAGCCCGGGGGCCCCCAGCCCCCCTGGTCCCCGCCCGGACCGCCAATTATCCGTCTGCCAGACGAACACCTGGAGCCCAGTCAGATCACTGGCTGCTTCCCCATGAAAGGCCCTCTGCTAGGAGGGCAGGCCTTTCTCCTCAGAACCCCCCTGATCCTGGACCCTACAGCCCTGGTCCTGGACCCTACAGCCCTGATCCTGGACCCTACAGCCCTGATCCTGGACCCTACAGCCCTGATCCTGGACCCTACAGCCCTGGTCCTGGACCCTACAGCCCTGATCCTGGACCCTACAGCCCTGATCCTGGGCCCTACAGCCCTGGTCCTGGACCCTACAGCCCTGATCCTGGGCCCTACAACCCTGGTCCTGGGCCCTACAGCCCTGATCCTGGGCCCTACAGCCCTGACCCTGGGCCCTACAGCCCTGGTCCCAGAGAGTGACCTGTGGGAGATGCTGCTCAGGTTACATACAGTAGCAATACAAAGCAGTAGAGCCTGTGGCTCTCCAGGGCCAGGGTCCTTAACCTCCTCGCTCGCTTCCAGAACTGACCCCTTCTCATCCCACAGCCGTGATAGGACCCTGCTACAGCTTCCCCCTCTCACCCTCCTGCCACAGCTTTCCCCCCCTTTCCCTCTGGTGTAAAATAAAAACATCCCCCACATGACTGCTGACTCTTCCCTCACCTGAGCTGTGCCTCTCTACACCTGCACTACACCTGGCAAGCGGAGAACCTGGCAAGTTTTTCCAAGAATTAGCCCAGGGATCAGCAGCCCCGGTCCTGGAGAGACGCATGGGGAGCTCCAGGGCCAGGCTGCTAGCCCCTGTGTTAGCCACTCTCTGTGTTAGCCACTCCTTCTGCCCTTATTCAGTGCTAACAATTACGCCTGACATTTCCGGTATTTTGGCTACGTTTCTGGATAAGCTGAAGACTGTTCTTGTGTACCTGTATGAAACTTTTTACTCCGATATCAGATACGAGTGAACCAGTATTTGTGAATACAACAAATTAGCTTATTTAACCAGGGTAATTGGTGGAAATAATAACCTGTATATACACCGACAGTCCAGGACTGGAATGCTCACTCCTAGTTCTGACATGTAATTGATTTTCACCTATGCCCCCCTGGTAGCACAATTTACACACCTATTGTCGTCGACTTTGGTATTCCCTTTGTGAACGACAAAACCCTCAATCAAATAACCCCCTTTATTCTCCTTTTACCAAGCCAGAAGAGATTGAGTGTCTGCAGTCATTTCTCGCACACCGGGGGACCCGTTTGGTTAGTTTTTTTCCCCCTTTGTAGCCTGCTTATGTTTCTTCCACATCCCCATTGTCCCTCTCCAGGCGAGAGAAGCTTGTTTTGTTCTCCAAGAACTTTGTAGATAAAAACGTCAATACAAAAAAAAAAAAAAATTCTTTTTCGCGCTTTCAGTTTTTCAGATGCTTTTTTTGTTTCTCAAAAAGCATGTCGTTAGCGTGATATGTGGTTTCTGTTGGCCACCGTAGCCTCTGCTCCGGTTCACGCACCTATGCGAGAGGCAGTCAGAAACACTGCACCGTGCCGTATTCCTTGAAATGCGCCGACCCCGTTAGCTATTCCTGGAGAGCTGCAGCCCTTAAGATTTCATTTAAACCCTAATTTGGCACACCTCGTTCAACTAATTAGCAGCTCAACGAGATCTCTATGTTGAATGTTGAATGAGGTGAGCTTCGTTGTGGTGAAATCCTACAGGGCTGTGGTGAAATCCTACAGGAAGGTGGATCTCCAGGACCGGGGTTGGGCAGCCCTGCTCCAGCTGTTGAATGTGGTGTGCTTTGTTAGGGCTGTGGTGAAATCCTACAGGACGGCAGATCTCCAACAACTCACTCACACTGTCGAGTACCTAATAAGCAGCATTCCTTCAAAGCAAAAGATTCTGAGAAAACTGAACTCTGATAGTCATTTTAACTCTAATAGAGTGCATACCATCCCCCATTGAACCCTATTCAATTTAGTTTTTTCATCCTAGTCACAAAAACAAATTATTTCTTTTCCACTAAATCTGCACTAAAGACTAAAGAACTAAACATGAGTAGAACAATAAGACTGTCTTTGACCCGCCAAAAAAATAAAAATAAAATAAAATAATAATAATATTAAACACAAAAAATAATTACATTAAAACAGTTATCTATTGCAAGGTCAAGGTTAAATAAAACAGCAGAATAAACCCCTAATATTGAAAGGCTGGAACACAACACCTGCAATACTGAATGACCCTTACCTCACACAGTGACCAGCTTAGTCTGAGGTTTCTTGCCCTGTTTTGAGAAACCTTATATAGGCTTATCGCTGGTTTCTTTACTGTGATGAATGGACACAAATCTGTGGAGACCAGGACCTTGAGGGTGGGGGGTGGGGGGTGTTGTTTCCTTCAAGTGTACTTTCGAGAAAAAAAAAACCATGATTGTGATGGTGAGGCGATGGTGTTATTGTGGAGAAGCATGCAGTAGCGTTGTATGGTCTCTTTAGCAAATCCCTCGCTTCTCCCATTGAAATGCTCAGTTGTCTTGAGGATGCTAGTGCTAATTGCTACATCCTCCTCTATCAGTTCGGGAGAAGCACTGACAAGCGAAATTATTCTCCACAGTCGCGCGTGATGTTGCCTTCCTTTTTCCCCGATATTGTGGATATTATCTTATCGGGGGCAGCACTCAGCCACCAAACATGGAGTGGCATTACTTCTTGCTCACTGCCAGGGGTCAGACCGTCCCAGAGACCGTACGGGCTGGTGTATCCTTCCCTGTGCATTCTCAGAGCACAGACAGGGTTGTCCTGGGCGCTATTCCTGGCCACCGAGAGAACTTACATTCCATTGCATTCCATTGCATGGCACGTTTAGAAATGTGTGTTAAAACAGTCTACACATGAACGCAAAAAAGTTTTATTTCTACATAGTGTGTCATCAGGGTATACACATTATATATTGTTCAAATCAGTTCCAGCAAAATATGTGTTACCATCCCCTCAAAATATATTAAGGGCAATGCATATAAATTGCATTGATTCTTAATTCCTTTTAAGGGTGTGACGTCATAGGCTGCCTTGCCTGTTCATACGCTTTGCCTCTGAAGTTGTCTTTCATTCTTCTGTGGCCAGTCAAACATGATCAGGCTTTCCTGGACATAAAAGGTTATCTTTATGTTTTGCTTTTGTTATGATTAGTGGTATTCTTGTTCTTTTATTTATTTATTTAACCTTTATTTATACAGGGTTGACTGAGCATGCATGCTCTTTTGCAGCAACGCCCTGTTAATGACCCCACCAAGTAACCTAACCTAACCTAACCTAACCTTCTATGTTCAAATATAAAGTTTCAAGGTTGACTGGCACAGATTTGTGAAACTTTATATAATTCTCCAGTTGTGAAGGTCTGTCGGTGCTGCAGAAAATGGCCACAGAGACACAGCCTAGTGTCTTGAGCCAAGAGTTCCTGAAAAGCAGACAGCCTTTCCCTGCCTCCAGTGCGGAAAGGGCTTTGGCACAAAGCCCGGCCTCATAGGACATCCACATGTTCCCAAAGAGAAGATCGCTGCCCAGACTCCCAGTACGACGGCCATTTTACAAACCCCAGGAGCGTGAAGCCAAGCAGGGCTATTCACATGGTTCTGTAAAGGCTTTGCATATGCGCAAGATCTGACCAGACACAAGCACAAGCACACAAGCACACACACACACACACACACCCACACACACACACACACACACACACTCAGACACACACACACACACACACACACACACACACACACACACACACACACTCAGACACACACACACACACTCACACACACACACACACACACACACACCAGCAGGGGCGTCCCCGGCAGTGCGTTCGGTGTGGTGGGACGTTCGGTGATTCCTCTTCTCTTAAAGGTTCTCTGAAAGATTTTTGTGTTAAAACATTGTTACAAAACCAGTGTAGTAAATGTGAATGGTAAAAATGGTTGGCATTTATATAGTGCCTTTATCCAAAGCGCTGTACAATTGATGCTTCTCATTCACCCATTCATACACACATTCACACACCGACGGCGATTGGCTGCCATGCAAGGCACCAACCAGCTTGTGAGGAGCATTTTAGGGGTTAGGTGTCTTGCTCAGGGACACTTCGACACAGCCCGGGCGGGGGATCGAACCGGCAACCCTCCCACTGCCTGACGACTGCTCTTACTGCCTGAGCCATGTTGCCCCTTAAATCCCTTCCTACCATTGAAAAAGCCTCACTAACATGTTGACTCACCCTCTGCCTGTGTTTATAGTCCTTAAATTTGGGTTTCAAAATATGCAGTTGACGGCCTGACCCAGTACCAAAACATTGTATAACTGTACAATAATTCAAGCTCATTGGTTGAAAATTGGTTCTAATTGCCACAGCCAATGGCGTTTCAGCGTCAGCGCGTTCCCAGAGGAGGTGGAGGGATAAAGCGTGTTGTGGTTTCAGGGTGTTTGTCGCTGAAATGACCTGTTGTACCTTTAAAGCGCACAGAGGGCTGTCTCCCGCTCGTGGGAGCGTCGGCTGTGCCGTGGAGTCGCAGGCGAGCCCGCACTGCTGAGGATGAGAAACCGCACGTCTCATCGGCCGGCGGCCTTAAGAAGCACGCGTTATGTCACATCGGAGAGAGACCATACTGTTGCACCCAATCATGAGATATGTCACATTGGAGAGAGACCGTACCGCTGCACCCAATCACGAGTTATGACACACCGGAGAGAGACCAGACCGCTGCACCCAATCATGAGTTATGTCACACTGGAGAGAGACCATACCACTGCACCCAACCATGAGTTATGTCACACTGGAGAGAGACCATACCGCTGCACCCAACCATGAGTTATGTCACACTGGAGAGAGACCGTACCATTGCACCCAATCACGAGTTATATCACACCGGAGAGAGACCGTACCGCTGCACCCAATCACAAGTTATGTCACACTGGAGAGAGACCGTACCGCTGCACCCAATGTAAATGTAGCTCAGGCGGTAAGAGCAGTCGTCTGGCAGGTTGCCGCTTCGATCCCGCCCTGGGTGTGTCGAGGTGTTCCTGAGCAAGACGCCTAACCCCTAAAATGCTCCTCACAATCTGGTTGGTGCCATGCCAACCACGGACACTTGCTTTTCCCGTGTTCTCGCCGTGAGCGCACTACCGGAGCGAAAGAAGCCTCGGAACTCACCGGCGAAAACAGAGAAAGTGAAGAACGGGATTTGGTAAACGAGTGGGGGGAAGGGAGGGTTCTGTCTGTCATGGCCGACCTTAATGGAGAGGGAGATGGAGAAGCAGGAGTTTCACAAAGAGAGCAGTGAGAAGGGTAGATTTGTGGGGAAAAGGTATTTTATTCTGAAATTGAGGTGACTGTCTACAAATTAAGGTATACAAATGTCCAAGGTGTTTAGCGTCGAGCACATTAATCGCTTCTGCAGTCAAGCTTCTCTCAAAAATGACATTTACAGCAAGGCCTGTAGGCTGTCGAGTTCACAGTAGAACTACTATGTTGGGAATAGAGGTTGTTGTTATGTTTGTAAATGTAAACAAATGTAACCCTTTATCTTTCTGAATCATTACACTGCTGATTTAAATTGCCTTATTTGTCCACGTGGCTAATCTTTGTGTCTAGCGGTAAACTTAATTTAAATTGGCCTGTAATCTAACCACTGGTGATCTCATTTCCACACTCACTGTTTTCTGACAGTAGGTCAAACACTCTGCCTCATTTACTGTCGTCTTTTGAAAAATTTCTGATTTTCTTGTGACAAGTTTTAATAGCAGTTATTTTATCATGCCCTTGCACAATTACATTTACATTTGTTTTTCTATTAATGAAAAGTGAGGCTTATTTTAGTTGAATGCTTTTTTAAAATTTTTATTAACTTTAAATTACAACTTTTTTTATAAGCCATAGTTGCTTATAATTTGTTTTGTGTAATACCGTTGCCTTTTCACTGGTACGGGAATATCTCTGTGGTTCTATTTTATGTGTATTTTATACTGTACAGAATGATAAGAACAGCCGCTTCAATTTAGCTAGACATGTCATCCAGGAGTTCCACAGAGCAGGATTAGTTAGTTAGCTGGATAGCTGCACTGAATAAAACCCACAGAGCAGGATTAGTGAGGCAGATAACTGCACTGAGTAAAACCCACAGAGCAGGATTACTGAGTTAACTAGATAACTGTACAGAGTAAAACCCACAAAGCAGAGTTACTGAGTTAGCTGGATAACTGCGCTGAGGAAAACCCACAAAGCAGAGTTATTGAGTTAGCTAGATAGCTGCACTGAGTAAAACCCACAGAGCAGGATCAGTGAGTGAGCCAGATAACTGCACTGAGTAACACCCACAGAGCAGGATCAGTGAGTGAGCCAGATAACTGCACTGAATAAAACCCACAGAGCAGGATTACTGAGTTAGCTGGATAACTGCACTGAGTAAAACCCACAAAGCAGGATTACTGAGTTAGCTGGATAACTGCACTGAGTAAAACCCACAGAGCAGGATTACTGAGTTAGCTGGATAACTGCACTGAGTAAAACCCACAGAGCAGGATTACTGAGTTAGCTGGATAACTGCACTGAGTAACACCCACAGAGCAGGATCAGTGAGTGAGCCAGATAACTGCACTGAATAAAACCCACAGAGCAGGATTAGTGAGGCAGATAACTGCACTGAGTAAAACCCACAGAGCAGGATTACTGAGGTAACTAGATAACTGTACAGAGTAAAACCCACAAAGCAGAGTTACTGAGTTAGCTGGATAACTGCGCTGAGGAAAACCCACAAAGCAGAGTTATTGAGTTAGCTAGATAGCTGCACTGAGTAAAACCCACAGAGCAGGATCAGTGAGTGAGCCAGATAACTGCACTGAGTAACACCCACAGAGCAGGATCAGTGAGTGAGCCAGATAACTGCACTGAATAAAACCCACAGAGCAGGATTACTGAGTTAGCTGGATAACTGCACTGAGTAAAACCCACAAAGCAGGATTACTGAGTTAGCTGGATAACTGCACTGAGTAAAACCCACAGAGCAGGATTACTGAGTTAGCTGGATAACTGCACTGAGTAAAACCCACAGAGCAGGATCAGTGAGTGAGCCAGATAACTGCACTGAGTAACACCCACAGAGCAGGATAACTGCACTGAGTAACACCCACAGAGCAGGATCAGTGAGTGAGCCAGATAACTGCACTGAGTAAAACCCACAGAGCAGGATTAGTGAGTGACTGATTATCCAGCTAACTCGATAATCCTGCTTTGTGGAACAGGCCCCAGATACAGCTGTTGATTACGCAGCTATCTCAGGTAATCCAGGGCCTCTATTACAAAGCAGGATTACTGAGCTAGCTGGATAACCTCAAGTAAAAGATATGCAGATATGGGTCAGGAGCTTCAGTTAATGTTCACATCAACCATCAGTATGGGGAAAAAAATGTATCTGTGATTTTCACGCACAACAGTCACTAGAGTTCGCAGAGAATGGTGTGTCAAACCTCTAAGTGGATAGGCTAGAGCAGCAGAAGACTTAATATGTCTAATAAATACCTAATAAAGTGCTCACTGTGCATATATCAGTCTTCCACAGGGACTCAGTTGACCTTCTTTTACATTAAATGCATTTATACAGCTGTATCTGTGTATCCTGAAGCCATTCAGGTTAATGACCTTCCCCAAGAGAACAACAGCAGTCTTGCCTGCAACAATCAACTATATTTTAGGAAATGTTGGAAAAGATTAGTGTATTTTTCTTTAATAAAGAATTTAAAATAATTTTCATAATGTTCAACTAAAAATAGGAGGTATTTTCTTCATTCTAAATGAACATCCTATGTGAGTCATTTCCAAATATAATATGTTGTAATATGTTTTTACAGTCATATACTGTAATGATTGACATCAGGACTTGGAGTGCATAGTGCAGGGCTCAGTGCTCCCATTTTAGGAGCGTTTCCTCCTGAAAATGAACGTGCAGTAACTGGGAAAATATTTAGGGGCACATTCAAAATATGGGCTTTATTAATGCACTCCTAAATTTTCAGGAGAAAATATGAATGTTTCTTTCTGCTCTAGTGTCTGAATTGAGAAGCTTTTTCCTACTTTTACACTTTACTTTACTTTACTTTGCTTTTAAAAACCCTTATTTACCAGGCGAGATCCGCTGGGAACATGTTTGTCTTGTGCAAGGACACCCGGGGAGACGGGCCCGAGAGAACAGCTGTAAGTGGGAGGCTGAGGGGGAGCGAACAGGGGCAAAGCCCCCCGGGGCTCCTTTCAGATTAAGGGCCTTGCTCAAGGGCCCCTGTGGCCCTCAAAGGGGCAGAGCTGTGCCCTTTTCATTTAGGGACCCAACTTCATCCCTCCGGAGTCAGCCCACCCGCGTGTCCCCCGGGGAGCCTGAGCCAGGCAGCCGGCCCCCAGGCTACCCCCCTGCCCGGGGCCGAGCTCCGTCTGCTGCTTCTGAGGAGAGGAAATGACCCCCTTATCATGACTGGGGTATTCCCGGAGAAAGAGCATTTATTTTCTGCAGAAAGGGTCCTGTGCTTACACTCAACAAGGTGCATGAACTGAACAAGGAAGAGGGCCCTACCTTTTATCGTCAAAAGCTTTACTAATTAATAATACAATCATATCCTACATCTGATTGGTACGTGGTTAAAGCGTAAGCATATTGTAAGGTATCACAGAGTAAATGATTGATTGTAGCTGATTGTATAGCGTGAACACTGAATGAGCACATTTTGACTCTAACCTTCAACGTTACATGAACAGGCTCTGGAACAGAAATGATCATATGGTCTCCTTCAGTCATATGTTTTCAGGATTCAAGATAAAGTGTCGACTCTTGACATGAGTTAGATAACATGAGGTGGGAGCCGGCCAAAGGTGGCACAATTCCTGCAATGTGAGAGAGAGAGAGAAAGAAAAAGGCACACACACACCACACACATAAAATATTTCTAACTTCTCGTTAGCATTGGGAGGCCGATACCAAGAGAAAGAGAGAGAGAGAGAGAAGAGAGAAATGGGGAGAGAGAGCGAGAAAAGAGATGGGGAGAGAGAGAGGAAGAGAGGGAGGGAGAGAGGGAGAGGCCTTGAAGCCTTGTTGAGGGACTTATTGCTATACCTGTTTCTTCAGAGGCCTAACTGGAGAACTTCAAATGCATACACCTATATTATATTTGCTCATACAAATATGAACTATACTCATCCCCTCCCCACCCTGAAGGGGGTCATGGGTCATGGTGACTGTGGACCCCTTTGGTGGCCTATGTCGCGTATCCATCAGCCCTGGATGATGGGTAATGTAGTTTAATTCCTCTACATTCTCTACTGTCACCCCTGTCCTGTAGTCCATAAACTTCAAACATAAAACAACAAGTAGCTCAAAGGTTTAAAAGAATACTTTAAGTTAAGCTGAAATGTGTCTGTTGCATTTGCACTTTCCACGTTGACACTGCAGACAGTGGCAAGCACACACTGGCAGCGGAGGGAGAGGGGGTCATCAGCATGATCATTGGACGTGGAAAGTGCAAATGCAACAGACACATTTCAGCTTAACTTAAAGTATCCCACAGAAACTCACTGATGCATGTTAAAGTGTCAGGGTTGAGATCATTACATTCAACAATATTGCTAACACTACAATAATGTTACATTAATTGGCATGAACTAATGTAGTTGTTAACTAACTACTGAGAGGGTATGAGTTCTGTCGAACTCTGTTAATATATTTGTACATCATTAATTAGTTTGAACAACTACATTAGTTAATGAAAATTTATATTGGAATGATCAATAAAGCAGTTTGTTAATGGTTAACTAATTGTATGTTTATCCTACGGTTTGCTATTGTTTAAACATGCATGTAGCTAATACATTAGTTAGTAGTTAACAAATACATTTCATGCTTTATTAATGTATTTGCACATTATTAATTCATGATTAACAACTCCAATAGTTAATGCAAATTCATGAGCCTTATTGTAAAGTGTGACCACAATATTGATACATTATTTCTCTCAGTGTCATTTTTAATATTTTATTTTAGTAGGCTTGTGAATATACTTTGCAGGCAAAGTAACTTGCTTTCCATTGAAGGTCGAGTGGACAGTGGGTCTGCACTCTATGTATTTTCTCCCCATCATTCAAACGGTGAAAGCAGAGAGGCCTACGAATAGGCACGGGGGTCACAAAGTTTGAGAAAGTACTAGGGCAGGGGACTCAAACTCCCAGCTGCTCATGGGGATTCAGACGCGAGGAGTCGGCCAGTCTCCACCCATGGGCTCCCCAAAGCAACAAAGTAATTATTGCTTGAACGAAAAAAACAGCATCATTTATATTTTAACACAGTACATCCCTGTCACTCAGTGCGGTGGCTCTCTCTCCTTCGAGACCTCCCTGAGCGCTTGCACCAGAATGGCGACACGCGTCCGCCCCCTGGCAACATCACGTCACTCTGCCGCCCCGCTCAGACAAACAAGCCGCAGGACGGAAAGCTGCCTCGTGGGTGCGAAGCCCTCGTCAGCGTCCTCAGGAGTCTTCTGGGCCCAGTAAACAGCCCCTAATTAGCAGCTCAATTAACGACCCGGCACCTGAGCGGATGACACATCGCTGTCCGTTATTGACAGCATGATGCAACTGTTTTTCTGCCGCTGCCACTGACACAGACGCAGCCTGGAGTAGGCCTGTGTGCCTGCGCTAAATTTCTATTCTTTTGATAATGACCCCAGTTCTGACCTTATTGTAACTCCCAATATACGCAGCATGTAGTGAAGTAGTCAAGTGATTCGAAAATTAAGCTCAAGGAACTTTGGAACTTGGCGTACGGAAAATAATGCATTCTAGGATGTCATGCCGAGATAAAAATCTGCGCACCATTTTCCTTTACATTACATTACATTATTGGCATTTGGCAGACGCTCTTATCCAGAGCTCTTATCCTTTAACCTGTTAAGGTGTGAGATCAGAAATGTGCCATTAGAATATTCTTAACTGAACATTCTAATGCTGATGGTAACAATCACTACTGGTTGTTGAAAGTTCTAGAACCCTTGGTGACCAATGGGGCATCCACACACTGCAAAAGAAAAGCATGGCCTAAGTGTTTTCATCTTCAAAGTCTTTAAATCTATTTTCTTCTCTCTCACGTAGAAAGTATTAGCTTGTTTTAAGTTCACTTGTTCGACAAATGAAAGTTTCTTACCCCATTAATATAAATAAGACTAAAACACTTGTTGAGACTGACTTTTTTTTTTTTTTGCAGTGCCGTTTGTTTTCACACACTGAACATTGTTATGTTCTCGTAACACAGATACGACAGGTCTAACTGGCATAGCTGGATTTCATAGCAGGGATGAAATCAGCTTTGTTCATTTCTGTACCTTACTCTAAGCATGTATGCACTTTGGAAAATGCCTCTGGATAAGAGCTTCTGTTTTAATGCCCAGACGTAATGCTATCATGCTACAATGTAGCATTCCACCATCAGCATCCCTGCTAATGTGAGTTTGAGTATCCCATGAGGGGGGTCTAACAGAGTGCTGTTATTAATTATTAGTTGAATTAAATGCGCAATGGGGCAAACACAACAGCTCTGCAGATTCAAATCCCACGGGAGGCACTGCCATTATTCCACCGAGGCAAATAATTAACTTTAATTTGCTCAGTGAATACTCAGCTCTATATGCTGGGGTATGGCATTTATATATATATCAATTGTACAGCGCTTTGGATAAAGGCGCTATATAAATGGTAAATGGTTGGCTTTTATATAGCGCCTTTATCCAAAGCGCTGTACAATTGATATATATAAATGCCAACCATTTACCATACGCTGATGGTGAAAAATGCAACTTGTGTCAGTCGCCCTGGATGAAGGTGTCTGCCAAAGCAAACCCAGTACATTTAAATAAATAAATAAATAAAAAGTTCAAGTGCTGTTGTCGAACGATTTGAACGCACGTTTAGACAAATGAGCTGAAAGAAGTCAGCAGTCTCACGAGAGTGTGTGAGTGTGTCTGTGTGCGGTTGCTCCATCAAAGTCCTCGAGAGTCTTGAGAAAAGAGTCAACAAGTCTTCATTAGCAGCTAAATTAAGGATCCCACACCTGAGACAAACGTGCTGACAAATGATGTGCTGTCACTCTCGTTCCCAGAGGCAGCCAGGTGAAATAATTGTGTTTGTTTGTGGAGATGCATGACTTGCCCATTAAATCCCATACGTACCCTTCTCCCTGGCCCCTTCAATCTCCAAACCACATGAATAAGACTAAAGTTTGGATATACGATACACTGACGCATGTATTTTGCTTTGAATTGGGGTAGTTGTGCATTTAGTAATGTGTATTTGTGTATGCTTTGGCTAGTGTTGGTATGAGCTTTGTTTTAGGTGCAGCTACACTGAGTGACTTACTTTCAGCCAATCCAGAAGTCCTCACATCAAAACACAATTATTTACTAAAATCAGTCCCTGGTATCATATAGTAGCCCTGCCTGTTTTTTGGATGAAAAAGCAAACATAACCCCCTCATCGCTAACTAATACAGATCAGAGGTGGGCGATGCAGGCTGCTGTTTTGCCGGCTTTCACGGCAACTTTTGACATGAAGTATTTAAGTATTTAAATCGTGTTAGAATTGCAGAGATTGTCTGCATCTTGAGGTCACCAAGTCTGAAAAATAACCAGAAAATGGCACCTCCTCACCAAACTCTTTGGCTGGCACGAAGACAGCTCATACTGTGCACAATAAACAAAACCAAGCATCTGGAGTTTGCCAAATGTCATTGGAACTATGACTGGAAGAGAGTGCTACGGTCAGATGAGGCCAACATTTTGGCAATACACACAATCAACAAGGAGAAGCACCTCATACCTACTGTCAAATATGATGGTGGGACATTGATGTTTTGGAAATGTTTTTTCTGCCAGTTATCCAGGAGCACTCTTTAACATCAATGGCACAATTAATTCAACAAAGTACCAGGTAATTTGCCGTTGTCCAGTAGGCTGGACAATGGCAAACACACTCCAAACACACATCCAAATCCACACAGAAATGGTTAAGTTAAAACAACATCCATGTTCTGCTATGGCCATCCCCTTTCATACAGTGAGAACTTTTTTAGGTATGTATTTGACTTATTTTTTGCAGCTGGTGTACAGGTCTATCTAATAAAATGCTCACTGAGTGTACATAGTCCCTCCATTTTAGGGGACAAAAAGTAATTTGAGAGAGAGAGAAAGAATGAGAGAACCCTATAAACGCTCCCGAGTCGTTAGCTCCCGAATTATTGTTGTGTTCATATTTCTATAATAATATAAACCAGATAGTTAAAAATACTCTCCGGGTGTGAGAACAGCAGTTTAGATGCTTATCAGCCTCTTATTTACAAAGCAGGGCAATAAAACTCCAGCCTCCCCCCACACCATGCTCACAGTTTACAACACCTCGCAACAGACTCAGACAATAAACAGCATATTCTAATAATCCTTGATACCATTTCTCTAAAAAGTTTTTTTTAGAAAAAAAAAAATTTGTATGACAAATATGCAGCAATAGAGCCAATACTTTTTCTCAGCACTGTACATCAGCATTAGATTGTAAATTCAACATTCTCATCACATATTTGTGATTGTACACCTTAAAGGGATAAAACGCTCACAAAAAAACAAACTAAAGACAATCAAGTGTTACCAGGGGCGGTTCTAGGATTTTCTTTACAGTGGTGGCCAAGGGTTGTCTGGGGGTGGCCACCACATCTCCTGGCTTCACATGCAAGAAACATTTGTGGGGGTTTTTTATGTTTTTATTGTTTCATGTGTGAAAAAACAAAGACAAAACAAAATGCATTACTAGTCTACTCAGACATAAATGAATAGGCTATAGGCTACTGATACGCTAATGTACAGGATGACATTAACAACAACAAATAAATAGGCTTTTGTCATCAAGAGCCTTCTCTGAGCTCACAAACAAAAGTTAAGACTATTCAGTAGACAAATGCTCTAAACAAACAAACAAAAATGCAGAATGCAAACCCTGAGTATCTTTCTCTGCATTAACACAAAGGCTCTTTCTTTGGTGCGCTGTGTGCAAAAATAGGCACTGTGGCAAAAATGTGGCATGGAATAAGGAATAGAATGTTCAGGGACTTGGAGCATTCTATTCCTTATTCCCTGTCACACTGCCTGAGGACAGTGCTCTGAGGAGCCTCTGCACCAATGATTGACATAGTATATCATATGATAACAATATATGATGTAATGTAAGACAATTAGATGTTTATGGATCAAGAATAAAAACAAATATCTTGACCATATTTAAGGCCATTAAAGTCAAGGACTGTGTTCTGCAGAACAAACTACAAGGGGTAGAGCAATCCCGGCCATGGTACACCAACATAATACCATTTTACAGATTTGTTTCAAGTGGAGAAAAAGAATAACATGAAGTGACGGGATAAGTAACACATGCATCAGAGCTGATGAGAATGTGATTTTGAACAAAGCAAGAATGTGTATTATCATCGTTTAGACATTTGTTACTATAAATAATAGTCTGACCTGTAACTAGGCCTGTTCAATAATTTGTGATAAGGATCTATAACAAATTAACTTAATTCATCATTTTAATCATATAAATTAATTAAAATTATGATAATACATTGTTGCTTTGTCCAAAATCACATTCTCGCCAGCTCTGATGCATGTTACTTATCCAGTCACCTCATGTTAGTCTACAGAGAACAAAAACTCAACAACGACATGAGAAAAAATAGCTTTATTTAAATTAAATATTTTCAAACAATAGAGGGGTCAGACACAGGGATGTTGTTTAGCGCCACATAATTTTAATGTTCACAAACAAATGTAATATACATTTCATAATATTAATACATCCTTTAAGACCTCATTTACAATATCAACATTTCACATAGAACTCAGGAATTCCTTAATCGCGACGATTAATCAATACAGCACGACAATAAGGCTTCTTGGTTTGCAACCTAGCTAACTTTCCTAATGGCTGTTTTGTTTGTAGGCAAGTCACAGCTTTCTTTTGTGGAAAGGCAGTTGTAAATACCTTTATGTTTTACTGTTTATTGCGTGTAGCAGGTCGATAATATGCGCTGGCATTGTAGCTAACGTAAGCTAGCGACAGTTATTATATGACTAGCTAGCTAATTTAACATGAACGTTACGCCAAATTAGCAGTTTGGCTATATAGATTTAGTTGACTAGTTAGTTAGGCGGCACGGATGGTGCAGTGGGTAGCACTGCCGCCTCACAGAAAGGAGGTCCTGGGTTCGAATCCCCGTCGGCCGGGGCCTCTCTGTGCGGAGTTTGCATGTTCTCCCTGTGTCTGCGTGGGTTTCCTCCGGGTACTCCGGTTTCCTCCCACAGTCCAAAGACATGCACGTTAGGCTGATTGGAGAGTCTAAATTGCCCGTAGGTATGAGTGTATGAGTGAATGGTGTGTGTGCCCTGCGATAGACTGGCGACCTGTCCAGGGTGTATTCCTGCCTTTCACCCAATGTATGCTGGGATAGGCTCCAGCCCCCCTGCGACCCTGATCAGGATAAGCGGGTTCAAATAATGGATGGATGGATGGACTAGTTAGTTAGCTAGTAGTACACAAGGGGGCCATATTATATTAAACAAACACAGCATTCAAATAATTTATTTCTTGTTGAGACTAACGGTCGTTAGCTAGCTAGCTAGTCAGTAGTCTTCAATTTAGTCAGCTAACACTGGCTAACGTCAGCAAACTAGCTAGTTTGATGTTATTTAATGATGATATTTCAATGACATTTCAACCATAACCTTAACATTCAAACGTTAACATTCATATTTCAACCATAACATTCAAAATGTTTAACCTGTCACCCTGACAAGAGCAAAATATAGATCTTAAAGGCTTACACATTTCACTTAGAAGTAAATTCACCATACAACTTGTCCTGTCACGATTTTTGCAGCACATTTTCCAGCCTTGCAACTGGGAAAAACGGATTGACTGGTAAAACAACCAATGACGTGCCAATGCGGTGGCCAATCAGATTGGCACTTCTGACAGGCGGGCTTTTGACGCACATTTGGAAGCTTTTATAGACGAGTTTACGCGCCGTTTGTTTTTTGTGTGGGAGGTGGGTATTTAACTTCCGGTTCCCATCACTTTGTTGATAAAAAGCCAACCAAAGAAAACCCATTCCCTGAACTGTGGTTGGGATACGACCGCCCTCCCCAGAGAAAGAGACGCAAACTGGAGCGAACCACCGGCTGCCAGATCTTGAATCAGAGGGTAAATTAAATTGAGCTAGCTGGCTAGATTTGTGGTTAAGTCATGTTAGTTTTGTGTTGAGCTAGCTGGCTAGATTTTTGGTTAAGTCATGTTAGTCATGTTATTTTTGTGTTGAGCTAGCTGGCTAGATTTGTGGTTAAGTCATGTTAGTTTTGTCATGTTAGTTTTGTGTTGAGCTAGCTGGCTAGTTTGGTGGTTAAGTCATGTTAGTCATGTTAGTTTTGTAACGTTGCCTGGTTTAATGCTGGTTACCTAGACAGTAGCTTCAACAGAGATGTTGTCTCTACTATCGTTACTACTAGCCACTATCGTTAGCCCAGCTGGCTGGCTATTGCCAGAAACCCTAGAGAATCAGAAACAACTCCAATGCCAGATAGCCTACTAGGAATTTGCTGTGGTCAGTTGGTGCATAACACTGCTGAATAGACAACGTTAGATACTGTTGTCTATCCAGCAGTGTTATGCACCAACTGACCACAGCAAATTCCCAGTACGTGTAAAAACCTACCTGCCAATGAACTTGATTCTGATATTCTGATTATGACCAACCTCATTGTGGCAGGCAGGGGGCGTTGTTAGCTGACTTAGATTAGACTGAGTGGGAATGAAGAAGTGGATATATGTTGCATGGCTGACGTGTCTCTTTGCTTCTGACTGACAGTAACTGACGGGCGGGAGCCGACGCGCGTCAGTGGACGGGGAGAACCGGGAAAGCAGCAGGAGACGCAGGCAGAGAAACGGAGCGATCTGACTGAGACTGACAAGCCCCGGGACTGTCTGCACGTTCAAAGACTCTTGTACTTAAATAAAATCTCCCGTCAGTGCCCGACCAGAGCTGTCTGTGCCTTCTTCGGGGCTAATAATCCCCCTGTCACCCACACTTATACTAATCAATAACAGTACAGCCTAACGGTAGATAATTTGATTGTTAGCTACAGAAGTTGTAAAAATAAATAAATAAGACATAGCTAACTACCTTCCACAGGATCGCAGCTGCGTGGCTACATGATCGCCCTGGTCCAGCTACACAACTGCAGCCCGCAGTCTCCACGTCTCCTGCCTCCGTTACCACCACCCACGCATTGTGCCAGGAATTGTTGAGACACTGGCTGGGTTCGACATTTGCCTTCAAATACACAAAGCTGTCGTGTCTGTATGTTAGTACACAACCAACTTTGTTGCTGTGGAGATATTGGTAGGCTTCTGAGCTTTTTAGATTTTCCACAGCGTTGCCGTCTACCGCCATTGAGTCCACGAAGTAGGAACAAATCTTGCTGTATGTGATGTTGGGCCATTTAGACATATTATCCTCCCAAGTGTGTACTGTATACTAGGGGTGTGTATTGGCATGAAGCTGGCGATACGATACGTATCCCGATATAGGGGTGACGATACAATATATTGCGATATATTGCGATACTGTAGGCAAGACGATATATTGCGATTTTCCATCCCTATTTTCCATCAGAAAAAATCTGGCCAACTTTCAGAAAAATCCATAGCATAAAACACACAGTGATGCAAAAACATACTGTTTATTTTTAAAATATTTTTGTCAACATTTCTGTCTTCTGTCTATACAAAATAAAAAAAATCTCATTAAAATTAAATACTTTAGGACAACTTGTGCAATAAAATAATGTCCTGTAGGACAACTTGCAGTGCATCCATTTAATTAAATAAACGTTTGCAGGATCCCTAAAAACAATGTAAACACTCTGTCAGTAGCATGTAAACACTCTGTCAGTAGCATGTTAAAGCTTAGTTCTTGATCGTGAGATTTCTGTTGAGGAAGACGAGCTGGTCTACATGCCCAGCTTTCAGGACACTTCTCTGTGCTGTAACAATGTCTCCTGTGGTGGAAAACACCCTCTCAGAGGACACACTTGTACCAGGAATACACAGGAAACGCTTTGCTACTGAGATGGGATAGCGTACCGTGGCTCCAGGGTCATAATCATGTTTCAGAAACCCTCGTTCTCCACAACACTAAGAGGGCGGAGGTCTTTGCAAATAAACTGAATTATAGACAGCATTATTTTGTTCGCACGTGTTGAGGTTGGTGGTAACTTTGCTGCGTAAACTTGACCCAGCGTTCGCTGGGAAGAATCCACTCATTTTGCGTTAGCCGGACACCAGCTGCCTTCTTTCTCCTCGTGGAACCCAAAATGAGTCCACACGTCAGCTTTGAATGCTGCGGGAGCCGGTTTGATTTGCTGAGCTTCAGCCATAGCATAGTTTCAGCAACAAAATGGCGAGACGCATGAGTTTCAAACAGTCACGACGAGGCCTGTGCGCTCACGAGATCTTAAAAAAGCATAGTCTAATGGCTAACCGAAATGCCATCAGTAGCGGCCACATTAAATATTATGAAAAAAAAAAAATATATATATATATATATATATATATATATTTATTATTATTTTTTTTTTAATTAATAAAATATCGATATTGCACTTTAGAGGATCGATTTAAAATCACGGCACGAAGTATCGCGATATTGAGGTGAATCGATTTTTTCTAACACCCCTACTGTATACGGGTGTGGGATAGACGCAGTACCTTCCCTTGATAGAGAAGTAGGTGAATGTTCCCATTTCACTTGCATTTTAGTTATACAAACGTTATACAAAAATGAAAACACGGGGGTAACAACAACTTTCTCTCGGTAACTACACTACACTTCAACCGGAAGTGCAATACCCACCGAGGCCCGAATGCGGAAATACACCGGAAATGCTCCGGAAACTTGTCTATACAGTAGCAGCAAAACGGTCTTTGTAAAAGCAGACTGACAACCTGTGGGGTGGCGCTGGGGTGGCCAATCAGATGTTAGGGGAGCCACCCCGTTATGAAGCAATGAGTGTTACCATTGCATCATGGTTGATATTTTGGTTGTCAGTTTTATTCCCCTCATGAGTTGACACTACACAGCATAAAAACTACAGGATATGAGTCTTTTTCCCAGTACATTCCAAAATCAAGTCAAGAGACATACATCTATTAAGGAAAAATACTGTATGCATTAGTTTCCTAACTATAGAGAAATATTCTTCCAGTTGACTTTTCTAGATACATAAACTGATAACATTTGTGGTCTGGACTGTTCGCCTACAATTATTGGTAAGTATTAGCAACACCTTTATGTATTTCTTTATTCATATAATCTAATTAATCACAAAAAAACGATGTTTTAAGTGAAATGTCTGCATTTGCTGATAGTCTCAAAAGACAAGAAATTGATCGGTCTTAACGCTAACATCAGCCTGCTCTCCATCAAGGTATGCGCACAGATCAAATATTTTGCATTTTTCTAAAGCATGCTTCATTTCAAATGTCCATGTGTCCTATTTCAGACCACATATCACTCTTTCAACATAGCTTGCATTGGTATGTAGCATAGACATTTTTAAACTGGTGTGATTAATTGAGAGATCCTGCTTTAAAGTGTATATTGTATAGAGTGTATATTGCTATGATCTCATTCACATATCCCTACTCTATATCATTCTGGCTAAAAGTGTAGAAAAAAAGGGGTATAGCCTGCACTGTGTACGTATATGGGCCTATAAATAATTGTTCGTATTTGTCCAAAAGTAATTGACCGATTAAACAAAGTGATGGCTAACTACTGCACATTCACGGTCGCTCAATGATAGTGTCACCCACCATAGTAGAGATAAGTTATAATGATGTTTGTTTTACAATCAATTTACTAGCATGTTGTCAAAGATCTGTGCTGATACCTTGATGGAGAGCAGGCTGATGTTAGCAGTAGAGCTAATCAATTTAATTTAATTTCTTGTCTTTCAGCAAATGCACTTAAATGAACATTTCACTTAAAACATTGTTTGTTGTGATTCACTCAGTGATTCTGTGCAACTGGTTTTACACCGGGAGGTTTGATTAATTGTTGATGGGTAAATTGTAAATATGCATAAAAAATAAAACCCTTGACTGTGAACTTAATGACAGTGGGCATTCCAGGAGATTGGATATGTTGTGCCTGCTATTTCAACTGCACATTTAATGACATTCGGACAGTGACATATAGAAGAAATACGCCTAACATTTCCATAATAATGACATTATAAATTCCATAATATTAGTCATTCTAATACAAAATACGAAGGAATCCTGTTTAATCCCTTTAACCAGCCAGAGTCCATTCATTTTAATTCAGTTATTTTTAACAATGAAATTTATAAAACTAACGGTTCTATTTGTATTAATTATTTTACGATACTGCTGTTTTAGCAACAACGGTTCCTTATTTTATGTGTGGTGACAAAACAAGCATGGGGGGACCTGAACTTCTATGCATTTTAGAACTTCACAGACAACATGAATCAGGCTAAAATTGGTATTCTTTTCACTGTGTTACTTTTTCCTGCTTCTGTCACCGACCCGTAGTTGGGAGACACAGCGGAACCAAGCCACTATTTCTTTTCGATTCCAGGGCCGAAGCTGCTATTTATAGCTAGTTAGCTGTAGCTGCACCGTTCACTCGTCAGCAACTTTGGAGTAACACCCAACTTAGCTGGTTTCTGCTGGAAAAATGAGGAGTCCTACGGAATGTAAAACTGAGTTAGATCATTAGTTAGGCTAAGTTAGATCATGAGCATACAACAGAATATGGTGTGTAATAGGGTGTTAGCATGTAAACTGTCTGTATAGTGTATGTAACATTAGAGCTAAGTTAAACATCATACATTTTGATAACTTAGCTAGCGAACTTAGGTAATATAGGTAGAATAGCTGTTATTATATTATTATTATTTTTTAATTCCAGAGAGTCTATGAACTGTATATTGTTGATCATTGTTTTTTGTTTAATCTTTCTGATAGAATACTTTACTGCTGACAAATGCAACTGAAAGACAATTGGTATTTTTTTGTAATATTAAATATTATATACATATTGCTGCGGGAGCTGTATTCATAGGAGACATGAATTAAACTGTAAAAATAGTTCCTGGTTTCATGACATTGAATGAATTGTGCCTTCTTTGAGACATACAAAGTCCACTAATTTAATAATGATTAGTAATTAAGCAATAAATCTGAGCTTGTATCGTATCGTTTCTTTATAGTGTTTTGAGGAATTCATTACCGTGTGTTACTGTAACATATTATTTTATTTTCAGGTTCTAAAGGGCTCTTTTTTTAGAAGGTGAGAAACAGTGAAGAGCAAACAAACCTGAGATGAGCCCCCTGAATTCAGTCTACTTTAGAAACGCCACTATTGTGCATCCCGACTTCTTTTTCATTAGTGGTTTTGCGGGTATTCCTCACACAAAATACTACTATGTCTTCTTGTGCTTTGTTTATGCTCTGACTCTACTGGGGAACACTTTTGTCATGGTTATAATTTACACTGACCACTGTCTTCACAGTCCAAAGTACATTGTAGTTTTTAATTTGGCTGTGTCTGATTTGTGTGTAAGCACGGCACTTGTTCCTCCGTTGATTGACACCTTCCTGTTTAAATCACACTTAATCTCCTTCGAGGCCTGCTTGACAAACATGTTTTTTGTTTTTTTGTTTCTCATTATGCAGTCTTTCACTCTAACTGTCCTTTCCTATGACAGATATGTTGCTATATGCTTTCCACTGAGATACAATGAGATTGTGACGAATAAATCGATGTCGGTGATCACAACAGTAACATGGATTATCGCAGGACTAGCGATGCTGATAGCCCTGATTTTCATGAACAAGCTGTCCTTCTGCAAATCCGCCGTGATAAACAGTTATTTCTGTGATCACGGACCCATGTTCCGTTTGGCGTGCAATGACAACACTCCAAATTATGCGATTAGTCATTCACATCCAGCTCTGATTTCCTGGCTTCCATTACTGTTTATCACAGGCACGTACATTTGTATAGGCAGAGCGTTATTAAAAATTGCAGGTGCCTCAGAGCGCCTCAAAGCCCTGAAAACCTGCACCTCTCATTTGATCTTGGTGTGTGTGTTTTACCTTCCTTTATGTATCACCTTTGCAATGGGTGCCACCATTCACCAGAATGCCAGGATTATTAATACATCTCTGGCGACCGTTTTGCCGTCTATGCTGAATCCAATCATTTACTCCCTGATGACAGAAGAATTCAAAGAATCCATTAAAAAGTTCTACAGAAGAAAGAAGATACACATCACTGGAAGGAATACATGAATACATGTTTTAATAAAAAATTATTGCCTGGCAAGTCTAGCCATGTTCATTTTTCCAAATCCTCCACTTAACTGTCAACTAAGAACAATTAGAAAGTTTGGTCACACCAAATACACTTTAAAGGCACTGGCCAATATTTTCAATGGGTTTGAAGTGTTTTCTGTTGTTTTCCTTTTTCTTTTTTTCCCCTTGTGTTTTTTAACTGATAAATGCGCTTTATCTATATAGCTA
This sequence comes from Conger conger, assembly GCF_963514075.1. Taxonomy (NCBI): domain Eukaryota; kingdom Metazoa; phylum Chordata; class Actinopteri; order Anguilliformes; family Congridae; genus Conger; species Conger conger. The sequence goes on from NC_083766.1 coordinate 58,884,246, forward strand.
TACATTTTTTAATAATAATTTGGGTTTGAAGCGTTTTCCGCTGTTTTGGGCACCAGGCGGCTTGTGTTTATCAACCCCGACTTCCTCGATTTTATTTAGGTGCGCACCTAGCTGCAAATCGATCCAGTCGGCAAGAGCTGACATGCCCACAAAAACTGTCTCTCCAGGCTCAATATCATAAAATAACTTTTCCCATTCTCCTAAGCTAAATAAGTCACGCATAACAACATATACGCGTATATACTCCACTGTGTTCAAATTGGATTTAGCAGTTTCCAGTTTGAGTTGTCAACGACTTGACGTCACACCTTCGGCAAGTATTTGGCAATTATGTCTGCTCAAGTGTTACGGGACCGACGTAGTCCGATAAAATAAATGAAATGTGTCGTTATGCGTGATTTATTTAGCTTACGAAAATGGGAAAAGTTATTTTTGTGATATATTGAACTATAACTGATATATCGATATAGCCATATGCTCGTTTTCGGTACGGGTACCCTTTAAATTAGCACAAAATGTAGTCAAATATTAAAATGATTGTGATTAAAATGAGGAAGTATTTCCCTCCTTCGTGATTTCCTCTATTAGTGCACTTTTGTCACACTGAATGGTTTCAGATCTTTAGGCAAAATGTTATATTAGACAAATTACATTAGTAAAAGGGAATCTGGTTAAAATACAAACCAAATTTTTCAATTGACTATTCAATTTATTTAATAAAAAACCTATCAAACACACACATCACCTCTGAGAAAATAGATGGCCCCCTTAATCCTAATAATCTTTAGCAAGTAGTAACTACAATCAAACACTTGAATCAAACCTATAATTTTATATTAATCTTTCACATTGTTGTGGAGGAATTTTAGCCCACTTTTATTTGCAGAACTGCTTTAATTCAGATTCAGGTTGCAAATACAGCATTTCACAGTAAGAACATCGAACCAAAAGTCGAAGGGTCTCATTCATGATACATGAGCAGAACGAATTTGTGTGTAGAATGTGAGTAGAGGGAAATTTACGGGTTTTTGGCATTCATCAATATTTTAGTAGCTCCGATTTTTCGTAGCTACTAACAAAATCACACATTTAGTTAAATTAGTTGGCAATTAGCAGGTTTAAGATCCAGATTAGGTTCATGATTGTGAATTATCTATGTAAATCGACTCAATAGATTACACATTCTTTCTACATGTTGAATGATAATAAAAAAAATATATATATATAAGAATATAGGCCAATAATAGGCTAAAATCACAAAAAGGATGTAAACAATTACCATATCTGGGTCACTCCGGTGGTGTCAATTCTAATTAAACTTCCCACAATATAAAAGGCCTTCAGTCTTAGTTAATGGTAACAATGGCTGACCTTGCGCTCTTGCATGATTTGGCGCAATTAAGATGCTGGAGAGAGAGGTATTTCAGGGATCGGTCAGATATGTTGGATGAGAGTGATGAATGGTTGATTAGTCATTTCCGACTACCAATACCAATTCTGTTGCATTTATGCAACATTTTGGAGCCTAATCTGACAAGGCCAACAAGACGCAGCCATGCCATCCCTGCACATCTACAGGTACTATCTGTGCTTGGTTTTCTAGCCACAGGGACCTTCCAGCGCGAGATAGGTGACAGGTCCGGCATTTCGCAACCAACTATGAGCCACATCCTCCCTGCTGTGCTCAATGGTATTTTAAAACTAGTGCCAGAGTACATCAAATTTCCCTATGACGCACAACGGCAGGTAGAAGTGATGCAGGGATTCAGTGCAATTGCAAACATGCCAGGTGTCATTGGTGCCATAGACTGCACACACGTACGCATCATGGCTCCATCTGGTGATGCATTTGCTTACATAAACCGGAAAAACTTTCATTCCGTTAATGTGCAACTGATCTGTGATGCAAAGTGTGTGCTGTTAAACGTTGTGGCACGGTGGCCTGTGTAATAGCGCAGTTGGCACGTGTTTGGAGGATGGAGCTGTGAGGAACGGCTGGCTCATTGGTAAGAATATAGCCTGCCTATACAATTGCACTCGCCAGCTATAAATATGAGACAACATTTGGTTTTTTTCGTTTTATGTGTGGCTCTTTTTTCATTTGAAAGAAACCTTTAATAAATCTTATTTGAAAAATGTTTAATCTACGTTGGCTGCAGTTGGAGCTGTACAGTATAAAACAGAGCTTTAGGCTATTAAGATTCAAATAATTTGAAGATGATGCATACACAACTGCAGTGGGCTATATGTTATCCATATCCTTTCTTGAAATGAATGTTAAATAGCTCTACATTCCGACACTGATATCGATTACGCACCATTACGCACAATATAACATTACTGGTTTCCCGTTTCCACTTCATTCAATCCGAAGAGAAACCCCCACAAATGTTCTGTTTGTTTGGTGGGACTGTACGACCTAGGTTAAACTATACTAACCACTAAGCTATCACTGATGGTTTTCAGAATGTATTATGATTCAACAATTATCACCTTACCATCTGGGTTTGATGTTGTCTCCAGTGGAGGCATGTCGGTGTCTCCGTCAGGTATAATTCCTGACAGAGAGGTCTCCCCAATAATGCCAGTGATGCGCTCGTCAGCAGGTGATATTTGTGCCTGTGAGCCTCCTCCTCCTGTGGCTGATGCATGTTTTTTGTGTGCGCTTATGCGTTTCTTTGCCTCCAGTTTCATGTCAAACCATTTACGTTTCACCTCAGATATGGTTCTATTGTCTACAGAGGCAACATTAACAGCATCTGTCACATCCTTCCAGGCCTTCGCTTTGCCTGTCCCTGTCACAACACCACTACTGATAGAAGAAAAGAAAATATTTTTTCTTGACTCCACTTCACCCAAAGTGATTTCGATCTCCGCTTCGGAAAAGTTTATTTTCTTTCTCTCTCTTTGTTTGCCCTTGATGACTGACAGGTCAACTGGATGCGTCTACACCTCCTTATATGGTAATCATTGTCTATTCATGGGCGGGGATTTATGCTAATTGCTGATTACCGGGAGCGCGCTTTCACTTTACGATGGATTGGCATTCATGATCATACACACGAGTTTACGATCGGATCTGAGTTTCCCGCGGCGTTCATGAATCCGGAGTAGGTCTTTAGTAGCGTGGACGTTTATGTGCAAATCTGCACATGGATTTATGAACGTTTCATGAATGAGACCCAAAGACTGTGGCGGCGGTGTGATGCTGCTGGGAATGCTTTGCTGCCTTGGGCCCCGAACAGCTTGCCATTATTGAAGGAACGGCGAATTCTGCTCTGCACCGGAAAATTATTTAGGAGAATGTCTGGTCGTCTGTCCATAAGCTGAAGCTGAAGCGTAACTGGATTACGTAGCAAGACAATGATCCACCTGACAAAGGGGCAAGTCCACAACTGACTGACTGTAACTAATCCCAATGATAATTCGTGCAGTCACAGTCATGACATGAATCCACTAGAGATGCTGTCAAAGACCCTGAAAGGAGCAGTCAATGTTCAAATATCTGCGTACTGTCTTTATTAAAGCCAAAGAGCAAAATTCCTCAACAGAGACGCGACTGACTGATATCAAATCATAGGAAGTCTTTGGTTGCAGTTATTGCTGCTGATGGCGATGAAACCAGCTACTATTCTTAAAGGGGGGAAATCCCTTTTTTTGTTTGATAATTTTCTCCATAAAATGAATGAAGTAATAATTTTAAAGAATTGCTGTCCTTACTCAGGTTCCCCCTCTGTCTAATATTACATTTTGTATGCGAGATCTGAAACCATTCAGTGTGACAGAATTTTCCTCAGTTATTGCATATTTGTTTCATTACACTGTACAGTCGAGTTAAGGAACATTCTAATCACATATTTGTGAGTGATCATGCACCTTAAAGGGATAAAACGCTGACAAAAAAAAACAAACATAAAAAAAAAACTATTGTTATGATTGCATCATGGCTCATTAGTTTTAATTGATCTTTCGCCTGTCAGTTCTATTCCCCTGATGAGTTGACACGACACAGTATAAAAATGACAAGATCTTTTTTCCCCAGTACATTCCAAAATCGAGTCAAGAGACATACCTCTACTAATGATAAATACTGTAATGCATTAGTTTCCAAAATACAGAGAAATATTCTTCCATATCACATTTCTAGATACATAAACTGGTAACATTTGTGGTCTGGACTGTCTCCAATTATTGGTAAGTATTATCAACACCTTAATGTATTCCTTTATTCGTGTAATCTAATGAGATGCCATTGAAGAGATGCCACCGCTTAGCTTGAGGTGCAGAGCAATAGAAACACTTCGGAAATTGATTTTAAAAGAGTTATACTCTATATGAAAATGAATAGAGAAATTTTGACATTTAAAAATATATATATATTGCTGATCGTTGCTTTTTTGTTTAATCTTTCTGATCTGAATCTACTGCTGCTGGGTGGAACTGAAAGACAATTGATATTTCATTGTAATATTAAACTTTATATACATATTGCCATGGGAGCTGTATTTATTGGGGACTAGTACCTAGTTCTTGGTATTCAAAGACAAGAGGATGGGTTTGGAATGTACCTTGATTTTTAATATTTTTATGTCACAAATCAAATTAATTATGCCTTGTTTGTGACACACAAGGTCCACTAATTTAATAATGAATCATAACTAAGCAATAAATCTGAGCTTGTATAGTTTCTGTTGCTACATATTTGTTAAGCACATTGTTAATTTTATAGTTTTTTGAGGAAATCATTACTGTAGGTTACTGTAACCTGTTATTTTATTTTCAGGTCTGAGAGGACAGTTTTTTCAGAAGGTGAGGAGCAAACAAACCTGCCATGAGTCCCCTGAATTCAGCCTACTTTATAAACACCAGTATTGTCCAGCCTGACTTCTTTGTCATAAGTGGTTTTGCTGGTATTCCTCATACAAAATACTACTATGTGTTCTTGTGCTTTGTTTACGCTGTGTCTGTACTGGGGAACTCTTTTGTCATGTTCATGATTTACACTGACCACTGTCTCCACAGTCCAAAATACATTGTAGTTTTTAATTTGGCTGTGTCTGACTTGTGTGTAAGTACGGCACTTGTTCCCACAATGATTGACACCTTCCTTTTTAAATCACAGTTAATCTCCTTTGAGGCGTGCTTGACTAATATGTTTTTTGTTTTTTGGTTTCTCATTATGCAGTCTTTCACTCTCACTGTTCTGTCTTATGATCGATGTGTTGCTATATGCTTGCCACTGAGATACAATGAGATTGTGACAAATAAATCCATGTCGGTGATCACAACAATAACATGGATTATTGCAGCACTGGCCATTCTCGTTGCTGTGATTTTCATGAACAGATTGTCATTCTGCAAATCCACTGTGATAAACAGTTATTTCTGTGATCATGGACCCACATTTCGTTTGGCGTGCAATGACAACACTCCAAATTATGTGATTAGTCATTCGCATCCTGTTCTGATTTTCTGGCTTCCACTGCTGTTTATAACAGGCACGTACATTTGTATAGCCAGAGCGTTATTAAAAATTGCAGGAGCCTCAGAGCGCCTCAAAGCCATGAAAACCTGCACCGCTCATTTGATCCTGGTGAGTGTGTTTTATTTTCCTATTTGTATTACTTATGCCATGGGTGCCACCATTCACCAGAATGCCAGGATTATTAATACATCTCTGGCGACCGTTTTGCCCTCCATGCTGAATCCAATCATTTACTCACTGAAGACAGAAGAATTCACAGAATCCATTAAAAAGTTCTACAGAAGAAAGAAGATACACATCACTGGAAGGAATACATGAATACATGTTTTAATAAAAAAATTATTGACTGGCAAGTTTAATAACTTTTCATTTTTCCAAATCCTCAACTTAACTGTCAACTAAGAGCAATTAGGGGTGGATCACACCAAATGCACTTTAAAGGCACTGGCCATTATTTTCAATGGGTTTGAAGTGTTTTCCGCTGTTTTTATTTTTCCCCTTGTGTTTTTTTTTTAGGTGTTATTAATTTCTTTACTGTGCAATCGCATGGAAATAATGGCAGGGTTTTATTTAAAATTTTAGGTTTCATCATGAAAACAAATATGTACGATAAATTGGTTACCACAGTTGACACCGTTTTGGCTCATCCACAAACGATTGTGGATGAGCCAAACTCATTTAGGCTTGTCTCTCACTTATACCCTCTGTTTAAAATAAATAAATAAATAAATAACAACACACCAAACATTCCAGTTGACTAATGCCGTTAAAATCATTATAGCAGGATTGACAGGTCTGGAGCACACGTGCATAGTTGTAGAGTGCGGTTGTCTCAGTTACGCATCCAGCACTTTTTACAGAGTACAAAAAAACCAACTCAAGCTAAGTTTTTGATGCAGCTGGTAATTTAGCGAGCTGGTTGACCAAGTCAGACCAGCTGCCAGTTTGACGTGGTTTAGCTGGTAGACCAGTTCAGACCAACTCTCAGCTTGACGTAGTTTGACCAGCGAGCAGCTCAGACAAGCAGCTCTAGCTGGCTGACCAGCCGGCATAGCTTGATTTTGCAGCAGGGTAGGAATCATAAAATCATGCATGTGACGGGTTTTCAAGCTGTTAACGCGCATGTGGTGTGTATCATTTTAATCAAAACATTTTCAAACGTTAGCTACTGTATTAAAGTTATATCCATGTAAGGGAGACCGGGGCACAAATGAACACGGGGCATGCTGAAACACGGGGATTTTGCATAGTTTTAGCATTTAACAATGTTACCGATGGTCTATAGTTATAGCAAAGACACGAATCTTCTTTCTGGATGAAAAATATTTGCTCAAATTTGTGTGTTTTTTATTTTTTTATTTGGCGAAAATCTGAAAGTGTTTGGTTGTTGCAATTAATATCCCTTTTATGATAAGCCATGCCCACTTCAAATTCATTGCATCATCATTCTATCTTCAGCCATAGCCATGAGAAAATGGATGCCTGCAGTTGAGATGAGCCAAAATTCCAAAATTCCAAATGATAGAAAATCCAATGAATTTGAAGTGGCCATTTGAAGCCATTTCACCTAAAGCACAGGTGTCAAACTCCAGTCCTGGAGGGCCGCAGTGTCTGCCGGTTTTCGGGTTGTTCCCGGCACCTGTAGTTCATTAATTGGCTGAAGAATCCACACACCTTGTTCTCAAGGCCTTAATTGACAGCGGATTGAAAGGCAACCACAAGAACCCGCAGACACTGTGGCCCCCTGGGAATTCAGTTTGACACCCCTGACCTAAAGTAATGCAACTTGATATTTGCATTGCCAGTATAGGATCAGCACTGTATTCTTAAAGGCTAAGCCCAAACCAGCCTGATGGTGGCGCTATAGATATCAAAATATGAAAACATATTAAAAAAAGGATAAAAGGTCACTGCAGCATCAGACAAGTCCAAAAGTTGATGTGATTTGTGTGATGCCATGCCCACTGCAAATTCAATAGACCATCATTTGGACATTTTTCATGTAACCATGTGATAATGAATGCCTATGTAAAGGTACTTCAGATAAGACAACATTCTGAAATTCAAAATGGCAGAATCCAATAGGAATGACAATATGGGTCAATGAGGGAAATTTGTTCCTCATGAGGAAGGGTCACGGTTTTGTGACTCTAGGGCAAACGGGGCACGAGTGCTCGACCCGTGAATTCAGAAGTACTGTCAGGTGCGCCACAGTGTCAGCAGGTGATTGATCTGCACCGTAATCTAAACAGGGGTCAATGATCCAATCGAGCCAACCAGGTTTGGTGATTCTGAAACATAGCACAGTTATTTCACGTGAAAGGGGAAAACATTTTTCTTCAAAGAAAAAAGGCGCAGGGCTTTGAGCCCCTAAATAAATCAATAAAAATCCCAGACGAGGAACAGAAAAACAACCGTTATCATTGCGTCATGTTGCTTTAATTTCACCTGAGCGTTTCTCTGGTGTCCTGTTACCTTGGTGTGCTGTGTCCACACTCTGGGATATAAAAACCACACTGAACACTCTGGCGCACCACAATCTTTTACAACTGACCAATCATCAACTTCAAGGACATACATCTACTAAAAAAGCAGAATTGAAAGACATTGGTTTCCTAACAATAGAAAACAATTTCTTCCACATGGGTCATTTATAACATACTTGTTTTGTGCAAGTTTGCCTATAGTTCTTGGTAAGTATTAGGCACACCTTCATTAATTCCGTCATTTATTTATTTGAAAGTGTTGCAACTGGAAACACATAGTAGTTATTCTAATTGAGAATTAAATCCAAAATTACTGTACCGTTTTAAAAATAAGTAACACAAAATGTATTGCATCGAAAAACTGACCTGGCCTATCCAACCTTTCCCTTTTTAGATTTCTGGGAGAAAATGTGAAATATTTCAGTGTACATATGTTTATTGATAGTGTTCATCATTAAGCTCACTTTGGTTTCATCTCTCTGAGTTTCTGATCTACAAACGGTCAGGTTTATTTAGCAATTAAACAATCAGCCTTCTTTTTAGACTGAAAGGTACAGTGACACAAATGTAATACAAACAGATGGAATGAGTGTGTGACAGGACAGCCATGTGTTCTGCAGGGCCATGCAGAGATTCACAAAATGTTTTTCAGTTACAGATTAATAGGCTGAGGGAAGCCTTGGAATTCTTGATTTAGATTTTTGGTTGAGACACATTAAGATTGAGATCTATTAAGACAAAAATGTACAGTTCAATTTATTTTATAGCTTGTGTTGTTTCTGTTGCTCAATATTTAATAAACCACTTTGTCATGTTGGAGGATATCATTACTGTAGATTAATCAAATTCGTTTTTTTCTGGTCCGAAGGGTCTGTTTTTTCACAAGGTGGGAAACAAACTGGCGATGAGCCCCCTGAATTCAGCTGACTTTACAAACGACAGTATTGTGCATCCTGACTTCTTTTTCATAAGTGGATTTGCTGGTATTCCCCACACAAACTACTACTATGTCTTCATGGGCTTTGTTTATGCTCTGACTGTAGTGGGAAACACCTTTGTCATGTTTATGATTTACACTGACCACTGTCTTCACAGTCCAAAATACATTGTAGTTTTTAATTTGGCTCTGTGTGACTTGGGTGTAAGTACTGCACTCATTCCTCCATTGATTGACACCTTCCTTTTTAAATCACAGTTAATCACCTTCAAGGCCTGCTTGACTAATATGTTTTTTGTTTTTGGGTTTCTAAATATGCAGTCTTTCACTCTAACTTTTCTTTCCTATGATAGATGTGTTGCTATATGCTTTCCACTGCGATACTACGAGATAGTTACAAATAAATCAATGTTGGTCATCACAGCCACATTGTGGATCATTGCAGGACTAGCCATTCTCATAGCTGTGATTTTTATGAGCAGATTGTCATTCTGCAAATCCACTGTGATAAACAGTTATTTCTGTGATCACGGACCCACATTTCGTTTGGCATGCAATGACAACACTCCCAATTATGTGATTAGTCATTCACATCCTGTTCTGATTTTCTGGCTTCCGCTACTGTTCATCACGGTCACCTATATCTGTATAGGCAGAGCGTTATTAAAAATAGCAGCAGCCTCAGAGCGCCTCAAAGCTATGCAAACCTGCACCTCTCATTTGATCTTGGTGAGTGTGTTTTATCTTCCCATTTGTATCACCTTTGCAATGGGTGCCTCCATCCACCAGAACGCCAGGATTATTAACACATCTCTGGGGACTGTTTTGCCACCTATGCTGAATCCAATCATCTACTCACTGAAGACAGAAGAATTCAGAGAATCCATTAAAAAGCTGTACAGAAGAAAGAACATAAGCGTCACTGTATGGAATAAATGAAAATATTTTCACCACAAATTATTTAGTTTAACCATGTTAATTTTTCCAGATCCTCAATTTACAGTAACTGTCAACAGTAAGAGAAATTAGCTAATATAATCCAGTGAATGGGAATACAGTATCATCCAGCTTAGTTTAAGCACTGTAATTGCAGTTGAAATTAGTACAAATAAAAATAATAATTAGTATGAGTAGGCATCTGTATATTTAGAAAGTGGTCCACCTTACCTCTGCTGAAAACACATTTTTTCCTATTTGAAATCGGCTTTTACACATGTATTTTACTGCAAAGAAAACAAATAAAACCCTTTGTTACGTTTGCCTTTTCCACTTTTATAAGTGCCTGTGTATATTCCCCAGCCAGTCTCAAACCTGCAAGCCTTGATATCGATGCAGGAGCGCACAGAGATCCACATTTTCTCCTCTACCCATGTCAACCCACTGCTGACTTCCACGCTGCGGTCCTCAAACTCAGCTCACAGACAGGAGCTGCGGAGACTCATTGTTTGGCTCTTAGGAAGCAGATTGTGAGCACCTGATTGGCCAGCAGGGGTCACTGATGAGCTTTGAGTGAGTGAGTCTTCACTGACACTGTCCGCATATAGTACCAGACTATAGGGCCAATCCACACACCTGAACAGTGCTACCAACCAGCGGGTTAATTGGACGGGGGTGACCAGTAGTACAGTCAGAGACCGTTCCACACTGATGTCAGTGCAGTGATGAACTGTTGCTTCTGCACACAAACAGCAGGTGGAATGTGCGTCCATTCCATCTGGCCTAACTCTTCATTTTGACACGTTTGTCAGTACAGTGTTTCAAGCTCCCAAATACACACGCAAAGCTGAAATGGCAACAGTAATGCCACAACCATGGTTGTGAGAGAGAGGTTCCAACACATAAATATACAAATACAAACACATACAAATAAATATATCTGGTTCATTAATTTGCCCAGATTGTACACTGATGGGGGTTTTGGATCCTCTTGTTAGATACAGTGCAGTATTTGCACAGTGGTAGAATGAATATGAGGTTAAAGTGCAGACTGTCATCTTTAATTTCAGATTTGTGTAGGAATTACATCCCTATTTATACATATTCCTCCAATTTAGGGGACCAAAAGTAATTGGACAGTTTCTCAACAGTTTCTGATTAGTCAGGTGTATTCAATTGCTTCCTTAGTGCATGTATGCAAGTTCCACATCTAATCTTGATTCAGGGCTTTTGATTGCCTTTGGAGTCTGTTATTGTCATTTGTCAACATGAGGACCAGAGTTGGAATGACTATCAAGGAAGCCATTATGAGGTTGAGAAATAAGAATAAAAAACAAATGAAAGTATTCCTACATCGATCACCCAATGTGGATGTAGGAATACTTTCATTTGTTTTGTTTTTTCTTATTTCTCAGCCTAATGGCTTCCTTGAATGTGCTAGAGTACAACGCTTCTGCAACTACAACGATAGGAAGGGATTTGCAATGGTCTTGTAACAATGTTTCAACACAAAAACCTTTAAAGTACCTCAGTTCTCAAGTTAATTGATTGACATCTTGGATTTATACATACAGTAAATCCTCAAATTGTATCCAGGATTCTATTTGAAGCCGGGCCTCGGGTAATAGCCGGGGGCGTGGCCGATTCGGACAAATAAAAGCCGGCCCCCAAATACAAGCCGGGGTAATATTGCCTACCAGTTGGGCTATCAGTCCATGAGCACTAGAAGACATTGTTATGGTTTAACTCAATGAAATAAAAGAGCTCTTCTTAATATTTTATATTGTTGGTTGGTTTAATACTGTTGCCAATGAAAAGTCGTTGTCCTACACCATGGGTCTCCAACACGTTGCTCTCAAGCTACCAGTCGCTTGCCGCCCCCTTCTAAGTAGCTTGCCAAAGGCTGAAGCAGTATACATTAAACACAATTGTTGCCGCGAGGCATTCCAGCCTACGAATTTAATAAAAAGTAAATCAGGCAAAATTAACAATTAACTCAATTTAGGCTACTTGGCTACGCAATAAGGTTTCCATGTATTTACAGCACAGCGCACGTTCAATGAATGAATGAAAGCGGCTGCCTTGGCTCGCAATAAACAGACGGGTGGAAATCCCGACACTCTTTCAACTACATAAAACTTAACAGTGAACCATCAAATACCCCCCAGATTTCAGTGCCCATCAGTCCCAACATTTAGCAATAGAATCAAACAGTCCAAAAGTAAATTAAATCCCAAACCAAAGCGAAAATCTTTTGATAGCCTACCGGTATGCTGCTCCAAACAAAACGCATGTCTCACAATAAAACGCACTTTAGGAAAAAAAGATCCTTAACTTGCTGTTATCTACGCTAATTTGTTATTGTTCATGAAGGCGTGTCTGGCAAGTTGTTATTTTATGGATTCTGGACTTGCATGTGATTTATTGTGTTTGAGAATATTTGCAATAAACTAAGTTTGTTAAGACTGAGACTATGACTTACCAAACGGTGTTTCCTGATTAGCCTACACTAATTGATTTCTGAACAGTTACAGGAAGTGTTGAACAGTGTTGGCCCACTTTAAGTGTAGCCTTTTACTTTATTTCTAAGAATAAAATTCTACAACAGAAGCCTAATAAGAAATAAAGGCCTGCCTCGAATACAAGCCTGCCCCAAATAAAGGCCTGTGCTTTATGCAGCCTAAGTAAATAAAAGACCCCGGACACAATTTGAGGATTTACGGTACACAAAACTGAAATAGTAACAGTCTGAGGTAAGGGTCTAAACACGTTCAGATAAATATAGCTGCAAGCAGGGATTCCCGGAGTCCAAGCAGCATAAGCAATAGTTTGTAAACACAGAGACATAGACGTTACATACATGCATTTACTGTGTGTTCTAATTGAGATTGTGGCCTAGGCCATTAACCATTGGACCTGGCTGCTGCTGCAGTGATCTTTAAATATACAAATATTAGAATTTTTAAATATATATATATATTATATTTTTTATTTAAGAAAATCATTCAAAATCACTGCAGCATCAGCAGGCAGTCCCCCAGCACATCACAGTTTGAGCCCAGCCTGCAGCCAACACATTATATCCACACTGCCATTAAAGTTTTCAATGTCAATTAAAAATAAAATATAAGTGCTTCAACCTACGCCTCACAGCAAGGAGGTCCTGGGTTCGAATCCCCGTCGGCCGGGGCCTCTCTGTGCGGAGTTTGCATGTTCTCCCCGTGTCTGCGTGGGTTTCCTCCGGGTACTCCAGGTACTCCGGTTTCCTCCCACAGTCCAAAGACATGCAGGTTAGGCTGATTGGAGAGTCTAAATTGCCCATAGGTATGAATGTGTGAGTGAATGGTGTGTGTGCCCTGCGATGGACTGGCGACCTGTCCAGGGTGTATTCCTGCCTTTCGCCCAATGTATGCTGGAATAGGCACCAGCCCCCCTGCGACCCGATTCAGGATAAGCGTGTTAAGATAATGGATGGATGGATGGATGCTTCAACCTAGCCACTAATGGAATTGATATTAGCTAACCTATTCACATAGACTACAGTAATAGCCTACTCAGTGCCACCAGATATAGCCCCAATTCTCTTCAAGTAGTCTAAAAAATAAAATAATAGTAATCTGGATCACAATACCATGCACATTTTATAGACGTTATTTAAAAGTGTGTGATGCAGCCTGACAGTAATAAATGAAATACAGTTCAAGGAGGCCAATAAAAGCAATACAATCAATAGAATCACTTGAAGCCTACTGGATACTTCAGTATCTGTGTTAATGGGAAAAAGAGAATTCCCCATTCATGTCACATGAGCATTTATTTTGTGTCCATGGTGTGTTGACACTCCAGGATATAAGGAGGAATGCACATGCTTTGCCTCACCACCTTCTTTCCCAGCTCATCTATCACCAAGTTCAAGGCGATCTACTTCAATCTACCTCAATCTCCTTCTATTTCTTCCTTATGAGAGATCGATACATAAATTGACAACATCTTTGGCCTGTGTAAGTTTGCCAATAGTCATTGGTAAGTATTATGCACACTTAAATTTATTCCTTCATTTATTTATTTCAACAAGCTTAGCTTGAAGTGTTTAGCAATTAATCTAATTGAGAATTCAATCTAAATCTGTGTTTTCAAAAAGTAACAAAATATATTGTACTGAAAAACTGTGACCTGACCTATCAAATAAATCTGAGCTTGTGTAGTTTCTGCTGCTCAATATTTGATGAACTGTCCATTGTTAACTTTGTCATGTTTCAGGAATCGATTACTGAAAGTCAACCAATTTCTTATTTTTCGGTCCTATTTTTTCAGGTTTTTCAAGTTAGAAACGGTGAGGAGCAAACTAACCTGCCATGAGCCCCCTGAACTCAACCTTCTTTAGAAACACCAGTATTGTGCGTCCTGACTTCTTTTTCATTAGTGGCCTTGCGGTTATTCCTCACATAAAATTCTACTATGTCTTCTTATGCTTTGTATATGCTCTGACTCTACTGGGAAACACCTTTGTCATGTTTATGATTTACACTGACCACTGTCTTCACAGTCCAAAGTACATTGCAGTTTTTAATTTGGCTCTGTGTGACTTGTGTGGAAGCACTGCATGCATTCCTCAGATGATTGACACCTTCCTGTTTAAATCACAGTTAATCTCTTTTGAGGCCTGCTTGACTAATCTGTATTTTGTTTTCTTTTTTATCGCTCTACAATCTTTCACTCTCACTGTTTTATCCTATGATAGATGTGTTGCTATATGTGTTCCACTGAGATACAATGACATTGTGACTAGTAGGTCAATATTGGTCATCATAGCCATATTATGGATTTTTGCAGGAGTGATCATTCTCGTAGCTGTGGTATTCATCACCACACTGTCATTCTGCAAATCCACTGTGATAGACAGCTATATCTGTGACCATGGACCCATTTGGCGGTTGGCGTGCAATGACAACACTCCAAGTAGGATGATTAATTGGACACATTCTTTTGTGATTCTGTGGTGTCCAGTGCTTTTTATCACAGGTACATACATTTGTATAGGTGTGGCATTATTAAAAATCGCAGTGGCCTCAGAGCGCCTCAAAGCCATGCAAACCTGCACCTCTCATTTGATCTTGGTGAGTGTGTTTTACCTTCCTATCTGCATCAATGGAGCAATGGGCTCAAGCATGCACCAGCACAAAAGGATCATTAACATGTCACTGACGACTGTCTTGCCGCCTGTGCTGAATCCAATCATTTACACACTGAAGACAGAAGAATTCAGAGAATCCATTAAAAAGCTGTACAGAAGAAACAAGATAAATGTCACTGTAAGAAATAAATGAATAAATGTTTCAATGACGATGAATTGGCTGGCAGGTTTAACCACGTGTATTTTTCCAAGTCCTCCACTTAACTGTCAACTGAAAGAGCAACCGTGAAATGGTAAATATGCGCTGTCTCTACTTTGTGGCACTTTGGGGACAATTGCTTGACGCCTGACGTTGGTAATCGCTATGAGGCTAAGCTTGTAATGGATGAACAATAGACTATCTGGAAGTAGTTAGCTAAGATTGCCCAACACTGTTCCAAAAAAGTGGAACAGCAACATTTGAGGAGCTACAAGTCCGTACCCCTCCAGTGCTGCCATTGTATTGGCTGATGGTGGGATATATAGGGTGGGACCCCGGGTCCAATTGTGGCAGTGAAGGCAGTTGCCCCCTGGTTGGACGGCGTAGTCAGAGATGTCATTAACCAGCCAGATGTGTATTCAATACAGCAAACATTTGTGGTGAACTATGTTTTCAGCAAACAGTTACCAATGAACGATTTTAATTGAGCATTCCATTTAGTTTGACACTAATGCCTTTTTAATACAAATGGATGTGACTTAGGACTAACAATGTCAGCTAGCTGATTCATTACATACCTGTGATTTATTTTTAAAGGTTAGAACTAATATTACATTGATTAAAGTGTATTGTAACAGCCAAATAATTGTCAACTTTTGTTCCTTTTTGTTGTTTATGTTCGCTATGCACTACCTTTTCAAACTCTTCTCTAACATTAGCTAACATTCTTGGTGAACAGAAAAAAGTTGTTCTATTTGCGAATGTCCGTTAATGTTTGCCGCCTTGAACACAAGTCAGGTCTCAGTAAAACTGAGGATACAGGATCCCATTGTGTAGACAGCCTCGCCTTTAGATCATCTATTTTATTGTCCAGCGATTGTACGTTGGCAAGGAGTATGCTAAGCAGTGGTAGTTTGTATCCCCATCGCTGTCATCCAAGTACACCCGCCCAATCTCCTTTCTTTCTTCACTGAATCAAGAAAATAGTTTTGTCATATCTCGGAGTCAACACAGGTAAGTCCAAGTCAAAGGCGGCTGTAACCTACCATCTGATGTCAAAGAGTGTCTGTCTGTTGTAGCCTATTGTCGCAAACCATCGTGGTTGTGTTTGTAGTAAGTAGTAGTAAAAAACATGTAAAATAACGACTAACAAATAAAACAAGTAAAAAAAAGTAACAATATAAGCACACATAAATAGTAAAGTAGGTGCACCTAAATAACAAGCAATAAAATAGTGCATAAAAAGTGTAGTCAAGGAGCTGCTTGCAATATAATTGAGCCATCCTCAATTTTATGATGATCGGATAAAGCATTAACAAGCTATAGCCATATTAGCTGGCGCCCTGCCTCAATTCAAAACCTGGAATTCCAAATCCACCTAATCATCCCCTGATTTATCCCCAGGCCTGTTTTCAGTATTCTTAAATAAAGCTGGGGCACATGTGTACCATCAATACAAAAGTATAAAAACCAAAGAAACACACAAGAAAGTATGTTTGGTACACAAAATCATACATTTACATGTTCTAATATGTATTGCACCAAATCTAAATCTACTATGGACAAAATGATTGTGTACAGTTCCTCCACAACATGTTGTTCTCCACTAGAAAGTAGCAGTGACATTCGGCAAGTGCTTTTCTAAGATGAGGCACAAGTGTCCTTTTGGTGTGCCAAAACCTCTCCAAATGGTAAAACAAGTTTTATTCACTCAAAATGACCAATCTTGAATAGATAACAGAAGAAAATCAATTCTAATATATTTAGTGGGTCTGGCTGAGGTGCGGCACAACCTTGGATGAGAGGCAATCTGCCGGATGTCACGCAAACTGTGACAGACATTTAATTTGGCGCGGCTTGAGTAACAGGATAGTATGGTAAGCAATGTTAATGTTAATTAGCTAAAAAAATCCTGTTTGAAGGAGACATATCTAATGATGAATGATATACGATTTTCCATTAACCATAGCCAGTGATACACTCTTTGTAAATGAGAAATTAATTCAAGCTCAATTTGGTAGGTTTTCTTAAGCTAAATTTTAACCTGTTGGTCAAACGATTGAAGGGATATAAGCATTTAGACATGTTTACTTCTTTAGGGCCACCTAGTACTGGAGTGGTGCCAACATTTGCATAGTGTGCCACATTTGGTCAGGATTGGACAAAGCGTTAATGAGTTACTGCTCTTTTCGGAAAAATCACCACTCCCACAAAATGGCCACGCCTAGCTGCTTCAAAACCATAGCTTGAGCTGTTTTTTTTCTTTCTTTTCTGTAGGGAACCCACTCCTTACTTTCACACTGCAGTTCACAATTTCAGCTCATAAAGAGGAGCGCACCCATGCAGGGTTCACCGGTGAGCTTTGAGGCACAGTTGTCCTGGCTACCGACTCAATCCCTCCCTCCGTGAGGCCTCACCCTGTTGGCCACAGTCTTGACTGACATAGTCTGGGTACAATACCAGACCACGGGGCCAATCCACACACTAGTGATGGGCAGTTCGCGAACGAACAAATCTTTTCGAATGAATCTTTTCGAATGAATCTTTTCGAACGAAGGAATCTTTCAAATGAACGAACTGAGCCAAGGCTTCTTCATGAAAGATTTGTTTGTTTACCTCGCTCCCCAAGCGCTGAGATCTGCCCATGTAATTTTACTATGTCTTAACACCTCCAAAGGAGGAACAGATCAAAGGGCACAAAAGTGGCCCAAAGCTGTTGAAGAGAGAGAGTGGGAAACAGTCAACAACGACCCGACAAAGATCTCGGAGCAACAAGTGGGCACAGCAGAGAAAAAGCTGGAAAGGATGGGAAACATCATCTACCATTACGGAGAAGAGCGCTTTGGAGTGAACATAAGGAGAAGTGACAAAGCAACACCAGCACCAGCCAAATCCAGGAGGCAGCAAGAGATCGAAAGACTGGTCGAGAAGACCAGTCGAGAGAGAAGGCAGCTGAGAAAGCAGTGGAAGAAGGTCTCTGATGCAGAGAGAGATGGTCTCATGCTACTCCAGGGGGACATCAAATGCCGGTTGGCAACCTTGCGAAGAGCAGAGAACTTGAGGAAACTTCGCAAGAGGAAGGAACACACAAGAACATGGTTCTATAAAAACCCCTTCAAGTTCGTCAAAGACCTTTTCACTAAGGAAAAAAGCGGAACCCTGAAAATTCCAAAGCAGGAACTGGAAGAGCATCTGCAAAAGGTGTATTCCTGCCTTTGGCCCAATGTATGCTGGGATAGGCTCCAGCCCCCCTGCGACCCGATTCAGGATAAGTGTGTTAAGATAATGGATGGATGGATGGATGCTTCAACCTAGCCAGTTATGGAATTGATATTTGCTAGCCTATTCACATAGACTACAGTAATAGCCTGCTCAGTGCCACCAGATATAGCCCCAATTCTCTCAAGTAGTCTAAAATATAAAATAATAGTAATCTGGATCACAATACCATGCACATTTTATAGACGTTATTTAAAAGTGTGTGATGCAGCCTGACAGTAATAAATGAAATACAGTTCAAGGAGGCCAATAAAAGCAATGCAATCAATAGAATCACTTATAGCCTACTGGATACTTCAGTATCTGTTTTAATGGGAAAAAGAGAATTCCCCATTCATGTCACATGAGCATTTATTTTGTGTCCATGGTGTGCTGACACTCCAGGATATAAGGAGGAATGCACATGCTTTGCCTCACCACCTTCTTTCCCAACTCATCTATCACCAAGTTCAAGGCGATCTACTTCAATCTACCTCAATCTCCTTCTATTTCTTCCTTATGAGAGATCGATACATACATTGACAACATCTTTGGCCTGTGTAAGTTTGCCAATAGTCATTGGTAAGTATTATGCACACTTAAATTTATTCCTTCATTTATTTATTTCAACGAGCTTAGCTTGAAGTGTATAGCAATTCATCTAATTGAGAATTAAATCTAAATCTGTGTTTTCAAAAAGTAACAAAATATATTGTCCTGAAAAACTGTGACCTGACCTATCAAACTTCTGAGAAAATGTGAAAATTTTCCAGTGTGCATAAAATGAAGTGATAGTGCACATCATTAAGCTACCTGGTTTCATCTTTCATCTTGAGTACATCAACTGTCAGGTTTCTTTTTCAATTAAACGATCAGCCTTGTATTTTGAAACTGAGGTACAGAAATACAAAAATATGAAATATAAGTTCTGCAGGGCCATGCAAAGATTCATGAAATGTTTTTTCAGTCACAGATTAATGGGCTCAGGGAAGCCTTGGAATTCTGGCTTTTGTTTTTTTGTTTGAGAGACAAACGATCTATTAATAGAACAATGTTTTTCACAAAAATTCAATAATACATCTGAGCTTGTGTAGTTTCTGCCGCTCAAGATTTGATGAACTGTCCATTGTTAACTTTGTCATGTTTCAGGAATCGATTACTGAAAGTCAACCAATTTCTTATTTTTCGGTCCTATTTTTTCAGGTTTTTCAAGTTAGAAACGGTGAGGAGCAAACTAACCTGCCATGAGCCCCCTGAACTCACAAAATGTTTTTCAGTTACAGATTAATAGGCTGAGGGAAGCCTTGGAATTCTTGATTTAGATTTTTGGTTGAGACACATTAAGATTGAGATCTATTAAGACAAAAATGTACAGATCAATTTATTTTATAGCTTGTGTTGTTTCTGTTGCTCAATATTTAATAAACCACTTTGTCATGTTGGAGGATATCATTACTGTAGATTAATCCAATTTGTTTTTTTCTGGTCCGAAGGGTCTGTTTTTTCACAAGGTTGGAAACAAACCGGCGATGAGCCCCCTGAATTCAGCTGACTTTACAAACAACAGTATTGTGCGTCCTGACTTCTTTTTCATTAGTGGCCTTGCTGTTATTCCTCACATAAAATTCTACTATTTCTTCTTGTGCTTTGTATATGCTCTGACTCTACTGGGAAACACCTTTGTCATGTTTATGATTTACACTGACCACTGTCTTCACAGTCCAAAGAACATTGCAGTTTTTAATTTGGCTCTGTGTGACTTGTGTGGAAGCACTGCATGCATTCCTCAGATGATTGACACCTTCCTGTTTAAATCACAGTTAATCTCTTTTGAGGCCTGCTTGACTAATCTGTATTTTGTTTTCTTTTTTATCTCTCTACAATCTTTCACTCTCACTGTTTTATCCTATGATAGATGTGTTGCTATATGTGTTCCACTGAGATACAATGACATTGTGACTAGTAGGTCAATATTGGTCATCATAGCCATATTATGGATTTTTGCAGGAGTGATCATTCTCATAGGTGTGGTATTCATCACCACACTGTCATTCTGCAAATCCAATGTGATAGACAGCTATATCTGTGACCATGGACCCATTTGGCGTTTGGCGTGCAATGACAACACTCCAAGTAGGATGATTAGTTGGACACATTCTTTTGTGATTCTGTGGTGTCCAGTACTTTTTATCACAGGTACATACATTTGTATAGGTACGGCATTATTAAAAATCGCAGTGGCCTCAGAGCGCCTCAAAGCCATGCAAACCTGCACCTCTCATTTGATCTTGGTGAGTGTGTTTTACCTTCCTATCTGTATCAATGGAGCAATGGGCTCAAGCATGCACCAGCACAAAAGGATCATTAACATGTCACTGACAACTGTCTTGCCGCCTGTGCTGAATCCAATCATTTACACACTGAAGACAGAAGAATTCAGAGAATCCATTAAAAAGCTGTACAGAAGAAACAAGATAAATGTCACTGTAAGAAATAAATGAATAAATGTTTCAATGACAGTGAATTGGCTGGCAGGTTTAACCATGTGTATTTTTCCAAGTCCTCCACTTAACTGTCACCTGAAAGAGCAACCGTGAAATGGTAAATATGCGCTGTCTCTACTTTGTGGCACTTTGGGGACAATTGCTTGACGCCTGACATTGGTAATCGCTATGAGGCTAAGCTTGTAATGGATGAACAATAGACTATCTGGAAGTAGTTAGCTAAGATTTCCCAACACTGTTCCAAAATTGGAACAGCAACATTTGAGGAGCTACAAGTCCGTACCCCTCCAGTGCTGCCATTGTATTGGCTGATGGTGGGATATATAGGGTGGGACCCCGGGTAAGGAAAAACAAGCAACAGCCATATTAGCTGGCATCTCAATTCAAAACCTGGAATTCCAAATCCACCTAATCATCCCCTGATTTATCCCTGTACCCCCAGGCCTGTTTTCAGTATTCTTAAATGAAGCTGGGGCACATGTGTACCATCAATACAAAAGTATAAAAACCAAAGAAACACACAAGAAAGTATGTTTGGTACACAAAATCGTACATTTACATGTTCTAATATGTATTGCACCAAATCTAAATCTACTATGGACAAAATGATTGTGTACAGTTCCTCCACAACATGTTGTCCTCCACTAGAAAGTAGCAGTGACATTCGGCAAGTGCTTTTCTAAGATGAGGCACAGGTGTCCTTTTGGTGTGCCAAAACCTCTCCAAATGGTAAAACAAGTTTTATTCACTCAAAATGACCAATCTTGAATAGATAACAGAAGAAAATCAATTCTAATATATTTAGTGGGTCTTGCTCAGGTGCGGCACAACCTTGGATGCGCCATCACGCAAGCTATGACAGACATTTAATTTGGCGCGGCTTGGGTAACAGGATAGTATGGTAAGCAATGTTAATGTTAATTAGCTCAAAAAATCCTCTCATATAACTAAAAAACCAGAATCATAATTTATATTTCTGTGACATTGCAGACAAATAAATATTACTATCACCTCTATCATTTCTAGCTAATGTTGAAAATGATGGAAAGTCTAATTGGCTGCCAAGGTTGGTTCTTGAGGCAAAGATGTTTGAAGGAGACAGATCTAATGATGAATGATATACGATTTTCCATTAACCATAGCCAGTGATACACTCTTTGTAAATGAGAAATTAATTCAAGCTCAAATTGGTAGGTTAAGCTAAATTTTAACCTGTTGGTCAAACGATTGAAGGGATATAAGCATTTAGACATGTTTGCTTCTTTAGGGCCACCTAGTACTGGAGTGGTGCCAACATTTGCATAGTGTGCCACATTTGGTCAGGATTGGACAAAGCATTAATGAGTTACAGCTCTTTTAGGAAAAATCACCGCTCCCACAAATGGCCACAATTTCAGCTCATAAAGAGGAGCGCACCCATGCAGGGTTCACCGGTGAGCTTTGAGGCACGGTTGTCCTGGCTACCGACTCAATCCCTCCCTCCGTGAGTAACAAAACCGCCAATAACGCCTCACACTGTTGGCCACAGTCTTGACTGACATAGTCTGGGTACAATACCAGACCACAGGGCCAATCCACACACTAGTGATGGGCAGTTCGCGAACGACAAATCTTTTCGAATGAATCTTTTCGAATGAATCTTTTCGAATGAATCTTTTCGAATGAATCTTTCAAATGAACGAACTGAGCCAAGGCTTCTTCATGAAAGATTTGTTTGTTTACCTCGCTCCCCAAGCGCTGAGATCTGCCCATGTAATTTTAGTATTTCTCAAAGATCAAAGGGCACAGACCGAGTGTGAAGTGGCCCAAAGCTGTTGAAAAGAGAGAGTGGGAAACAGTCAACAACGACCTGACAAAGATCCTGGAGCAACAAGTTGGCACAGCAGAGAAAAAGCTGGAAAGGATGGGCGACATCATCTACCATTACGGAGAAGAGCATTTTGGAGTGAACATAAGGAGAAGTGACAAAGCAACACCAGCACCAGCCAAATCCAGGAGGCAGCAAGAGATCGAAGGACTGGTCGAGAAGACCAGTCGAGAGAGAAGGCAGCTGAGAAAGCAGTGGAAGAAGGTCTCTGATGCAGAGAGAGATGGTCTCATGCTACTCCAGGGGGACATCAAATGCCGGTTGGCAACCTTGTGAAGAGCAGAGAACTTGAGGAAACTCTGCAAGAGGAAGGAACACACAAGAACATGGTTCTATAAAAACCCCTTCAAGTTCGTCATATATTTGGAGGCTCATGAGGATAGTGTGGCAGAAGGGAATAATACCTAAGGCGTGGTGAAGGGCTAGAGGTGTGCTAATTCCCAAGGAGAAGGATGCGACAGACATCAGTCAATTCCGGCCAATCTGCCTTCTCAACGTTGAGGGGAAAATCTTTTTCAGCATGATAGCACAGAGGCTGCCCACCTACCTGGAGAAGAACAAGTACGTCCATACATCCGTACAGAAGGCTGGCATTCCTGGGTTCTCTGGTTGCTTGGAGCATACCAGTATGATCTGGCACCAGATCCAAGCGGCGAAAAAGGACAAAAGAGACCTCCATGTCATCTTCCTTGACCTGGCCAATGCCTTTGGATCAGTTCCCCATAACCTCCTCTGGGAATCCTTCAACTTCTTCCACGTTCCATCATCCGTCACTACTCCCGTAAAAGCCTACTTCGAAGACCTGCAACTGTGCTTTACAACAGCCGACTTTGCAACATCATGGCACTGCGTAGAAGTAGGCATCATGGCAGGCTGTACAATCTCACCCCTGGCCTTCACAATGGCCATGGAGGTCATCATCAGGGCCTCAAGATTGGTGGTGCGTGGTGAGCGAACTAAGAACGGGATCCGCCTTCCACCTATCCGAGCATACATGGATGACATGACCACTCTGACCACTACTGCAGCATGCACCAGGCGGCTACTTGCAAAACTGCAGGAGAACATCAAGTGGGCCCAATACCAAGGTTTGTTCCGAGCAACCTGTCAAAAGCCTGGGCAGATGGTACAACGCAAGCCTCAGGGACAAAGACCAAGTGCAGCAACTAAGGCAGGACAGTCTCAAGCTCAAGCTCTGGTGCCTGCAATTCTCCCTCGGGTAATGTGGCCACTCACTATCTCCAATAACAACTGTGGAGAACATGGAGCGAACCATGACCATGGCTCGGGGTCCCACGCTGTCTGACTAACATCAGCCTCTACGGCAAAGGGGTCCTTGAACTGCCATTCACGAGCCTCACCAAAGAGTACAAGTGCTCTAAAGTAAGACTCCAGATGACTTTGAAGGACTCCAGAGACCAGAACATCAGCAATGCTGCACCACCCCTGTTAACTGGACGGAAATGGACACCATCCGATGCGGTGCAGCATGCTACATTAGCCCTGAGGCACAACAACATCGTGGGGTATGTCCAGCTGGGAAGAGGAGGCTTTGGCTTTGCAGC
Source organism: Conger conger (assembly GCF_963514075.1). NCBI lineage: Eukaryota > Metazoa > Chordata > Actinopteri > Anguilliformes > Congridae > Conger > Conger conger. The sequence goes on from NC_083766.1 coordinate 58,908,617, forward strand.
AAGTAAACCAACTTGGCGTAACGCCTCAACATCAGAGAGGAGGAAAATGGTGGTCGAGGAAGTGCGCCGTCGGGAGGAGGCTGAAAGAAGCGCAAAGGCCGTCTCTCTTGCCAAGCAGGGACAATGGATGAGGTGGGAAGGCCTGGAGAGGGGAAAGTTCAGCTGGAGGGAGCTCTGGGAAATGGAGGCAAGCAACATCAGCTTCATCATCAGAGCTACCTATGATGTGCTCCCATCTCCAAAAAACCTCCACCAGTGGTATGGCGAGGACTCAACCTCTGACTCTCAAACACATCTTGACCGGTTGTAAGACCAGCCTCACACAAGGCCGCTACACCTGGAGGCACAACCAGGTCCTTAAGAGTCTGGCAGCAGCTCTTGACAGCAAGAGGAATACGACCAACTCCTTGCCCCTGAGAGCAACCAATTCCATCACGGCACCATCATTCATCCGAGAGGGACAGAAAAAGCCCAACCATCCCCCTACCAAACCAGAAGCTGGACAGCTAGCCATGGCCCGGGATTGGAAGATGCTAGTCGATATTGGCCAGCAACTGATCTTTCCACCTGAGATTGCAGCCACCACCCTTAGGCCAGACTTGGTACTCTGGTCCCCTTCACTGAAGTCTGTTTACATCACAGAGCTCACAGTCCCATGGGAGAATTCAACCGAAGAGGCCTATGAGTGCAAGAAACTGCGCTACACAGAACTGGCAGCGGACGCTCAACAACGAGGATGGAATGCGAAAGTCTATCCGGTTGAAGTGGGATGCAGAGGTTTTGTGGCTGCTTCCACCATCAGGCTGCTGAAGGACCTTGGAATCCATGGACAGGCTCTGCGACAGACAATTAGATCAGTCTCTGAAGCGGCCGAAAGAAGCAGCCAGTGGATATGGATCAAGCGGAAGGACCCTTGCTGGGCTCAAAGACACCAACAAAAAACACCAACATGATCTGCTCACTAACCCCCCCACCCCACCCCACCCCCCACTTGAGAACCCAGGTCAGAACCCTCCAGGAGGAGGGTGAACAAGGTATGCGGTCAGCTTTAGGCTTGACTCAGGGAAGAGGACGCCCCCTGCCCTGCATAGTCCCGTGGGCTGCGCCATTTAAACAACCAGGCAATTCTCATGATTGGGCATGGGACACAAGCTCAGGCTTGATCATCCTGTAGCTGGCCACCTTTGATGAGGGTGTCTAGTGTTGAAAGGCCGAAACACCCCCTGATTCAAAGGTACACTACTGATGATGTGTCCCAAAATTTACATCCTTCCCATGTCTGAGATACACGCCATCTCAACATCAAGGCAAACCTCATGTGAATACCATCAATTGGCACAACGAACAGTTTACCATCACGTCCCGTGTTTCATGATTCTTTTGACAACAATGTCTCATAGCTTACAATTGCTTAAGAAACCTGAAATTAAGCAGTGGAAGATTATTTTTGAGACGGGTGTGTGGGGGTTGGACCCAAAATGCACAACTCAGAAATAATAGTAAAATAAATGTCAGGGCTTTATTCGGGACGAATCCCAGGAGCGTAGTCACAACAAGCAAAGTCCATACACGTAGATCCAGCCAATAAAACAATAAATAATCAGAAAACACGGTGCCGAGGGAAGAGGCAAACTCGTAGTCGGTAGACGTGCAGGGCGGTCCGGTAGCAGGAGAGCTGTCAGCGGGGCAGAAGCACAGGCGAGCGGCAGGCAGGGTCGTAGTCGAGGGCGATGCGGAAGTCGAAACCATAAAACAAACAGCGAGGCAAAGGTACAAAAAAAGTAGGTGAGGACGTGGTCAAAAACAAGCGATGGTCAATGAAACAGAAATCAATAAACGGTGGTCGATAAACAGGCTTGGATCTTAACATGAAACCAATGGTCATAATGCTCAAGCGTTGCTTTGATGGACAGGAGGCAGACAATTTCGCAACGAACAGAAGTGCTAGTGGGCTATAAATGCAGGTGTAGACAGGTGTAGACAATTAGTTAGAGAGCAGCAAGGGAATGGAAAACAGGTGCGATGGATGACAAGTTTAACAAGGTAATTAGTAATCGTTAGTAATAAACCTATCCTGCCCTAGCATTAGTAAATTAGTAAATGACATGCACGAGAAACGTAAGGTAACATGAACACATGATTAGTCTGTTAGTATTACCCAATCCTGATCTAGCATTAGTATTTTTAGTAAATAGACAAAACAGAAACAATTAGGGTGTGAGTGACAGAAAGGGAGAGAGGGAAAGTAAGCGACCAGTAAGCATAACAATAAACATAAATCAAAACATAACATTAAACAAACTAAGACGATAACAACTCAACATAACAAGGTAAAATAATCGTAACGAAAACATAACTAGGCATGACAAGAAAATTAATCGTAACAAGAAATAAACTAAACAATATGATGAACCTAGACAACATAATACATGATAAGACAATACGTGACTAAGACAAATGATAAAACATAAAACAAGGCATGACAGACCTGAAACGTGACAATTTTATTGATGTTATTCATAACTGATGTATTATTTAGGCTACTAAGCAGATGGCTTTTATGCAGTATCATCCATACTGCAAAGTAAATAAATAATTAAATAAATAAATATGAATCCCAAACAACGAACAAAAAATCAAGCGTTATCATTGCATCATGTTGCATTCATTTCACATGAGCATTTCTGTCATTTTCCCATGGTGGAATGCTCTGTGTCAACAAACCAGGATATAAAAATGACAGTGAACACTTTGATTACCACATTGTCTTACAACTAATCCATCATCAAGTTCAAAGACATACTACTGAAAGAGAAATATTGAAAGACGTTGGTTTCCGAACAATAGAAGACAATTTCCATAGGAGAGATTGATACATATTGACAGCATATCTGGACTGCACACATTTTCCTCAAGTTATTGGTAAGTATGAGGCACACCTGAATTTATTTATTTGAAAGAACTCAAATTCTTTGCTTAGCTTGAAAAGACATCTATAATGAATCTGTGACCAAAAATTCTGTATCTTTCAATCTGTTCCCTTTCTAGATTTGGTAGAGAAAATATAAAATGTGAAATATTATAGGGAACATTTATTGATAGGGTTCATCATCCACTCCCTCTGGTTTCATATTTCTGAGTACATCTACAACTGTCAGGTTGATTTTGCAATTAAACTATCAGCTGTTTCTTTTGAAACTGAAAGATACAATGATACAAAAGTAATACAAACAGATGGACTGAGTGTGTAACTGGACTGCTATGTGTTCTGCAGGGCCATGCAGAGATTCATGAAATGTTTTTCAGTCACAGATTAATAGGCTCAGGGAAGCTTTGGAATTCTGGCTTTTATTTTTTTGTTTGAGACACAAAACATCTATTAATAGAACAATGTAAAAAAAAAAAAAGTATCTGAATGTATGTAGTTTCTGTTGCTCAATATTTGATAAACCGCCCAATTAATTACTGAAGGCTAAACCAACTGTACTGGTTTTACAGGTGGTGAGAAACAGCAAACAAGGAGCAAACAAACCTGCAATGAGCCCCCTGAATTCAATTTTCTTTAGAAATGCCAGTGTTGTGCACCCTGACTACTTTTTCATAAGTGGTTTTGCTGATATTCCCCACGTAAAATACTATTATGTCTTCTCGTGCTTTGTGTATGCTGTGACTCTACTGGGGAACACTTTTGTCATGTTTATGATTTACACTGACCACTGCCTTCACAGTCCAAAGTACATTGCAGTTTTTAATTTGGCTCTGTCCGACTTGTGTGGAAGCACTGCATGCATTCCTCCGATGATTGACACCTTCCTGTTTAAATCACATTTAATCTCTTTTGATGCCTGCTTGGCCAATATGTTTTTTGTTTTTTTCTTTATCTCTCTACAATCCTTCACTCTCGCTGTTTTGTCCTATGACAGATGTGTTGCTATATGTTTTCCTCTGAGATACAATGAGATTGTGACTAGTAAATCAATATTGGTGATCACAAGCATATTATGGATTCTTGCAGGAATGGGCGTTCTCATAGGTGTGCTTTTAATCACCAGACTGTCATTCTGCAAATCCAATGTGATACACAGTCATTTCTGTGATCAAGGACCCTTACACCGTTTGGCATGCAATGATAACACTCCAAGTGTGGTGATTAACTGGGTAAATCCACTTGTGATTCTCTGGTTCCCAGTGCTTTTTATCACAGGTACATACATTTGCATAGCTGGAGCATTATTAAAAATCTCAGAAGTCTCAGAGCGTATCAAAGCCATGAAAACCTGCACCTCTCATTTGATCTTGGTGAGCGTGTTTTATCTTCCTATCCTTATCACTGAAGGAATGGGCCCCGCCATTGACCTGAATGCCAGGATTATTAACATGTCTCTGACGACCATCTTGCCTCCTATGCTGAATCCAATCATTTACACGTTGAAGACAGAAGAATTCAGAGAATCTATTAAGAAGCTGTACAGAAGAAACAAGATACACCTCACTGTTCAGAATAAATGAATACAATGTACAAATAACTGATTGACAAGTTTAAGTATATGACAAACTAATTTGTGAACTGTAAGATACATTTGCATATTTACATTCAGTGACCTCTTTATTTGATATTTATTTGACTTATTGCTCTTCTTCTGCTGCAAGCCATCCACTTCAGAGTTCCACATGTTGTCTGTTCAGAGATGCTGATTGTGGTTATTGGAGTTACTGTGACCTTCGTGTCAGCTTGAACCAGTGTGGCAATTCTCCCCTGACGTCTCTCATTAACAAGGCATTTTAGCCCACAGAAATATAAGAAATGTGTTTGAGGCACTGTTTTTGAAAAGCATTTTGTAAGTTTTAAATAAATCTGTGTGAGAATACTAAGAATACCCCCTTGACTGCATATCACCCTGAGGATGTTAACTCCTCAGGCTACTGATCCTCAGTTCTGTTTCTAGATGTCTGCAGGGTCTGCTGGCTTTCTTTTCCACCTTAAAATCAACAACCAGTTTTCATCTAAGAAACCAAGTGGTGTGATTTACCTGGGCAAGCAACTGCTTCACGTGATCTATTAAGTGAGTGGCAATGAATAGTCATGTTAAGATCCATAGTCATGGCTGTCATGGCCCTGAGGTGGTGCAGGACGTGTTCTGTTTCAAACTCACACATACGCATGCAGAGCTGAAATAATAACAGTCCTAGTCGTGAGAGTGAGGTCACAAACACAAATAAATATAGTTGCAAGAAGTGGTTACCGGGGTCCATCATAAGCAGTAGTTTGCAAACACAGAGACTCTATGTCTGAAAAGGCCCAATGGAGGAAAGGCATAGAGCAAGCCAGAAGGCCAGAAGACTTGTAATATGTGACGCCACATGGTCAAGGGGGTAAAATTGCACAGTTTTCAGTTTCACAGAATACTTATCTAAAAAATTAAGCACATATTTGGGATCTTCAAATACTCGGCTATCATTCAACTATAAATCCACTACGCTTCACAATGAGAAAATATTTAAAAAATGCAAAAATATTACGTCTACTTGAGTCGAACGAGAGATCCACTGAGCCAGTGAACTAGTGAACTAGCCAGTGAACAAGTGAGAAGAAGCCATTTAACGAGTGAGCCAAAGGAGCCATTTAACGAGTGAGCAAAATGAGTCATTTAGCGAGTGAACCAAAGGAGCCATTCAACGAGTGAGCCAAACAAGCCATTTAACGAGTGAGCAAAATGAGTCATTGAACTACTGAACGACCTAGCCATGAGCTGGTGTTGAACTGAAAGTACAGCGCAGTTCAGCCATAAGGCGTAAACCGTAATGCCGTCAGCAGGCAGTGCATGTATATTTCGTGGACCAGCTGAATAGTTAGGATATCACAGATAATATTTAGCTAAATCATGTTGTCTTTTAATTTTAAGAAATGTAGTCAGCTTGGTTATGCAATAAAAGTGATGAATGGTTTTGCAAAGACCAAAACGTACATTGTGTCTTTTTTTTTTTTGAGGTTGTATTTTGAAATGTAGAGGCTGCAATAATATATTTCAGGTATTGTCTTGGTTGCATTAATGTTTAATTTTATATCATGTTACATTATATACAATGTAATTGAAGCCTATATAATTTTACTATGTCTTTGACAACAAAGTCTCACAGCTTACAATTTTTTAAGAATCCCAAACTAGACACACAAAATGAAGTTTTATCATTGCATCATGTTGCATTCATTTCACATGAGCATTTCTGTCATTTTCCCTTGGGGGAATGCTCTGTGTCAATAATCCGGGATATAAAAATGACAGTGAACACTTTGATTACCACAGTTTCTTACAACTAATTCATCATCAAGTTCAAAGACATACTACTGAAAGAGAAATATTGAAAGACGTTGGAAGACAATTTCTTCCATAGGAGAGATAGTTACATACTGACAGCATATCTGGACTGTGCACATTTGCCTAAAGTTATTGGTAAGTATGAGGCACACCTTCATTTATTTTTTAATTTATTTATTTGAAAGAGCTCAAATTTTTTTGCTTAGCTTGAAGTGTATCGGAATGTTTATAATTGAGAATTAAATGTAAAATTACTTTAATGTGTTTGAAAAAAAACTAACAAAATATATTGAATCGAAAATCTGTGAACAAACATACTGTATCTTTCAATCTGTCCCCTTTATAGATTTCGGAGAGAAAATAGAAAATGTGAAATATTATAGGGAACATTTATTGATAGTGTTCATCATCAACAGCCTCTGGTTTCATATTTATGAGTACATCTACAACTGTCAGGTTGATTTTGCGATTAAACTATCAGCTGTTTCTTTTGAAACTGAAAGATACAGTCATACAAAAGTAATACAAACAGATAAAATGAGTGTGTAACAGGACTGGTATGTGTTCTGCAGGGCCATGCAGAGATTCACAAAATGGTTTTCAGTTACAGATTAATGAACTGAGCGGATGGGTTTTTTTTTTTTGAGGCACAAAAGATCTATTAATAGAGAATTCATAGATTTATCTGAACTTATGTCGTTTCTGTTGCTCAATATTTGATAAAGCACTCATTGGTAACTATGTCTGAGGAATTAATTAATTACTGAAGGTTAACCAATTGTACTTTTTTTCAGATCCTAAAGCACTGGTTTTGCAGGTGGTGAGAAACAGTAAGGAGCACACAAACCTGCAATGAGCCCCCTGAATTCAATTTTCTTTAGAAATGCTAGTATTGTGCATCCTGACTTCTTTTTCATAAGTGGTTTTGCCGGTATTCCCCATGTAGAATACTATTATGTCTTCTCGTGCTTTGTGTATGCTGTGACTCTACTGGGGAACACTTTTGTCATGTTTATGATTTGCACTGACCACGGTCTTCACAGTCCAAAGTACATAGCAGTTTTTAATCTGGCTCTGTGCGACTTGTGTGGAAGCACTGCATGCATTCCTCAGATGATTGACACCTTCCTGTTTAAATCACAGTTAATCTCCTTCGATGCCTGCATGGCCAATATGTTTTTTGTTTATTTCTTTATCGCTCTACAATCTTTCACTCTCGCTGTTTTGTCCTATGACAGATGTGTTGCTATATGCTTTCCACTGAGATACAATGAGATTGTGACTAGTAAATCAATATTGGTGATCACAAGCATATTATGGACTTTTGCAGGAATAAGTATTCTTACAGGTGTGCTTTTGATCAGCTCACTATCATTCTGCAAATCCACTGTGATACACAGTCATTTCTGTGATCAAGGACCCATATACCGTTTGGCGTGCAATGATAACACTCCTAGTTCAGTGATTAATTGGACACATCCTATTATGTTGCTCTGGTTTCCAATACTTTTTATTGTGGGCACGTACATTTGCATAGCCAGAGCATTATTAAAAATTGCAGCAGCCTCAGAGCGCCTCAAAGCCATGAAAACCTGCACCTCTCATTTGATCTTGGTGAGCATGTTTTATATTCCTATATGCATCACCGAAGGAATGGGCCCCGTCATTGACATGAACAGCAGGATTATTAACATGTCTCTGACGACCATCTTGCCTCCTATGCTGAATCCAATCATTTACACATTGAAGACAGAAGAATTCAGAGAATCTATTAAGAAGCTGTACAGAAAAAACAAGATACCCATCACTGTTCGGAATAAATGAATACAATGTACAAATAACTGATTTAAATATATAATTTGTGAACTGTAAGATTTGCAAATTTACATTCAGTGGCCTCTTTGTTTGATATTTATTTGTGTTCAGAGAGGCTGATCGTGGTTATTGGAGTTACTGTGACCTCCGTGTCAGCTTGAACCACTGTGGCAATTCTCCACTGAAGAGGCGTTTTTGCCCACAGAACTGCTGCTCACTGGATGCTCTTTGTTTTTCCGCACCATTCTCTGTGAACTGTCGAGACAGTTTTGTGTGAAAATACCAGGAGATCAGCTGTTTCTGAGATAATCAAACAATGCCAATTATACACCAATAATAATTTCACGTTCAAAGTCACTTGGATCACATGTCTTCCTCATTTTGATGTTTGGTCTGAACAACAAGCGACATGCTTTTATGTATTTAATTGCTGCCACATGATTGGCTGATTAGATATTTGATGAGCTGGTGTACAGGTCTTCCGAATGAAGTGGTCACTGAGTGTATTCTAATGAATAGAAATACAATGATAGATAGTATATATAGACAAAACTAGCAGAGTTGGACTTCAATAAGTACAAGTAAAAGGACCTTTTCTTTAAAAGAAAAGTGAAATATAACAAATATGATTGAGGCACTGTTTGTGAAAGTCTTAAGTCTTTTGTAAGTCTTCAATAAATCTGTGTGACAATACTAAGAATACACCCTTGACTGCATATCACCCTGAGGATGTTAACTCCTCAGGCTACTGATCCTCAGTTCTGTTTCTAGATTTCTGCAGGGTCTGCTGGCTTTCTTTTCCACCTTAAAATCAACAACAATGAGTTTTCATCTAAGAAACCAAGTGATGTGATTTACTTGGGCAAGCAACTGCTTTACTTGATCTATTAAGTGAGTGGCAATGAATAGTCATGTTAAGATCCATAGTCGTGGCTATCATGGCCCTGAGGTGTTCTGTTTCAAACTCACACATACGCATGTAGAGCTGAAATAATAACAGTCCTAGTCGTGAGAGTGAGGTTACAAACACAAATAAATATAATTGCAAGAAGTGGTTACCGGGGTCCATCATAAGCAGTAGTTTGCAAACACAGAGGCTCTATGTCTGAAAAGGCCCAATGGAGGAAAGGCATAGAGCAGGCCAGAAGGCCAGAAGGCTTGTAATATGTGACGCCACATGGCCAAGGGGGTAACATTGCACAGTTTTCAGTTTCACAGAATACTTATCTAAAAAATTAGATAAGCACATATTTGGGATCTTCAAATACTCGGCTATCATTCAACTATAAATCCACTACGCTTCACAATGAGAAAATATTTAAAAAATGCAAAAATATTACGTCTACTTGAGTCGAACGTGAGATCCACTGAGCCAGTGAACTAGTGAACTAGCCAGTGAACAAGTGAGAAGAAGCCATTTAACGAGTGAGCCAAAGGAGCCATTCAACGAGTGAGCAAAATGAGTCATTGAACTACTGAACGACCTAGCCATGAGCTGGTGTTGAACTGAAAGTACAGCGCAGTTCAGCCATAAGGCGTAAACCGTAATGCCGTCAGCAGGCAGTGCATGTATATTTCGTGGACAAGCTGAATAGTTAGGATATCACAGATAACATTTAGCTAAATCATGTTGTCTTTTAATTTTAAGAAATGTAGTCAGCTTGGTTATGCAATAAAAGTGATGAATGGTTTTGCAAAGACCAAAACGTACATTGTGTCTTTTTCTTTTTTGAGGTTGTATATTGAAATGTAGAGGCTGCAATAATATATTTCAGGTATTGTCTTGATTGCATTAATGTTCAATTTTATATAATGTTACATTATATATAATTTTACTATGTCTTAACTTTGACAACAAAGTCTCATAGCTTACAATTTTTTAAGAATCCCAAACTAGGCACACAAAATGAAGTTTTATCATTGCATCATGTTGCATTCATTTCACATGAGCATTTCTGTCATTTTCCCTTGGGGGAATGCTCTGTGTCAATAATCCGGGATATAAAAATGACAGTGAACACTTTGATTACCACAGTTTCTTACAACTAATTCATCATCAAGTTCAAAGACATACTACTGAAAGAGAAATATTGAAAGACGTTGGAAGACAATTTCTTCCATAGGAGAGATAGTTACATATTGACAGCATATCTGGACTGTGCACATTTGCCTAAAGTTATTGGTAAGTATGAGGCACACCTTAATTTATTTTTTAATTTATTTATTTGAAAGAGCTCAAATTTTTTTGCTTAGCTTGAAGTGTATCGGAATGTTTATAATTGAGAATTAAATGTAAAATTACTTTAATGTGTTTGAAAAAAACCAACAAAATATATTGAATCGAAAATCTGTGAACAAACATACTGTATCTTTCAATCTGTCCCCTTTATAGATTTCGGAGAGAAAATAGAAAATGTGAAATATTATAGGGAACATTTATTGATAGTGTTCATCATCAACTCCCTCTGGTTTCATATTTCTGAGTACATCTACAACTGTCAGGTTGATTTTGCGATTAAACTATCAGCTGTTTCTTTTGAAACTGAAAGATACAGTCATACAAAAGTAATACAAACAGATAAAATGAGTGTGTAACAGGACTGGTATGTGTTCTGCAGGGCCATGCAGAGATTCACAAAATGGTTTTCAGTTACAGATTAATGAACTGAGCGGATGGGTTTTTTTTTTTTTGAGGCACAAAAGATCTATTAATAGAGAATTCATAGATTTATCTGAACTTATGTAGTTTCTGTTGCTCAATATTTGATAAAGCACCCATTGGTAACTATGTCTACCATTTGTACTTTTTTCAGATCCTAAAGGACTGGTTTTGCAGGTGGTGAGAAACAGTGAGGAGCAACCAAACCTGCAATGAGCCCCCTGAATTCAATTTTCTTTAGAAATGCCAGTATTGTGCATCCTGACTTCTTTTTCATAAGTGGTTTTGCCGGTATTCCCCATGTAAAATACTATTATGTCTTCTCGTGCTTTGTGTATGCTGTGACTCTAATGGGGAATACTTTTGTCATGTTTATGATTTGCACTGACCACGGTCTTCACAGTCCAAAGTACATAGCAGTTTTTAATTTGGCTCTGTGTGACTTATGTGGAAGTACAGCATGCATTCCTCAGATGATTGACACCTTCCTGTTTAAATCACAGTTAATCTCCTTCGATGCCTGCTTGGCCAATATGTTTTTTGTTTATTTCTTTATCGCTCTACAATCTTTCACTCTCGCTGTTTTGTCCTATGATAGATGTGTTGCTATATGCTTTCCACTGAGATACAATGAGATTGTGACTAGTAAATCAATATTGGTGATCACAACCATATTGTGGATTCTTGCAGGAATGGCCGTTCTCATAGGTGTGCTTTTCATCACCACACTGTCATTCTGCAAATCCAATGTGATACACAGTCACTTCTGTGATCAAGGACCCGTACACCGTTTGGCGTGCAATGATAACACTCCTAGTTCAGTGATTAATTGGACACATCCTGTTATGATTCTCTGGTTTCCCATACTTTTTATTGTGGGCACGTACATTTGCATAACCAGAGCGTTATTAAAAATCACAGCCTCAGAGCGCCTCAAAGCCATGAAAACCTGCACCTCTCATTTGATCTTGGTGAGTGTGTTTTATCTTCCTATATGTTTCGTCGAAGGAATGGGCCCCGCCATTGACATGAACGGCAGGATTATTAACATGTCTCTGACGACCATCTTGCCTCCTATGCTGAATCCAATCATTTACACATTGAAGACAGAAGAATTCAGAGAATCTATTAAGAAGCTGTACAGAAGAAAGAAGATACACATCACTTTGTAATAAATAAATACAATGTACAAATAACTTTTTGAAGTATATAACATATATAACAACTCATTTGTGAGCTGTAAGATTTGCATATTTACATTCAGTGGCCTTGTCACAACAAATTCTATCCCCCTTACAAAACTTATCCCCTCCAGGGTCACGTTTCCGGTTCCGTCTCTGCAATGACGTCAATCATATTTGTTTAATGCTGTGTGTAATAGGTTCTGCGTTGGCAAGCTAGCGATGCTTTTGTGAATATGTAGTGCTTCATATGCAATATCTCGATTATTTATTTACATTGAACCATGATATAGGCTACATCTAGCTAGCTAGATAGAAAGATCCCTAGCTAGCTAGGAATAAAAAACAGCTATGGCTTATCTTCCTAGTTAGCGAGCGATCTGTCCATCTGGCTGTCTTGCTAGCTAGATATTTCTTATTTTGCTTATTCTAGCTAGGGAGCTAACTTAAATATATATACCTATGTCATGCTCATCTACTTCTCTACATATATTTCTTGACGAATGGTTTCACTAACTAGCTAGCGGTACTGATATTAGTCTCTATCGCTATCTTAAACTGTAGGGAAATTGGCAATTTATATTTTCGGTAACCTACATACACCGGACTAAATAAATGCCGTTCACAAAAAGACATGCTAGCCAATTGATGCTACCGTACACATCAGTGGAATGTATCATAGCAACCAACAGATAAAGCTTGGCAACCACGCTGTCGGCTTGACGCTAACTCATGACGCTAACTTACGCATGAGGGGAACGTAACCAGAAACCGGAAACGTGACCCCGGAAGGGATACGTTTTGTAAGGGGGATAGAATTTGTTGTGACAGCCTCTTTATTTTATATTTATTTGACTTATTGCTCTTATTTCTTCTGCTGTAACCCATCCACTTCAGGGTTCCACATGTTGTGTGTTCAGAGATGCTGATCGTGGTTATTGGAGTTACTGTGACCTTTGTGTCAGCTTGAACCAGTGTGGCAATTCTCCTCTGATGTCTCTCATTAATAAAGCATTTTAGCCCACAGAACTTGGATCACATGTCTTCCTCATTTTGATGTTTGGTCTGAACAACAAGCGAACTCCTTGACCATGTCAACATGCTTTTATTTATTTAATTGCTGCCACATGATTGGCTGATTAGATGTTTGATGAGCTGGTGTACAGATTTTCCTAATAAAGTGGTCACTGAGTGTATTCTTATGAATAGAAATACAATGATAGGTATTCAAAACAAGCGGAGTTCAATAAGTACAATTAAAATGGAAATATAACGTGTTTGAGGCACTGTTTGTGAAAAGCATTTTGTAAGTCTTAAATAAATCTGTGTGACAATACTAAGAATACACCCACCCTTGACTGCATATCACCCTGAGGATGTTAACTCCTCAGGCTACTGATCCTCAGTTCTGTTTCTAGATGTCTGCAGGGTCTGCTGGCTTTCTTTTCCACCTTAAAATCAACAACCAGTTTTCATCTAAGAAACCAAGTGATGTGATTTACCTGGGCAAGCAACTGCTTCACTTGATCTATTAAGTGCGTGGCAATGAATAGTCATGTTAAGATCCATAGTCATGGCTGTCATGGCCCTGAGGTGGTGCAGGACGTGTTATGTTTCAAACTCACACATACGCATGCAGAGCTGAAATAATAACAGTCGTAGTCTTGAGAGTTTGCAAACACAGAGACTCTATGATACCAGACAGCTACTCCTTCAAGTGCGGCAACGCAGCTGTGAGCAAGAAACGCACCGGGAACAATACACAGGTGAGCACAAAATGTGAGGATGTCTATGGTATCATGAGCAGTACAATGACAGCTGCCCAGCAGGCCTACATGTTACCCTGGTTTGACCGCTTCGCGCCTAGCGGCTTGACACCAGGACAGCAACATGGCTACCCTTGCATGCGCTAATTACACAACTGTAAGCAATACATGCCTGCAGGAAAATACTTGTGGAAAACTACGCTATCGCAGGAAGTACATCCAACGATGACTGCCCTGTAGGCTCCCGTAAATGATGTCCTGGACAGACCGCCTCACGGCTCACCACTCACCCCTTCTAACACCCCGTTTTGTGCTGAGTGACGAGGTACCTCGACATCCCCAACGACTGTGGGAACCCAGTCACCTCCCGTGACGGAGGAAGAGTGTGGCCAGCTGTAAGATAGGGACAGAGGAAGAGTGTGGCAGGCTGTAAGATAGTGACAGAGGAAGAGTGTGGCAGGCTGTAAGATAGTGACAGAGGAAGAGTGTGGCAGGCTGTAAGATAGGGACAGAGGAAGAGTGTGGCAGGCTGTAAGATAGGGACAGAGGAAGAGTGTGGCTGTAAGTAAGATAATGACAGAGGAAGAGTGTGGCTGTAAGTAAGATAGGGACAGAGGAAGAGTGTGGCTGTAAGTAAGATAGGGACAGAGGAAGAGTGTGGCTGTAAGTAAGATAGGGACAGAGGAAGAGTGTGGATGTAAGTAAGATAGTGACAGAGGAAGAGTGTGGCAGGCTGTAAGATAGTGACAGAGGAAGAGTGTGGCAGGCTGTAAGATAGTGACAGAGGAAGAGTGTGGCAGGCTGTAAGATAGGGACAAAGGAAGAGTGTGGCTGTAAGTAAGATAGGGACAGAGGAAGAGTGTGGCAGGCTGTAAGATAGTGACAGAGGAAGAGTGTGGCTGTAAGTAAGATAGTGACAGAGGAAGAGTGTGGCTGTAAGTAAGATAGTGACAGAGGAAGAGTGTGGTTGTAAGTAAGATAGTGACAGAGGAAGAGTGTGGCAGGCTGTAAGTAAGATAGTGACAGAGGAAGAGTGTGGCTGTAAGTAAGATAGTGACAGAGGAAGAGTGTGGCAGGCTGTAAGTAAGATAGTGACAGAGGAAGAGTGTGACACAGTAAGATCCAGACAGCCGCTGGGCCCTTGAGCAAGGCCCTTAACCCTGCACTGCTCCAGGGGAGGATTGCCTCCTGCTTAGTCTAATCAACTGTATGTCGCTCTGGATAAGAGCGTCTGCCAAATGGCAATAATGTTAATGTAATGTAAACCTACATCAACAAAAGGACTCAATTGGAGGTCGTAGGTCCCTGGACAGTTTTCATTTTTTCTATCTCACATTCAGGAACGCAGGCTGGAGATAAAATGATCAGTGGTACCACGTCAGCACGGGTGCTTTGAAGAGCCCTAATCAGGGTGTGGCTGGCACCGTCAGTGTGTCTTAAAGACTATCCACGTGAAAGGACCAGGGGGGATCCTTCCCTGTTCAGATGGAATATGTGAGGCCTCGGTACAAAAGGGAACAAGACTTCGAAGATCCAACCAAGCCAACCAAGTTTGTTCATTCTACTTTAGGTGAAAGGGGAGAACAAGAAACCTCGAGAGTGCCCATAAATAAATAAAAAGACAAACAAATAAATGTCTAACCCCCCCCCCCCCCCCCAAAAAAAAAAAAAAAAAAAAATTCTGATGACAACTATGTTTAGAACAGCATTTCCTGTGTATTTTGCTAGTTTCTGGATGTGATGCTCTGACTTATGGTAGAACCTATGCACTTGTAAGTCGCTTTGGATTAAAAGCGTCTGCCAAATCACTAAAATGTAAATGTAAACGTAAATAAATAAATACGTGAATGCAAATCCTGAACTAGGAAGATGAAATGAACTGGTATCATCACATCATGTTGCATTAATTATACATGAGCAATTCTTCTGTGTCCTGTTCCCTTGGTGAAATGCTCTGTGTCAAAACAGTGGGCTATAAGAAGGACGTTGAACACTTTGGCTCACCACAGTCTGTTCCATATGACCGATCATCAAGTTCAAGGACATACATCCACTCAAAGAGAAATATCGTAAGACAATGAATTCCGTAAAATATAACACACTTTATTCATTATGAGAGATAGATATATTGACAACGGATTTGGTCTATGCAGGTTTACCTGAAGTTATTGGTAAGTATTAGGCTAACAAAATGTATTCCTTCATTTATTTATTTGAAAGAGCTGGAATTTACAACAAATGTTGTATCTATAATTGCAATCTAAAATTATTGTACTGTAACGAAATACAGTGCAGTGGCACAATTTCTGTTCTTTTAGCTCTGTGCTCCAGCACATTAGATTTGAATGAAACAATGACAATTCTTTAAATGCAGACTGTCAGGAATTACATCCCTTTTTATACACAGTCCCTCTATTTTAGGGGACAAAACGTGCAGGTATAACAAATCTTTCAGTATCTAATCTTGATTCTAGGATTTTGATTGCCTTTTGAGTCTGTTATTGACATTTGTCAACATGAGGACAACAGTTGGCTTCAAGGAAGCAATTATGAGGCTGAGAAACAAGAAAAAAACTGACATTTGGGCTTCCAAAACCAACAGTTTGGAATATCATTAAGAAGAAAAAGAGCATTGGTAAGCTCAGCCATCACAATGGGACTGGTTGGCCAAGGAAGACCTCTCATGTTGATCACACAAGGATTCTCATCATAATAAAAGAAAGCCCAGAAACACTCTTCAGGAGGGAGTCTTCTCCAGAAGACTTCACAAACACATCTACAGGTGCTACACTGCAAGATGCAAACCACTATTTGGCTGGGTAAAATGTATGGTCAGGTTACATTTTGATAAGTAGTGCCGAAATAAGCCTGCAGGTTTCTGGATAAAGGTTTTGTGTACAGATGAACCCAAGGTTGACTTGTATCTGAGTGATGAGAAGAGCAACATGTGGAGGTGAAAAGGAACAGCCCAAGAAATGAGCCTGGCGCTGGCTCATTTGCTTTCATTGATAATGTAACTGTTGATAGAAGCAGAAGAATTAATTCTGAAATGTAGAGAAGCATCTGATCTACCCAAATGCTTCCAAACTCATTGCTTCATCCAACAGCAAGGCAGAGATCAAAAACATTGGAACAACTTGGATCCTCATGTTGACAAATGCCAATAACAGACACAAAAGCCAAGAATCATAAGATACAGATACTGAAAGCTTGTACTGAAAACTTTCTATAACTTGCTCAAAGGAAGTGATTGAAGACACCTGACGAATCAGATATACTTTTGGTCCCCTAAAATTGGCGGAATATGTATAAGAAGGGTAATTCCTACACGGATCACCCAATATGGACGTACATACCCTCAAATTGTAGGTAACAGTCTGAACCAAAATCTTATTATTTATTGTTTCATTTCGAATACAATGCACTCAAGTATAAAGCAAAAGGAACATAAATTATACCACTGTACAAATATTTACACACTGTATATTGAATCTAAAAAAAGGATTTCAAACTGTTTGCTTTCTATATTTCAGAGAGAAAATATGAAATGCTAAATATTTCAGTGTACATGCAATTAATTGATGATTTTCATCATTACGCTGACTTTGGTTTCTCTGAGTACTTTGAGTACGTACTGTATATTACGATCAGGGTTCTTTTGCAATTTCTTTTGAATCTGAAAGGTACAATGACACAAAAGTAATACAAACATAAGTGTGTAACAGCATATGAGTGTGTAACAGCATGTAACAGGACTGCAATGTGTTCTGCAGGGTCATGCAGAGATTCACAAAATGTTTTTCAGTCACAGAATAATGGGCTCAGGGAAGCCTTGGAATTCTGGATTTTGTGTTTTTGTTTGAGACACATGAGATCTATTAACCTGCAGCAATGTACAAAAAATAAAAAATACATTGTTGCTCAATGTTTGATAAACTGCCAATTGTAAACTTTTTGACAGTTGAGGAAATAATTACTGAAGGTTAACCTACCTTTTATTTTCAGATCCTAAAGGACTGGTTTTTCAGAAGGTGCGAAACAGTGAAGAGCAAATAAACCGGCGATGAGCCCCCTGAATTCAGCCGACTTTACAAACGACAGTATTGTGCATCCTGACTTCTTTTACATAAGTGGACTTGCCGGTATTCCCCACATAGAATACTACTATATTTTTACGTGCTTTGTTTATGCTCTGACTCTACTGGGGAACACATTTGTCATGTTTATGATTTACACTGACCGCTGTCTTCACAGTCCAAAATACATTGCAGTTTTTAATTTGGCTCTGTGCGACTTGTGTGGAAGCACTGCATTCATACCTCCGTTAATTGACACCGTCATGTTTAATTCACACTTAATTTCCTTTGAGGCCTGCTTGGCTAATATGTATTTTGTTATTTGTTTTATCTCTCTACAATCTTTCACTCTGGCTGTTTTGTCCTATGATAGATGTGTTGCGATATGTGTTCCACTGAGATACAATGAGATTGTGACTAATAAATCAATATTGGTGATAACAGCCACATTATGGATTTTTGCAGGAATGGCCATTCTTATGGCTGTGATGTTCATCAACACACTGTCATTCTGCAAATCCACTGTGATAAACAGCTTTTACTGTGATCACGGACCCATACACCGTTTGGCATGCAATGACTATACTCCAAGCAAGGTAATTAATTGGACACATCCTATTATGATTCTCTGGTTTCCATTACTGTTTATCGTCGTCACGTACATTTGTATAGCCAGAGCGTTATTAAAAATTGCGGCAGCCTCAGAGCGCCTCAAAGCCATGCAAACCTGCACCTCTCATTTAATCTTGGTGAGTGTGTTTTATCTTCCTATCTGTATCACTGAAGCAATGGGCTCCTCCATGCACCAGAACACCAGGATGATTAACTATTCTCTGTCTACCTTTTTGCCGCCTGTGCTGAATCCAATCATTTACACACTGAAGACAGAAGAATTCAGAGAATCCATTAAAAAGCTGTACATAAGAAACAAGATACACATCACTGTGAGAAATGAGTGAACACCTGTTTTGAATACAAATAACTGATTGACAAGTTGAATTATCAAACATTTTTCTGAATCCTCCACTTAATTGTGAACTGGAAGAGAAATTTGCACATTTAGATGCTCCATTGCATACTACTGATGTAACACATGGTTATTTGAGTTATCATTGCCTTCCTGTAAGTTAACCACTCTGGCCATTGCTGCTCACTGGATGTTCTTGGACAGGGCTTCATCCCACAGCAAGACAATGATCCCAAAAATACACCAGTCCTCTCATTCTTCTTAATTATATTCCAACAAGTTTGTGTCTGTAAGCCTATTGTTTTCTCTATGTCTCAGACTATGTTTTTCTTATTTCTCTGCCCCATTATAGCTTCCTTGACTTTCATTGGTACCACTCTGGCCATCATATTGACAAACACCAATAATACACTCCAAAATAACAATACAACACTCCAAACTCTAAATCCTAGAATCAAGACTATATACTAAAAGCTTTCTTATTCCTTTATGGCAGAAGTGATTGAATACAACTGACTAATCAGAAACAGCTAAAAAGGCACCTGGTAAATTACCTTTGGTCCCCTAAAATGGGGGTACTTTGTATGAAAAGGGATCCCTATGCGGATCAGTCAATATGGATGTACTGTATGTACCTCAAATTAAAGGTAACAGACTGCACATTAACCTCAGCTTTATTGTTTAATCGAATGTGCTGAAGTATTGAGCCAAAATAAGAGAAATTGTACCACTGTCTAAATACTTATGCACTGTATTTAAATCCAGGGTGAGCCTAATAATTGTTGAGATTATGTGGTTTGTCTCAGTAGAGGCAGACAGGTGGGTGTCAGTAGAGTCAGACAGGTGGGCCTCAGTAAGATCAGACAGGTGGGCCTCAGTAAGATCAGACAGGTGGGTCTCAGTAAGATCAGACAGATGGGTCTCAGTAAGATCAGACAGGTGGGTCTCAGTAGAGTCAGACAGGTGGGTGTCAGTAGAGGCAGACAGGTGGGTCTCTGAAGTGTCAGACAGGTGGGTCTCAGTAGAGTCAAACAGGTGGGTCTCAGTAAAATCAGACAGGTGGTCAAATTTTTTTTTGGAAGAAGATTTTTTTTTCTAGGAACCAAGACCCCCCCCTCCCCCCTCAGTAGGGGTGGTTCATGAAAACAATAGAGTTCCAAAAATTTGCTGTGCATGGGCCCCTAAATAAATGAACTCATAAACAGACAAATAAATAAATAGCAACATGAAATCTACTGGTGTCATCGCATCATGTTGCATTAATTATACATGAGCATTTCTTCTGTGTCCTGTTCCCTTGGTGAAATGCTCTGTGTCAAAACGGTGGGCTATAAGAAGGACGTTGAACACATTGGCTCACCACAGTCTGTTCCATATGACCGATCATCAAGTTCAAGGACATACATCCACTCAAAGAGAAATATCGTAAGACAATGAATTACTTAAAATATAAAACAATTTATTTGATATGAGAGATAGATATATTGGCAACATATTTGGTGTGTGCAGTTTTCCATACAGTTATTGGTAAGTATTAAGCTCATTTTAAATTATTAATTTATTTATTTATCTGAAAGAGCTGGAATTTTTTGTTTAGCTTGAAGTCAATATGAATTATTATAATTTAGAAAAAACTGTACTGCTTTTAAAAAAAGGTACAAAATACAGTGGGGAGGTACAATTTCAGTTATTTGGGCAATGCACATTAGATTTTAAATGAAACAACGACAATTTACACCCATGTCGGCTGATTTGTGTAGGAATTACATACATTTTTAAACACTTTAAATTTTAGGGGACCAAATGTAAATGTACAATGCAGTTATAAGACACTGTAGGTATCTAATCTTGATTCCAGGCTTTTGATTGCTTTTGAAGTCTGTTATTGACATTTGTCAATATGAGGACAACAGCTGTGCCAATGACAGTCAAGCAAGTAATTATGAAGCTGAGAAATAAGAGAAAACAGACAAAGGCAAAATAACAGACTTCCAAAATCAACTGTTTGGAACATCATTAAGAAGAAATTAATTACTGAAGGTTAACCTATTTGTTTTGTTTTCAGGTCCTAAAGGACTGGTTTTTCAGAAGGTGAGAAACAGTGAAAATCAAACACACCTGCGATGAGTCCCCTGAAT
Organism: Conger conger; assembly: GCF_963514075.1. NCBI lineage: Eukaryota > Metazoa > Chordata > Actinopteri > Anguilliformes > Congridae > Conger > Conger conger. The sequence continues at coordinate 58,929,536 of NC_083766.1, forward strand.
TCAGCCTACTTTACAAACGGCAGTATTGTGCATCCTGACTTCTTTTACATAAGTGGTTTTGCCGGTATTCCCCACATAGAATACTACTATATTTTCACCTGCTTTGTTTATGCTCTGACTCTACTGGGAAACACTTTTGTCATGTTCATGATTTACACGGACCGCTGTCTTCACAGTCCAAAATACATTGCAGTTTTTAATTTGGCTCTGTGCGACTTGTGTGGAAGCACTGCATTCATTCCTCCGTTAATTGACACCGTCATGTTTAATTCACACTTAATTTCCTTCGAGGCCTGCTTGGCTAATATGTATTTTGTTATTTGTTTTATCTCTCTACAATCTTTCACTCTGGCTGTTTTGTCCTATGATAGATGTGTTGCGATATGTGTTCCACTGAGATACAATGAGATTGTGACTAGTAAATCAATATTGGTGATAACAGTCACATTATGGATTTTTGCAGGAATGGCCATTCTCATGGCTGTGATGTTCATCACCACACTGTCATTCTGCAAATCCACTGTGATAAACAGCTTTTACTGTGATCACGGACCGATACACCTTTTGGCATGCAATGACAACACTCCAAGTGCGGTGATTAATTGGACACATCCTGTAATGATTCTCTGGTGTCCAGTAGTTTTTATCATCTGCACATACATTTGTATAGCCAGAGCCTTATTAAAAATTGCAGCAGCCTCAGAACGTCTCAAAGCCATGAAAACCTGCACCTCTCATTTGATCTTGGTGAGTGTGTTTTACCTTCCTATCTGTATCACCAAAGCAATGGGCTCAAGCATGCACCAGAACACCAGGATCATTAACATGTCTCTGGCGACCTTCTTGCCCCCTGTGCTGAATCCAATCATTTACACACTGAAGACAGAAGAATTCAGACAAGCCATTAAAAAGCTGTACAGAAGAAACAAGATACAAATCACTGTAAGGAATAAATGAATAAATGTTTTAATGAGAAATAACTGATTGACAAGTTGAAGTATACAACATTTCTTCGAACCCCCCACTCAGTTGTGAACTATAAGAAAAATCTGCTAAATTTAGATGCTCTTCTGCATACCACTGATGTAACACATGGTTATTTGAGTTATCGTAGTCAGTCTGGCCATTGCTGCTCACTGGATGTTCCTTGTTTTTCATTACATTACATTATTGGCATTTGGCAGATGCTCTTATCCAGAGCAACGTACAGTTGATTAGACTAAGCAGGAGACAATCCTCCCCTGGAGCAATGCAGGGCCTTGCTCAAGGGCCCAATGGCTACACTGGGATTAGAACCACCAACCTTGCGTATCCCAGTCATTTACCTTAACCACTACGCTACAGGCTGCCCCCTTTTCACACCATTCTCTGCAAACTCTGGAGACTGTTGTGTGAAAATACTAGGAGATTAGCAGTTTTTGAGAAACTCAAACCATCCCGTTTGGCACCTATAATCATTCCATATTCAAAGTCACTTAGATCACATTTGTTTCTCATTTGGATTTTTGTTCTGAATAACAAGCGAACCTCTTGAACATGTCTACATGTTTTCACACATTGAGTTGCTGCCACATGATTGGCTGATTAGATATGTGGTGTGCAGGTCTTCCTAATGAAGTAGTCACTGAGTGTATTATAATGAATGGGAATACAATGTTAGATAAACAAAACAAGCAGACTTCAATTAGAACAATTAAAGCATTCCAAGGGACCAAAATTAATTGGACAGTTGGCTTCTGGACTGTTTCTGATTGGTCAGCTGCATTCAATCGCTTACAGGGATAAGAAAACTTTCAGTATCTAGTTGTGATTCTAGGCTTTTAATCTGTTATTGGCATTTATCAACATGAGGACCAGAGTTATGCCACCAACAGTCAAGGAAGCCATCATGAGGCTAAGAAATGAGAAGAAAACAGTAGGAGACATACACCAAACATTATGATCACCAATATGAATGGTTTGGAACATCATTAAGAAGAATGAGTGTACAGACATGTGTGCAAATGGTAGCTAATGCTATCTAACGCTCGGCAACATATTCAAACCTTTCTGTTCGCCATGAACATTAGCTGACGTTAGCTAACAGTTTGAAAAAGTAGTGCCACCACCGAACCACCGACCTTGCGGGTCCTAGTCATACACCTTAACCACTGCGCTGCAGGCCACACCTACAGGCTACTTTACAGGATGCAAACCACTTGTTTGCCGCAAAAACACGATGGCTAGGTTACAGGTTGCTAAGAACCTGCAGAGTTCTGCCCTGCTGAAAAGAAACATTAAAAGCTTGGTTTCGAAACAGCTGGTAGCTGGTTGATGAGCTCAGACAAGGGAGCAGAACTAGCTGGTTGACAAGTCCATACCTAGCTAGACCAGCTTTATGACCAGCTTGCCCAAACTGATTGACTAGTTCATACCCAGCTAGACGAATTAGCTCAATTTTCAAGCCAGTCAAGCTGGCATAGCTGGATTGTACAGCAGGATGGGAAAAGATCTTGTGGACAGATGAAACCAAGATTGACTCGTATCAGAGTGATGGCAAGAGCAAAGTGCGGAGGCTAAACGGAACTGCTAAAAGTACCAAAGCTCATCTGTGAAGCATGAGGCTAAGGGTGTTATAAGTTGGGCATGTATGGCTGCAACAGGTGCTAGCTCACTTGCCTTCATTGTTCATACAACTGTTGATAGCTGCAGCAGAATAGATTTTGAAATGTACAAAAGCAATTTATCAGCTCAAGTTAAATCAAATGCCCCCAAGGTCAGTGCTTCATCCCACAGCAAGGCAATGATCCCAAACATACACCAGTCCTCTCTTTCTTCTTAATCATATTCCAAACACTTTGTTTTTGTAAGCCTATTATTTGGTGTATATCTCTGACAATTCTTTCATTTTTCTCTGCCCCATAATGGCTTCCTTGACTTGTACCACTCTGGCCATCATATTGACAAACACCAATAACATACTCCAACATCCAAACTCTAAATCCTAGAATCAAGTCTATATACTAAAAGCTTTCTTATTCCTTTATGGCAGAAGTGATTGAATACAACTGACTAATCAGAAACAGCTAAAAAGGCACCTGGTAAATTACTTTTGGTCCCCTAAAATGGGGGTACTTTGTATGAAAAGGGATGTAATCCCTACGCGGATCACCCAATATGGATGTACTGTATGTACCTCAAATTAAAGGTAACAGACTGCATATTAACCTCAGCTTCATTGTTTAATCGAATGTGCTGAAGTATTGAGCCAAAAGAACATACATTTTACCACTGTCCAAATACTTATGCACTGTATTTAAATCCAGGGTGAGCCTTATAATTTTTGAGATTATGTGGTTTGTCTCAGTAGAGTCAGACAGGTGGGTCTCAGTAAGATCAGACAGGTTAGTCTCAGTAGAGTCAGACAGGTGGGTCTCAGTAGAGTCAGACAGGTGGGTCTCAGTAGAGTCAAACAGGTGGGCTTCAGTAGAGTCAGACAGGTGGTTAAAGATTTATTTTTTGGAAGAAGATATTTGTTTTCTAGGAACCAAGACCCCCCCCCCTCATGAAACGTTATGGAAACGATAAAGTTCCAAAAATTGCAGTGCTAGGCCCCTAAATGAATGAACTCATAAACAGACAAATAAATAAAGAAATAAATAGGAACATGAGATCTACTGGTGTCACTGCATCATGTTGCATTAATTATACATGAGCATTTCTTCTGTGTCCTGTTCCCTTGGTGAAATGCTCTGTGTCAAAACTGTGGGATATAAGAAGGACGTTGAACACATTGGCTCACCACAGTCTGTTCCATATGACCGATCATCAAGTTCAAGGACATACATCCACTCAAAGAGAAATATCGTAAGACAATGAATTACTTAAAATATAAAACAATTTATTTCGTATGAAAGATAGATATATTGGCAACATATTTGGTTCGTGCAAGTTTTTGCATAAAGTTATTGGTAAGTATTAGGCACACCTTTATTTATTCCTTCATTTATTTATTTGAAAGAGGTTTGGATTTTCTGCTTAGCTTGATGCGTATGTTTTATGTGAATTGAGAAAAAAACTGTGCTTTGTTTTGAAAAAGTAACAAAATACAGTGCATATTTGGCTGATTTGTGTAGAAATTGTATCAATGTTTATACACAGTCCCTCTATTTTAGGGGACCAAATGTAACTTAGAGCAGGTATAAGAACGCTTTATGTATCTAGTCTTGATTCTAGGCTTTTTATTGCCTTTGGAGTCTGTTTTTGGTATTTGTCAACATGAGGACAACAGCTGTGCCAATGGCAGTCAAGCAAGCAATTATGAGGCTGAGAAAAAAACAGACATAGGCCAAGGAACAGGTTTCCAAAATCAACTGAAAGAGAGCACTGGTGAGCTCAGAAATCACAAAGGGGCTGCAACACCAAGGAAGATCTCTCATGTTGATGACAAAAGGATTCTCATCGTGAAAAAGAAAAACCCTAAAACGGATGTCCGAAGGATCAGAAACAGTCTTCAGGAGGCAGACGTGGATGTGTCAGTGACTACTCTCCGCAGAATACTTCACAAACACATCTACAGGGGCTACACTGCAAGATGCAAAGCACTAGTTAGCTGCATGAAATGGATGGTCTGGTTACAGTTTTTTAAGTACTACCAAAAAAAGTAATACAAGCAGAGTTTAAAGGTCTTGTGTACTGATGAGGTTGACTTGTTTCAGAGTGATGGCAAGAGAAAGGTCTGGAGGCTAAAAGGAACTCCCCAAGTCAAAAGGACCCCCTCTCATCTCTGAAACATGGTGGTGGGGGTGTCATAGTCTCAGCATGTGTGGTTGCCACAGTATGTAACTGTTCAATGAAGCAGTGGACTGAAGTTCAATCGAATGCTTCCAAACTCATGGGATGGTGCTTCATCCTACAGCAAGGCAGTGATTAGAAATATACACCAATGCTATCTGTCTTGCCAATGATGTTCCAAACTGTTTTTTTTGGTAAGGCTATTGTTTGTTTTGTCTAATTGTTTGACTGTTTTCTTCATATTTCTCTGCCTCATGATGACTTCCTTGACTTTCATTGGCACAAACTTGGTCCTCATGTTGAGAAATGTCAATAACAGACTCCAAAGGTAATCAAAAGCCTAGAATCTAGATAGTAGATACTGAAAGCTTGTACTGAAAGGTTTCTTATAGTATAGTAGATAGTAGATACTGAAAGCTTGTACTGAAAGGTTTCTTATAAGTGCACTAAGGAAGCGATTTAATATACCTGACTAATCTGATGTACACTCACTGAGCACTTTATTAGATATTTATTATACTCTTTATTTTTTTATTTTATTTTTTATTTTTTTTGGTCTTATGCTGCTGCAGTAGATCAGCAGTTTCTGAGATAATCAAACCACCAAGTCTGGCACCATCATTCCAAGGTCAAAGTCACTAAGATCACATTTCTTCCCCATTCTGAAAAACAGCTGAACCTCTTGACCATGTCAGCATACATTTATGCATTTAGTGGCTGCCAAATGATTGGCTGATGAAATATTTGCATCAACATGCTGATGTACAGGTCTACCTAATAAAGTGCTCACAGTGTACTTTTGGTCCCCTAAAATGGGGGAGTATGTATAAAAAGGGATAGAATTCCTACATGTATCTAATGTGGATGTAAATATCCTCAAATTAAAGATGACAGTCAGAACCAAACCTCATTATTAATTTTTCCATTTCAAATCCAATGTGCTGGAGTACAGAGCGCAAAAAAAAACTGCAATTGTACCACTGTCCAAATACTTACGGACTACACTGTATATTGAATCAATAAAGGTCTTCAAACTGTTTGCTTTGTATATTTCTGAGAGAAGATATGAATTGTGAAATATTTCAGTGTATATACAATTTATTGATGATGTTCATCATTACCTTCACTTTGGTTGCATAATGTATGTTACAGTCACAGTTCTTTTGCAATTAAACTGTCAGCTGAAACTGAAAGGTACAGTGACACAAATGTAATACAAACAGATTAAATGAGTGTGTAACAGGACTTCTGTGTGTTCTGCAGGGCCATGCAGAGATTCATGAAATGTTTTTCAGTCACAGATTAATGAACTGAGTGAAACCTTGGAATTCTAGCTATTGTTTTTTTTTTTCCGTTTTGTTCGAAACACATGAGATCTATTAATCCACAGCAATGTACAAAAAATATATATATTAATCTGAACTTCTGCAGTTTCTGTTGCTTAATGTTTGATAAACTGCCAATTGTTAACTTTTTGACAGTTGAGGAATTAATTACTGAAGATTAACCTTTTTTTTTATTCTCAGGTCCTAAAGGGCTGTTTTTTCAGAAGGTGAGAAACAGTAAGGGGCCAAAAAACCTGCCATGAGCCCCCTGAATTCAGTCGACTTTACAAATGGCAGTATTGTGCATCCTGACTTATTTTACATAAGTGGTTTTGCCGGTATTCCCCACATAAAATACTACTATATCTTCACATGCTTTGTTTATGTACTGACTCTACTAGGAAACACTTTTGTCATGTTTATGATTTACACTGACCACTGTCTTCACAGTCCAAAATACATTGCAGTTTTTAATTTGGCTCTGTGTGATTTGTGTGGAAGCACTGCATTCATTCCTCCGTTGATTGACACCTTCATGTTTAAATCACATTTCATCTCCTTCAAGGCCTGCATGGCTAGCATGTTTTTTGCATTTTGTTTTATTTCTCTACAATCTTTCACTCTGGCTGTTTTGTCCTATGATAGATGTGTTGCTATCTGCTTTCCACTGAGATACAACGAGATTGTGACTAATAAATCGATATTGGTGATTACAGCCACATTATGGATTTTTGCAGGAATGGCCATTCTTATGGCTGTGATGTACCTCACCACACTGTCCTTCTGCAAATCCGCTGTGATAAACAGCTATTTCTGTGATCATGGACCCATATACCGTTTGGCATGCAATGACTACACTCCAAGTATGCTAATTAATTGGACACATCCTGTAATGATTCTCTGGTTTCCAGTGCTTTTTATCACAGGTACATACATTTGTATCGGCAGAGCATTAATGAGAATTGCAGCAGCCTCAGAGCGCCTGAAAGCCATGCAAACCTGCACCTCTCATTTGATCTTAGTGAGTGTGTTTTATCTTCCTATCTGTATCACTGAAGCAATGGGCTCCGCCATGGACCAGAACACCAGGATGATTAACATGTCACTGACGACCGTCTTGCCACCTGTGCTGAATCCAATCATCTACACACTGAAGACAGAAGAATTCAGAGAATCCATTAAAAAGCTGTACAGAAGAAACAAAATACACTGTAAGAAATAAATGAATAAATGTTTTAATCACAAATAACTGCCTGACAAGTTTAAGGAAATACAATTTTTTAACCCCCCACTAAATTCTGAACTGTAAGTGAAATGAGCAAATTTACACTCAGTGACTTCTTAATAGGGTATTTATAAGACTTTACTGACTTTACAGTTGTGGAGATTATTGATGGGAAAGGGGGGGGTGGGGGGGGGTGGGTAATGGGGTTTCCTTACAGTCACAGAGGTTCAACGCTGACAATAACGGGGGTACCAGCAATTGTGCCTGGAGGGCAAAGCACCACCAAGATCTGGCCCCGCTGGTCCTTTGTTTATAGATGTCGAATTTGAAATGAAAAAAATTAAATTAAATTCACCTTGATTATTTGAAAAATCCAATGTGACAACTTACTCCACATAATGTGTAATGAGGAAAATTGTCACAGGTGGGTCTCAGTAAGATCAGACAGGTGGGTCTCAGTAGAGTCAGACAGGTGGGTCTCAGTAAGATTAGACAGGTGGGCTTCAGTAGAGACAGACAGGTGGGTCTCAGTAAAGTCAGAAATGTGGGTCTCAGTAGAGTCAGAAATGTGGGTCTCAGTAAGATTAGACAGGTGGGTCTCAGTAAAGTCAGAAATGTGGGTCTCAGTAGAGTCAGACAAGTGGGTCTCAGTAAGATCAGACAGGTGGGTCTCAGTAGAGACAGAGAGGTGGGTCTCAGTAGAGTCAGACAGGTGGGTCTCAGTAGAGTCAGAGAGGTGGGTCTCAGTAAGATTAGACAGGTGGGTCTCAGTAGAGTCAGACAGGTGGGCTTCAGTAGAGTCAGACAGGTGGGTCTCAGTAGAGTCAAACAGGTGGGCTTCAGTAGTCAGACAGGTGGTTAAAGATTTATTTTTTGGAAGAAGATATTCGTTTTCTAGGAACCAAGACCCCCCCCCCCCCCTCCCCTGCTAGGGCTGGTAGTTATATGTCCTCATGAAACGTCATGGAAACGATAAAGATCCAAAAATTGCAGTGCTAGGGTTCCTAAATAAATGAACTCATAAACAGACAAATAAATAAAGAAATAAATAGGAACATGAAATCTACTGGTGTCACTGCATCATGTTGCATTAATTATACATGAGCATTTCTTCTGTGTCCTGTTCCCTTGGTGAAATGCTCTGTGTCAAAACGGTGGGCTATAAGAAGGACGTTGAACACTTTGGCTCACCACAGTCTGTTCCATATGACCGATCATCAAGTTCAAGGACATACATCCACTCAAAGAGAAATATCGTAAGATAATGAATTACTTAAAATATGAAACAATTTATTTCGTATGAAAGATAGATATATTGGCAACATATTTGGTTCGTGCAAGCTTGCATAAAGTTATTGGTAAGTATTAGGCACACCTTTATTTATTCCTTCATTTATTTATTTGAAAGAGTTTGGATTTTCTGCTTAGCTTGATGCGTATGATTCATGTGAATTGAGAAAAAAACTGCTTTGTTTTGAAAAAGTAACAAAATACAGTGCATATTTGGCTGATTTGTGTAGAAATTGTATCAATGTTTATACATAGTCCCTCTATTTTAGGGGACCAAATGTAACTTAGAGCAGGTATAAGAACGCTTTATGTATCTAGTCTTGATTCTAGGCTTTGTATTGCCTTTGGGGTCTGTTTTTGGTATTTGTCAACATGAGGACAACAGCTGTGCCAATGGCAGTCAAGTAAGCAATTATGAGGCTGAGAAAAAAAGAGACATAGGCCAAGGAACAGGTTTCCAAAATCAACTGAAAGAGAGCACTGGTGAGCTCAGCAATCACAAAGGGGCTGCAACACCAAGGAAGATCTCTCATGTTGATGACAAAAGGATTCTCATCGTGAAAAAGAAAAACCCTGAAACGGATGTCCGAAGGATCAGAAACAGTCTTCAGGAGGCAGACGTGGATGTGTCAGTGACTACTCTCCGCAGAATACTTCACAAACACATCTACAGGGGCTACACTGCAAGATGCAAAGCACTAGTTAGCTGCATGAAATGGATGGTCAGGTTACAGTTTTTTAAGGAGTACCAAAAAAAGCAATCCAAGCAGAGTTCTGCATAAAGGTCTTGTGTACAGATGAGGTTGACTTGTTTCAGAGTGATGGCAAGAGAAAAGTCTGGAGGCTAAAAGGAACTCCCCAAGTCAAAAGGACCCCCTCTCATCTCTGAAACATGGTGGTGGGGGTGTCATAGTATAAGCACGTATGGTTGCCACAGTATGTAACTGTTGAAGCAGTGGACTGATGTTCAATCGAATGCTTCCAAACTCATGGGACGGTGCTTCATCCTACAGGAAGGCAGTGATCAGAAATATACACCAATGCTATCTGTCTTCCCAATGATGTTCCAAACAGGTTTTTTTTGGCAAGCCTATTGTTTGTTCTGTCTGATTGTTTGACTGTTTTCTTCTTATTTCTCTGCCTCATGATGACTTCCTTGACGTTCATTGGCACAAACCTGGTCCTCATGTTGAGAAATGTCAATAACAGACTCCAAAGGTAATCAAAAGCCTAGAATCTAGATAGTAGATACTGAAAGCTTGTACTGAAAGGTTTCTTATAAGTGCACGAAGGAAGCGATTGAATACACCTGACTAATCTGATGTACACTCACTGAGCACTTTATTAGGTATTTATTATACCCTTTATTTATTTTTTATTTTTTTAACTTATTGGTCTTATGCTGCTGCAGGAGATCAGCAGTTTCTGAGATAGTCAAACCACCCAGTCTGGCACCATCATTCCACGGTCAAAGTCACTAAGATCACATTTCTTCCCCATTCTGAAAAACAGCTGAACCTCTTGACCATGTCAGCATACTTTTATGCATTTAGTGGCTGCCAAATGATTGGCTGATGAAATATTTGCATCAACATGCTGATGTACAGTTCTACCTAATGAAGTGCTCACAGTGTACTTTTGGTATGTATGTATAAAAAGGGATAGAATTCCTACATGTATGTGGATGTAAATACCCTCAAATTAAAGATGACAGTCAGAACCAAACCTAAAAACCTAATTTTTCCATTTCAAATCCAATGTGCTGGAGTACAGAGCAAAAAAAAAAACTGAAATTGTACCACTGTCCAAATACTACACTGTATATTGACTCAATAAAGGTCTTCAAACTGTTTGCTTTGCATATTTCTGAGAGAAGACATTAATTGTGAAATATTTCAGTGTATATACAATTTATCGATGATGTTCCTCGTTACCTTCACTTTGGTTGCATAATGTATGTTACAGTCACAGTTCTTTTGCAATTAAACTGTCAGCTGAAACTGAAAGGTACAGTGACACAAAAGTAATACAAACAGATGGAATGAGTGTGCAACAGGACTTCTCTGTGTTCTGGGCCATGCAGAGATTCATGATATGTTTTTCAGTCACAGATGAATGAATTGAGCGAAACCTTGGAATTCTGGCTATTGTTTATTTATTGTTAAATAATTAATAATTAATAATTAATCTTCTGCAGTTTCTGTTGCTCAATGTTTGATAAACTACCAATTGTTAACTTTTTAACAGTTCATTACTGAACATTAACCTATTTTTTTATTTTCAGGTCCTAAAGGGCTGGTTTTTCAGAAGGTGAGAAACAGTAAAGAGCCAAAAAACCTGCCATGAGCCCCCTGAATTCAGTCAACTTTACAAATGGCAGTATTGTGCATCCTGACTTCTTTTACATAAGTGGTTTTGCCGGTATTCCCCACATAGAATACTACTATATCTTCACATGCTTTGTTTATGTACTGACTCTACTGGGAAACACTTTTGTCATGTTCATGATTTACACTGACCAGTGTCTTCACAGACCAAAATACATTGCAGTTTTTAATTTGGCTCTGTGTGACTTGTGCACAAGCACTTCATTCATTCCTCCGTTGATTGACACCTTCATGTTTAAATCACATTTCATCTCCTTCAAGGCCTGCATGGCTAGTATGTATTTTTCATTTTGTTTTCTCGCTCTACAATCTTTCACTCTGGCTGTTTTGTCCTATGATAGATGTGTTGCTATCTGCTTTCCACTGAGATACAACGAGATTGTGACTAATAAATCGATATTGGTGATTACAGCCACATTATGGATTTTTTCAGGAATGGCCATTCTTATGGCTGTGATGTACCTCACCACACTGTCCTTCTGCAAATCCCTTGTGATAAACAGCTATTTCTGTGATCATGGACCCATATTCCGTTTGGCATGCAATGACTACACTCCAAGTATGCTAATTAATTGGACACATCCTGTAATGATTCTCTGGTTTCCAGTGCTTTTTATCACAGGTACATACATTTGTATAGGCAGAGCATTACTGAGAATTGCAGCAGCCTCAGAGCGCCTGAAAGCCATGCAAACCTGCACCTCTCATTTGATCTTAGTGAGTGTGTTTTACCTTCCTATCTGTATCACTGAAGCAATGGGCTCCGCCATGGACCAGAACAGCAGGATGATTAACATGTCACTGACGACCGTCTTGCCACCTGTGCTGAATCCAATCATCTACACACTGAAGACAGAAGAATTCAGAGAATCCATTAAAAAGCTGTACAGAAGAAACAAAATACACTGTAAGAAATAAATGAATAAATGTTTTAATCACAAATAACTGCCTGACAAGTTTAAGGAAATACAATTTTTTAACCCCCCACTAAATTCTGAACTGTAAGTGAAATGAGCAAATTTACACTCAGTGACTTCTTAATAGGGTATTTATAAGACTTTACTAACTTTACAGTTGTGGAGATTATTGATGGGAAAGAGGGGGGGGGGGGTAATGGGGTTTCCTTACAGTCACAGAGATTCAACGCTGACAATAACGGGGGTACCAGCAATTGTGCCTGGAGGGCAAAGCACCACCAAGATCTGGCCCCGCTGGTCCTTTGTTTATAGATGTCAAATTTGAAATGAAAAAAATTAAATTAAATTCACCTTGATTATTTGAAAAATCCAATGTGACAAATTACTCCACATAATGTGTAATGAGGCAAATTGTCACAGGTGGGTCTCAGTAAGATCAGACAGGTGGGTCTCAGTAGAGTCAGAAATTTGGGTCTCAGTAGAGTTAGGTGGGTCTCAGTAGAGTCAGAAATTTGGGTCTCAGTAGAGACAGACAGGTGGGTCTCAGTAAGATTAGACAGGTGGGCTTCAGGAGAGTCAGACAGGTGGGTCTCAGTAAGATCAGACAGGTGGGCTTCAGGAGAGTCAGACAGGTGGGTCTCAGTAAGATCAGACGGGTGGGCTTCAATAGAGTCAGAAATGTTGGTCTCAGTAGAGTCAAACAGGTGGGTCTCAGTAGAGTCAAACAGGTGGGCTTCAGTAGTCAGACAGGTGGTTAAAGATTTATTTTTTGGAAGAAGATATTCGTTTTCTAGGAACCAAGACCCCCCCCCCCCCCCCTCCCCTGGTAGGGCTGGTAGTTATATGTCCTCATGAAACGTTATGGAAACGATAAAGTTCCAAAAATTGCAGTGCTAGGGTTCCTAAATAAATGAACTCATAAACAGACAAATAAATAAAGAAATAAATAGGAACATGAGATCTACTGGTGTCACTGCATCATGTTGCATTAATTATACATGAGCATTTCTTCTGTGTCCTGTTCCCTTGGTGAAATGCTCTGTGTCAAAACGGTGGGCTATAAGAAGGACGTTGAACACTTTGGCTCACCACAGTCTGTTCCATATGACCGATCATCAAGTTCAAGGACATACATCCACTCAAAGAGAAATATCGTAAGATAATGAATTACTTAAAATATGAAACAATTTATTTCGTATGAAAGATAGATATATTGGCAACATATTTGGTTCGTGCAAGCTTGCATTAAGTTATTGGTAAGTATTAGGCACACCTTTATTTATTCCTTCATTTATTTATTTGAAAGAGTTTGGATTTTCTGCTTAGCTTGATGCGTATGATTCATGTGAATTGAGAAAAAAACTGCTTTGTTTTGAAAAAGTAACAAAATACAGTGCATATTTGGCTGATTTGTGTAGAAATTGTATCAATGTTTATACATAGTCCCTCTATTTTAGGGGACCAAATGTAACTTAGAGCAGGTATAAGAACGCTTTATGTATCTAGTCTTGATTCTAGGCTTTGTATTGCCTTTGGGGTCTGTTTTTGGTATTTGTCAACATGAGGACAACAGCTGTGCCAATGGCAGTCAAGTAAGCAATTATGAGGCTGAGAAAAAAAGAGACATAGGCCAAGGAACAGGTTTCCAAAATCAACTGAAAGAGAGCACTGGTGAGCTCAGCAATCACAAAGGGGCTGCAACACCAAGGAAGATCTCTCATGTTGATGACAAAAGGATTCTCATCGTGAAAAAGAAAAACCCTGAAACGGATGTCCGAAGGATCAGAAACAGTCTTCAGGAGGCAGACGTGGATGTGTCAGTGACTACTCTCCGCAGAATACTTCACAAACACATCTACAGGGGCTACACTGCAAGATGCAAAGCACTAGTTAGCTGCATGAAATGGATGGTCAGGTTACAGTTTTTTAAGGAGTACCAAAAAAAGCAATCCAAGCAGAGTTCTGCATAAAGGTCTTGTGTACAGATGAGGTTGACTTGTTTCAGAGTGATGGCAAGAGAAAAGTCTGGAGGCTAAAAGGAACTCCCCAAGTCAAAAGGACCCCCTCTCATCTCTGAAACATGGTGGTGGGGGTGTCATAGTATAAGCACGTATGGTTGCCACAGTATGTAACTGTTGAAGCAGTGGATTGATGTTCAATCGAATGCTTCCAAACTCATGGGACGGTGCTTCATCCTACAGGAAGGCAGTGATCAGAAATATACACCAATGCTATCTGTCTTCCCAATGATGTTCCAAACAGGTTTTTTTTGGCAAGCCTATTGTTTGTTCTGTCTGATTGTTTGACTGTTTTCTTCTTATTTCTCTGCCTCATGATGACTTCCTTGACGTTCATTGGCACAAACCTGGTCCTCATGTTGAGAAATGTCAATAACAGACTCCAAAGGTAATCAAAAGCCTAGAATCTAGATAGTAGATACTGAAAGCTTGTACTGAAAGGTTTCTTATAAGTGCACGAAGGAAGCGATTGAATACACCTGACTAATCTGATGTACACTCACTGAGCACTTTATTAGGTATTTATTATACCCTTTATTTATTTTTTATTTTTTTAACTTATTGGTCTTATGCTGCTGCAGGAGATCAGCAGTTTCTGAGATAGTCAAACCACCCAGTCTGGCACCATCATTCCACGGTCAAAGTCACTAAGATCACATTTCTTCCCCATTCTGAAAAACAGCTGAACCTCTTGACCATGTCAGCATACTTTTATGCATTTAGTGGCTGCCAAATGATTGGCTGATGAAATATTTGCATCAACATGCTGATGTACAGTTCTACCTAATGAAGTGCTCACAGTGTACTTTTGGTATGTATGTATAAAAAGGGATAGAATTCCTACATGTATGTGGATGTAAATACCCTCAAATTAAAGATGACAGTCAGAACCAAACCTAAAAGCCTAATTTTTCCATTTCAAATCCAATGTGCTGGAGTACAGAGCAAAAAAAAAAACTGAAATTGTACCACTGTCCAAATACTACACTGTATATTGACTCAATAAAGGTCTTCAAACTGTTTGCTTTGTATATTTCTGAGAGAAGACATTAATTGTGAAATATTTCAGTGTATATACAATTTATCGATGATGTTCCTCGTTACCTTCACTTTGGTTGCATAATGTATGTTACAGTCACAGTTCTTTTGCAATTAAACTGTCAGCTGAAACTGAAAGGTACAGTGACACAAAAGTAATACAAACAGATGGAATGAGTGTGCAACAGGACTTCTCTGTGTTCTGGGCCGTGCAGAGATTCATGATATGTTTTTCAGTCACAGATGAATGAACTGAGCGAAACCTTGGAATTCTGGCTATTGTTTATTTATTGTTAAATAATGAATAATTAATAATTAATCTTCTGCAGTTTCTGTTGCTCAATGTTTGATAAACTGCCAATTGTTAACTTTTTAACAGTTGAGGAATTCATTACTGAACATTAACCTATTTTTTTTTTTTCAGGTCCTAAAGGGCTGGTTTTTCAGAAGGTGAGAAACAGTAAAGAGCCAAAAAACCTGCCATGAGCCCCCTGAATTCAGTCAACTTTACAAATGGCAGTATTGTGCATCCTGACTTCTTTTACATAAGTGGTTTTGCCGGTATTCCCAACATAGAATACTATTATATCTTCACATGCTTTGTTTATGTACTGACTCTACTGGGAAACACTTTTGTCATGTTTATGATTTACACTGACCAGTGTCTTCACAGACCAAAATACATTGCAGTTTTTAATTTGGCTCTGTGTGACTTGTGTGCAAGCACTTCATTCATTCCTCCGTTGATTGACACCTTCATGTTTAAATCACATTTCATCTCCTTCAAGGCCTGCATGGCTAGTATGTATTTTTCATTTTGTTTTCTCGCTCTACAATCTTTCACTCTGGCTGTTTTGTCCTATGATAGATGTGTTGCTATCTGCTTTCCACTGAGATACAACGAGATTGTGACTAATAAATCGATATTGGTGATTACAGCCACATTATGGATTTTTGCAGGAATGGCCATTCTTATGGCTGTGATGTACCTCACCACACTGTCCTTCTGCAAATCCCTTGTGATAAACAGCTATTTCTGTGATCACGGACCCATATTCCGTTTGGCATGCAATGACTACACTCCAAGTATGCTAATTAATTGGACACATCCTGCAATGATTCTCTGGTGTCCAGTACTATTTATCACAGGTACATACATTTGTATAGGCAGAGCATTACTGAGAATTGCAGCAGCCTCAGAGCGCCTGAAAGCCATGCAAACCTGCACCTCTCATTTGATCTTAGTGAGTGTGTTTTACCTTCCTATCTGTATCACTGAAGCAATGGGCTCCGCCATGGACCAGAACACCAGGATGATTAACATGTCACTGACGACCGTCTTGCCACCTGTGCTGAATCCAATCATCTACACACTGAAGACAGAAGAATTCAGAGAATCCATTAAAAAGTTGTACAGAAGAAACAAAATACACTGAAAGAAATAAATGAATAAATGTTTTAATCACAAAAAACTGCCTGACAAGTTTAAGGAAATACAATTTTTTAACCCCCCACTAAATTCTGAACTGTAAGTGAAATGAGCAAATTTACACTCAGTGACTTCTTAATAGGGTATTTATAAGACTTTACTGACTTTACAGTTGTGGAGATTATTGATGGGAAAGGGGGGGGTGGGGTGGGGGGTGGGTAATGGGGTTTCCTTACAGTCACAGAGGTTCAACGCTGACAATAACGGGGGTACCAGCAATTGTGCCTGGAGGGCAAAGCACCACCAAGATCTGGCCCCGCTGGTCCTTTGTTTATAGATGTCGAATTTGAAATGAAAAAAATTTAATTAAATTTACCTTGATTATTTGAAAAATCCAATGTGACAACTTACTCCACATAATGTGTAATGAGGAAAATTGTCACAGGTGGGTCTCAGTAAGATCAGACAGGTGGGTCTCAGTAGAGTCAGACAGGTGGGTCTCAGTAAGATTAGACAGGTGGGTCTCAGTAGAGTCAGACAGGTGGGTCTCAGTAGAGTCAGGTGGGTCTCAGTAAGATTAGACAGATGGGCTTCAGTAGAGACAGACAGGTGGGTCTCAGTAAAGTCAGAAATGTGGGTCTCAGTAAGATTAGACAGGTGGGTCTCAGTAAGATCAGACAGGTGGGTCTCAGTGGAGTCAGACAGGTGGGTCTCAGTAAGATTAGACAGGTGGGTCTCAGTAAGATCAGACAGGTGGGTCTCAGTAGAGTCAGACAGGTGGGTCTCAGTAGAGTCAGACAGGTGGGTCTCAGTAGAGTCAGACAGGTGGGTCTCAGTAAGATTAGACAGATGGGCTTCAGTAGAGTCAGACAGTTGGGTCTCAGTAGAGTCAGACAGGTGGGTCTCAGTAGAGTCAGACAGGTGGGTCTCAGTAAGATTAGACAGGTGGGTCTCAGTAAGATCAGACAGGTGGGTCTCAGTAGAGTCAGACAGGTGGGTCTCAGTAGAGTCAGGTGGGTCTCAGTAAGATTAGACAGATGGGCTTCAGTAGAGACAGACAGGTGGGTCTCAGTAAAGTCAGAAATGTGGGTCTCAGTAAGATTAGACAGGTGGGTCTCAGTAAGATCAGACAGGTGGGTCTCAGTGGAGTCAGACAGGTGGGTCTCAGTAAGATTAGACAGGTGGGTCTCAGTAAGATCAGACAGGTGGGTCTCAGTAGAGTCAGACAGGTGGGTCTCAGTAGAGTCAGACAGGTGGGTCTCAGTAGAGTCAGACAGTTGGGTCTCAGTAGAGTCAGACAGGTGGGTCTCAGTAGAGTCAAACAGGTGGGCTTCAGTAGTCAGACAGGTGGTTAAAGATTTATTTTTTGGAAGAAGATATTCGTTTTCTAGGAACCAAGACCCCCCCCCCCCCCTCCCCTGGTAGGGCTGGTAGTTATATGTCCTCATGAAACGTTATGGAAACGATAAAGTTCCAAAAATTGCAGTGCTAGGGTTCCTAAATAAATGAACTCATAAACAGACAAATAAATAAAGAAATAAATAGGAACATGAGATCTACTGGTGTCACTGCATCATGTTGCATTAATTATACATGAGCATTTCTTCTGTGTCCTGTTCCCTTGGTGAAATGCTCTGTGTCAAAACGGTGGGCTATAAGAAGGACGTTGAACACTTTGGCTCACCACAGTCTGTTCCATATGACCGATCATCAAGTTCAAGGACATACATCCACTCAAAGAGAAATATCGTAAGATAATGAATTACTTAAAATATGAAACAATTTATTTCGTATGAAAGATAGATATATTGGCAACATATTTGGTTCGTGCAAGCTTGCATTAAGTTATTGGTAAGTATTAGGCACACCTTTATTTATTCCTTCATTTATTTATTTGAAAGAGTTTGGATTTTCTGCTTAGCTTGATGCGTATGATTCATGTGAATTGAGAAAAAAACTGCTTTGTTTTGAAAAAGTAACAAAATACAGTGCATATTTGGCTGATTTGTGTAGAAATTGTATCAATGTTTATACATAGTCCCTCTATTTTAGGGGACCAAATGTAACTTAGAGCAGGTATAAGAACGCTTTATGTATCTAGTCTTGATTCTAGGCTTTTTATTGCCTTTGGAGTCTGTTTTTGGTATTTGTCAACATGAGGACAACAGCTGTGCCAATGGCAGTCAAGTAAGCAATTATGAGGCTGAGAAAAAAAGAGACATAGGCCAAGGAACAGGTTTCCAAAATCAACTGAAAGAGAGCACTGGTGAGCTCAGCAATCACAAAGGGACTGCAACACCAAGGAAGATCTCTCATGTTGATGACAAAAGGATTCTCATCGTGAAAAAGAAAAACCCTGAAACGGATGTCCGAATGATCAGAAACAGTCTTCAGGAGGCAGACGTGGATGTGTCAGTGACTACTCTCCGCAGAATACTTCACAAACACATCTACAGGGGCTACACTGCAAGATGCAAAGCACTAGTTAGCTGCATGAAATGGATGGTCAGGTTACAGTTTTTTAAGTAGTACCAAAAAAAGCAATCCAAGCAGAGTTCTGCATAAAGGTCTTGTGTACAGATGAGGTTGACTTGTTTCAGAGTGATGGCAAGAGAAAAGTCTGGAGGCTAAAAGGAACTCCCCAAGTCAAAAGGACCCCCTCTCATCTCTGAAACATGGTGGTGGGGGTGTCATAGTATAAGCATGTATGGTTGCCACAGTATGTAACTGTTGAAGCAGTGGACTGATGTTCAATCGAATGCTTCCAAACTCATGGGACGGTGCTTCATCCTACAGGAAGGCAGTGATCAGAAATATACACCAATGCTATCTGTCTTCCCAATGATGTTCCAAACAGGTTTTTTTTGGCAAGCCTATTGTTTGTTCTGTCTGATTGTTTGACTGTTTTCTTCTTATTTCTCTGCCTCATGATGACTTCCTTGACGTTCATTGGCACAAACCTGGTCCTCATGTTGAGAAATGTCAATAACAGACTCCAAAGGTAATCAAAAGCCTAGAATCTAGATAGTAGATACTGAAAGCTTGTACTGAAAGGTTTCTTATAAGTGCACGAAGGAAGCGATTGAATACACCTGACTAATCTGATGTACACTCACTGAGCACTTTATTAGGTATTTATTATACCCTTTATTTATTTCTTATTTTTTTAACTTATTGGTCTTATGCTGATGCTGGAGATCAGCAGTTTCTGAGATAGTCAAACCACCCAGTCTGGCACCATCATTCCACGGTCAAAGTCACTAAGATCACATTTCCTCCCCATTCTGAAAAACAGCTGAACCTCTTGACCATGTCAGCATACTTTTATGCATTTAGTGGCTGCCAAATGATTGGCTGATGAAATATTTGCATCAACATGCTGATGTACAGGTCTACCTAATAAAGTGCTCACAGTGTACTTTTGGTCCCCTAAAATGGGGGAGTATGTACAAAAAGGGACAGAATTCCTACATGTATGTGGATGTAAATATCCTCAAATTAAAGATGACAGTCAGAACCAAACCTAAAAACCTAATTTTTCCATTTCAAATCCAATGTGCTAGAGTACAGAGCAAAAAAAAAACTGAAATTGTACCACTGTCCAAATACTACACTGTATATTGACTCAATAAAGGTCTTCAAACTGTTTGCTTTGCATATTTCTGAGAGAAGACATTAATTGTGAAATATTTCAGTGTATATACAATTTATCGATGATGTTCCTCGTTACCTTCACTTTGGTTGCATAATGTATGTTACAGTCACAGTTCTTTTGCAATTAAACTGTCAGCTGAAACTGAAAGGTACAGTGACACAAAAGTAATACAAACAGATGGAATGAGTGTGCAACAGGACTTCTCTGTGTTCTGGGCCGTGCAGAGATTCATGATATGTTTTTCAGTCACAGATGAATGAACTGAGCGAAACCTTGGAATTCTGGCTATTGTTTATTTATTGTTAAATAATGAATAATTAATAATTAATCTTCTGCAGTTTCTGTTGCTCAATGTTTGATAAACTGCCAATTGTTAACTTTTTAACAGTTGAGGAATTCATTACTGAACATTAACCTATTTTTTTATTTTCAGGTCCTAAAGGGCTGGTTTTTCAGAAGGTGAGAAACAGTAAAGAGCCAAAAAACCTGCCATGAGCCCCCTGAATTCAGTCAACTTTACAAATGGCAGTATTGTGCATCCTGACTTCTTTTACATAAGTGGTTTTGCCGGTATTCCCAACATAGAATACTATTATATCTTCACATGCTTTGTTTATGTACTGACTCTACTGGGAAACACTTTTGTCATGTTTATGATTTACACTGACCAGTGTCTTCACAGACCAAAATACATTGCAGTTTTTAATTTGGCTCTGTGTGACTTGTGTGCAAGCACTTCATTCATTCCTCCGTTGATTGACACCTTCATGTTTAAATCACATTTCATCTCCTTCAAGGCCTGCATGGCTAGTATGTATTTTTCATTTTGTTTTCTCGCTCTACAATCTTTCACTCTGGCTGTTTTGTCCTATGATAGATGTGTTGCTATCTGCTTTCCACTGAGATACAACGAGATTGTGACTAATAAATCGATATTGGTGATTACAGCCACATTATGGATTTTTGCAGGAATGGCCATTCTTATGGCTGTGATGTACCTCACCACACTGTCCTTCTGCAAATCCCTTGTGATAAACAGCTATTTCTGTGATCACGGACCCATATTCCGTTTGGCATGCAATGACTACACTCCAAGTATGCTAATTAATTGGACACATCCTGCAATGATTCTCTGGTGTCCAGTACTATTTATCACAGGTACATACATTTGTATAGGCAGAGCATTACTGAGAATTGCAGCAGCCTCAGAGCGCCTGAAAGCCATGCAAACCTGCACCTCTCATTTGATCTTAGTGAGTGTGTTTTACCTTCCTATCTGTATCACTGAAGCAATGGGCTCCGCCATGGACCAGAACACCAGGATGATTAACATGTCACTGACGACCGTCTTGCCACCTGTGCTGAATCCAATCATCTACACACTGAAGACAGAAGAATTCAGAGAATCCATT
The DNA here is from genome assembly GCF_963514075.1 of Conger conger. NCBI lineage: Eukaryota > Metazoa > Chordata > Actinopteri > Anguilliformes > Congridae > Conger > Conger conger. The sequence goes on from NC_083766.1 coordinate 58,951,005, forward strand.
AAAAAGTTGTACAGAAGAAACAAAATACACTGAAAGAAATAAATGAATAAATGTTTTAATCACAAAAAACTGCCTGACAAGTTTAAGGAAATACAATTTTTTAACCCCCCACTAAATTCTGAACTGTAAGTGAAATGAGCAAATTTACACTCAGTGACTTCTTAATAGGGTATTTATAAGACTTTACTGACTTTACAGTTGTGGAGATTATTGATGGGAAAGGGGGGGGTGGGGTGGGGGGTGGGTAATGGGGTTTCCTTACAGTCACAGAGGTTCAACGCTGACAATAACGGGGGTACCAGCAATTGTGTCTGGAGGGCAAAGCACCACCAAGATCTGGCCCCGCTGGTCCTTTGTTTATAGATGTCGAATTTGAAATGAAAAAAATTTAATTAAATTTACCTTGATTATTTGAAAAATCCAATGTGACAACTTACTCCACATAATGTGTAATGAGGAAAATTGTCACAGGTGGGTCTCAGTAAGATCAGACAGGTGGGTCTCAGTAGAGTCAGACAGGTGGGTCTCAGTAAGATTAGACAGGTGGGTCTCAGTAGAGTCAGACAGGTGGGTCTCAGTAGAGTCAGGTGGGTCTCAGTAAGATTAGACAGATGGGCTTCAGTAGAGACAGACAGGTGGGTCTCAGTAAAGTCAGAAATGTGGGTCTCAGTAAGATTAGACAGGTGGGTCTCAGTAAGATCAGACAGGTGGGTCTCAGTGGAGTCAGACAGGTGGGTCTCAGTAAGATTAGACAGGTGGGTCTCAGTAAGATCAGACAGGTGGGTCTCAGTAGAGTCAGACAGGTGGGTCTCAGTAGAGTCAGACAGGTGGGTCTCAGTAGAGTCAGACAGTTGGGTCTCAGTAGAGTCAGACAGGTGGGTCTCAGTAGAGTCAAACAGGTGGGCTTCAGTAGTCAGACAGGTGGTTAAAGATTTATTTTTTGGAAGAAGATATTCGTTTTCTAGGAACCAAGACCCCCCCCCCCCCCTCCCCTGGTAGGGCTGGTAGTTATATGTCCTCATGAAACGTCATGGAAACGATAAAGTTCCAAAAATTGCAGTGCTAGGGTTCCTAAATAAATGAACTCATAAACAGACAAATAAATAAAGAAATAAATAGGAACATGAGATCTACTGGTGTCACTGCATCATGTTGCATTAATTATACATGAGCATTTCTTCTGTGTCCTGTTCCCTTGGTGAAATGCTCTGTGTCAAAACGGTGGGCTATAAGAAGGACGTTGAACACTTTGGCTCACCACAGTCTGTTCCATATGACCGATCATCAAGTTCAAGGACATACATCCACTCAAAGAGAAATATCGTAAGATAATGAATTACTTAAAATATGAAACAATTTATTTCGTATGAAAGATAGATATATTGGCAACATATTTGGTTCGTGCAAGCTTGCATTAAGTTATTGGTAAGTATTAGGCACACCTTTATTTATTCCTTCATTTATTTATTTGAAAGAGTTTGGATTTTCTGCTTAGCTTGATGCGTATGATTCATGTGAATTGAGAAAAAAACTGCTTTGTTTTGAAAAAGTAACAAAATACAGTGCATATTTGGCTGATTTGTGTAGAAATTGTATCAATGTTTATACATAGTCCCTCTATTTTAGGGGACCAAATGTAACTTAGAGCAGGTATAAGAACGCTTTATGTATCTAGTCTTGATTCTAGGCTTTTTATTGCCTTTGGAGTCTGTTTTTGGTATTTGTCAACATGAGGACAACAGCTGTGCCAATGGCAGTCAAGTAAGCAATTATGAGGCTGAGAAAAAAAGAGACATAGGCCAAGGAACAGGTTTCCAAAATCAACTGAAAGAGAGCACTGGTGAGCTCAGCAATCACAAAGGGACTGCAACACCAAGGAAGATCTCTCATGTTGATGACAAAAGGATTCTCATCGTGAAAAAGAAAAACCCTGAAACGGATGTCCGAATGATCAGAAACAGTCTTCAGGAGGCAGACGTGGATGTGTCAGTGACTACTCTCCGCAGAATACTTCACAAACACATCTACAGGGGCTACACTGCAAGATGCAAAGCACTAGTTAGCTGCATGAAATGGATGGTCAGGTTACAGTTTTTTAAGTAGTACCAAAAAAAGCAATCCAAGCAGAGTTCTGCATAAAGGTCTTGTGTACAGATGAGGTTGACTTGTTTCAGAGTGATGGCAAGAGAAAAGTCTGGAGGCTAAAAGGAACTCCCCAAGTCAAAAGGACCCCCTCTCATCTCTGAAACATGGTGGTGGGGGTGTCATAGTATAAGCATGTATGGTTGCCACAGTATGTAACTGTTGAAGCAGTGGACTGATGTTCAATCGAATGCTTCCAAACTCATGGGACGGTGCTTCATCCTACAGGAAGGCAGTGATCAGAAATATACACCAATGCTATCTGTCTTCCCAATGATGTTCCAAACAGGTTTTTTTTGGCAAGCCTATTGTTTGTTCTGTCTGATTGTTTGACTGTTTTCTTCTTATTTCTCTGCCTCATGATGACTTCCTTGACGTTCATTGGCACAAACCTGGTCCTCATGTTGAGAAATGTCAATAACAGACTCCAAAGGTAATCAAAAGCCTAGAATCTAGATAGTAGATACTGAAAGCTTGTACTGAAAGGTTTCTTATAAGTGCACGAAGGAAGCGATTGAATACACCTGACTAATCTGATGTACACTCACTGAGCACTTTATTAGGTATTTATTATACCCTTTATTTATTTCTTATTTTTTTAACTTATTGGTCTTATGCTGATGCTGGAGATCAGCAGTTTCTGAGATAGTCAAACCACCCAGTCTGGCACCATCATTCCACGGTCAAAGTCACTAAGATCACATTTCCTCCCCATTCTGAAAAACAGCTGAACCTCTTGACCATGTCAGCATACTTTTATGCATTTAGTGGCTGCCAAATGATTGGCTGATGAAATATTTGCATCAACATGCTGATGTACAGGTCTACCTAATAAAGTGCTCACAGTGTACTTTTGGTCCCCTAAAATGGGGGAGTATGTACAAAAAGGGACAGAATTCCTACATGTATGTGGATGTAAATATCCTCAAATTAAAGATGACAGTCAGAACCAAACCTAAAAACCTAATTTTTCCATTTCAAATCCAATGTGCTAGAGTACAGAGCAAAAAAAAAACTGAAATTGTACCACTGTCCAAATACTACACTGTATATTGACTCAATAAAGGTCTTCAAACTGTTTGCTTTGTATATTTCTGAGAGAAGACATTAATTGTGAAATATTTCAGTGTATATACAATTTATCGATGATGTTCCTCGTTACCTTCACTTTGGTTGCATAATGTATGTTACAGTCACAGTTCTTTTGCAATTAAACTGTCAGCTGAAACTGAAAGGTACAGTGACACAAAAGTAATACAAACAGATGGAATGAGTGTGCAACAGGACTTCTCTGTGTTCTGGGCCGTGCAGAGATTCATGATATGTTTTTCAGTCACAGATGAATGAACTGAGCGAAACCTTGGAATTCTGGCTATTGTTTATTTATTGTTAAATAATGAATAATTAATAATTAATCTTCTGCAGTTTCTGTTGCTCAATGTTTGATAAACTGCCAATTGTTAACTTTTTAACAGTTGAGGAATTCATTACTGAACATTAACCTATTTTTTTTTTTTCAGGTCCTAAAGGGCTGGTTTTTCAGAAGGTGAGAAACAGTAAAGAGCCAAAAAACCTGCCATGAGCCCCCTGAATTCAGTCAACTTTACAAATGGCAGTATTGTGCATCCTGACTTCTTTTACATAAGTGGTTTTGCCGGTATTCCCAACATAGAATACTATTATATCTTCACATGCTTTGTTTATGTACTGACTCTACTGGGAAACACTTTTGTCATGTTTATGATTTACACTGACCAGTGTCTTCACAGACCAAAATACATTGCAGTTTTTAATTTGGCTCTGTGTGACTTGTGTGCAAGCACTTCATTCATTCCTCCGTTGATTGACACCTTCATGTTTAAATCACATTTCATCTCCTTCAAGGCCTGCATGGCTAGTATGTATTTTTCATTTTGTTTTCTCGCTCTACAATCTTTCACTCTGGCTGTTTTGTCCTATGATAGATGTGTTGCTATCTGCTTTCCACTGAGATACAACGAGATTGTGACTAATAAATCGATATTGGTGATTACAGCCACATTATGGATTTTTGCAGGAATGGCCATTCTTATGGCTGTGATGTACCTCACCACACTGTCCTTCTGCAAATCCCTTGTGATAAACAGCTATTTCTGTGATCACGGACCCATATTCCGTTTGGCATGCAATGACTACACTCCAAGTATGCTAATTAATTGGACACATCCTGCAATGATTCTCTGGTGTCCAGTACTATTTATCACAGGTACATACATTTGTATAGGCAGAGCATTACTGAGAATTGCAGCAGCCTCAGAGCGCCTGAAAGCCATGCAAACCTGCACCTCTCATTTGATCTTAGTGAGTGTGTTTTACCTTCCTATCTGTATCACTGAAGCAATGGGCTCCGCCATGGACCAGAACACCAGGATGATTAACATGTCACTGACGACCGTCTTGCCACCTGTGCTGAATCCAATCATCTACACACTGAAGACAGAAGAATTCAGAGAATCCATTAAAAAGCTGTACAGAAGAAACAAAATACACTGAAAGAAATAAATGAATAAATGTTTTAATCACAAAAAACTGCCTGACAAGTTTAAGGAAATACAATTTTTTAACCCCCCACTAAATTCTGAACTGTAAGTGAAATGAGCAAATTTACACTCAGTGACTTCTTAATAGGGTATTTATAAGACTTTACTAACTTTACAGTTGTGGAGATTATTGATGGGAAAGAGGGGGGGGGGGGTAATGGGGTTTCCTTACAGTCACAGAGATTCAACGCTGACAATAACAGGGGTACCAGCAATTGTGCCTGGAGGGCAAAGCACCACCAAGATCTGGCCCCGCTGGTCCTTTGTTTATAGATGTCAAATTTGAAATGAAAAAAATGAAATTAAATTCACCTTGATTATTTGAAAAATCCAATGTGACAAATTACTCCACATAATGTGTAATGAGGCAAATTGTCACAGGTGGGTCTCAGTAAGATCAGACAGGTGGGTCTCAGTAGAGTCAGAAATGTGGGTCTCAGTAGAGTTAGGTGGGTTTCAATAAGATTAGACAGATGGGTCTCAGTAAGATTAGACAGATGGGCTTCAGGAGAGTCAGACAGGTGGATCTCAGTAGAGTCAGGTGGGTCTCAGTAAGATTAGACAGATGGGTCTCAGTAGAGTCAGAAATGTGGGTCTCAGTAAGATCAGACAGGTGGGTCTCAGTAGAGTCAGAAATGTGGGTCTCAGTAGAGTCAGAGAGGTGGGTCTCAGTAGAGTCAGGTGGGTCTCAGTAAGATTAGACAGGTGGGTCTCAGTAGAGTCAGACAGGTGGGCTTCAGTAGAGTCAGACAGGTGGGTCTCAGTAGAGTCAAACAGGTGGGCTTCAGTAGTCAGACAGGTGGTTAAAGATTTATTTTTTGGAAGAAGATATTCGTTTTCTAGGAACCAAGACCCCCCCCCCCTCCCCTGGTAGGGCTGGTAGTTATATGTCCTCATGAAACGTCATGGAAACGATAAAGATCCAAAAATTGCAGTGCTAGGGTTCCGAAATAAATGAACTCATAAACAGACAAATAAATAAATAAATAAATAGGAACATGAAATCTACTGGTGTCACTGCATCATGTTGCATTAATTATACATGAGCATTTCTTCTGTGTCCTGTTCCCTTGGTGAAATGCTCTGTGTCAAAACGGTGGGCTATAAGAAGGACGTTGAACACTTTGGCTCACCACAGTCTGTTCCATATGACCGATCATCAAGTTCAAGGACATACATCCACTCAAAGAGAAATATCGTAAGATAATGAATTACTTAAAATATGAAACAATTTATTTCGTATGAAAGATAGATATATTGGCAACATATTTGGTTCGTGCAAGCTTGCATAAAGTTATTGGTAAGTATTAGGCACACCTTTATTTATTCCTTCATTTATTTATTTGAAAGAGTTTGGATTTTCTGCTTAGCTTGATGCGTATGATTCATGTGAATTGAGAAAAAAACTGCTTTGTTTTGAAAAAGTAACAAAATACAGTGCATATTTGGCTGATTTGTGTAGAAATTGTATCAATGTTTATACATAGTCCCTCTATTTTAGGGGACCAAATGTAACTTAGAGCAGGTATAAGAACGCTTTATGTATCTAGTCTTGATTCTAGGCTTTGTATTGCCTTTGGGGTCTGTTTTTGGTATTTGTCAACATGAGGACAACAGCTGTGCCAATGGCAGTCAAGTAAGCAATTATGAGGCTGAGAAAAAAAGAGACATAGGCCAAGGAACAGGTTTCCAAAATCAACTGAAAGAGAGCACTGGTGAGCTCAGCAATCACAAAGGGGCTGCAACACCAAGGAAGATCTCTCATGTTGATGACAAAAGGATTCTCATCGTGAAAAAGAAAAACCCTGAAACGGATGTCCGAAGGATCAGAAACAGTCTTCAGGAGGCAGACGTGGATGTGTCAGTGACTACTCTCCGCAGAATACTTCACAAACACATCTACAGGGGCTACACTGCAAGATGCAAAGCACTAGTTAGCTGCATGAAATGGATGGTCAGGTTACAGTTTTTTAAGGAGTACCAAAAAAAGCAATCCAAGCAGAGTTCTGCATAAAGGTCTTGTGTACAGATGAGGTTGACTTGTTTCAGAGTGATGGCAAGAGAAAAGTCTGGAGGCTAAAAGGAACTCCCCAAGTCAAAAGGACCCCCTCTCATCTCTGAAACATGGTGGTGGGGGTGTCATAGTATAAGCACGTATGGTTGCCACAGTATGTAACTGTTGAAGCAGTGGACTGATGTTCAATCGAATGCTTCCAAACTCATGGGACGGTGCTTCATCCTACAGGAAGGCAGTGATCAGAAATATACACCAATGCTATCTGTCTTCCCAATGATGTTCCAAACAGGTTTTTTTTGGCAAGCCTATTGTTTGTTCTGTCTGATTGTTTGACTGTTTTCTTCTTATTTCTCTGCCTCATGATGACTTCCTTGACGTTCATTGGCACAAACCTGGTCCTCATGTTGAGAAATGTCAATAACAGACTCCAAAGGTAATCAAAAGCCTAGAATCTAGATAGTAGATACTGAAAGCTTGTACTGAAAGGTTTCTTATAAGTGCACGAAGGAAGCGATTGAATACACCTGACTAATCTGATGTACACTCACTGAGCACTTTATTAGGTATTTATTATACCCTTTATTTATTTTTATTTTTTTTAACTTATTGGTCTTATGCTGATGCTGGAGATCAGCAGTTTCTGAGATAGTCAAACCACCCAGTCTGGCACCATCATTCCACGGTCAAAGTCACTAAGATCACATTTCCTCCCCATTCTGAAAAACAGCTGAACCTCTTGACCATGTCAGCATACTTTTATGCATTTAGTGGCTGCCAAATGATTGGCTGATGAAATATTTGCATCAACATGCTGATGTAAAGGTCGACCTAATAAAGTGCTCACACTGTACTTTTGGTCCCCTAAAATGGGGGAGTATGTATAAAAAGGGACAGAATTCCTACATGTATGTGGATGTAAACACCCTCAAATTAAAGATGACAGTCAGAACCAAACCTAAAAACCTAATTTTTCCATTTCAAATCCAATGTGCTGGAGTACAGAGCAAAAAAAAAAACTGAAATTGTACCACTGTCCAAATACTACACTGTATATTGACTCAATAAAGGTCTTCAAACTGTTTGCTTTGCATATTTCTGAGAGAAGACATTAATTGTGAAATATTTCAGTGTATATACAATTTATTGCTGATGTTCCTCGTTACCTTCACTTTGGTTGCATAATGTATGTTACAGTCACAGTTCTTTTGCAATTAAACTGTCAGCTGAAACTGAAAGGTACAGTGACACAAAAGTAATACAAACAGATGGAATGAGTGTGCAACAGGACTTCTCTGTGTTCTGGGCCGTGCAGAGATTCATGATATGTTTTTCAGTCACAGATGAATGAACTGAGCGAAACCTTGGAATTCTGGCTATTGTTTATTTATTGTTAAATAATGAATAATTAATAATTAATCTTCTGCAGTTTCTGTTGCTCAATGTTTGATAAACTTCCAATTGTTAACTTTTTAACAGTTGAGGAATTCATTACTGAACATTAACCTATTTTTTTATTTTCAGGTCCTAAAGGGCTGGTTTTTCAGAAGGTGAGAAACAGTAAAGAGCCAAAAAACCTGCCATGAGCCCCTTGAATTCAGTCAACTTTACAAATGGCAGTATTGTGCATCCTGACTTCTTTTACATAAGTGGTTTTGCCGGTATTCCCAACATAGAATACTATTATATCTTCACATGCTTTGTTTATGTACTGACTCTACTGGGAAACACTTTTGTCATGTTCATGATTTACACTGACCAGTGTCTTCACAGACCAAAATACATTGCAGTTTTTAATTTGGCTCTGTGTGACTTGTGTGCAAGCACTTCATTCATTCCTCCGTTGATTGACACCTTCATGTTTAAATCACATTTCATCTCCTTCAAGGCCTGCATGGCTAGTATGTATTTTTCATTTTGTTTTCTCGCTCTACAATCTTTCACTCTGGCTGTTTTGTCCTATGATAGATGTGTTGCTATCTGCTTTCCACTGAGATACAACGAGATTGTGACTAATAAATCGATATTGGTGATTACAGCCACATTATGGATTTTTGCAGGAATGGCCATTCTTATGGCTGTGATGTACCTCACCACACTGTCCTTCTGCAAATCCCTTGTGATAAACAGCTATTTCTGTGATCACGGACCCATATTCCGTTTGGCATGCAATGACTACACTCCAAGTATGCTAATTAATTGGACACATCCTGCAATGATTCTCTGGTGTCCAGTACTTTTTATCACAGGTACATACATTTGTATAGGCAGAGCATTACTGAGAATTGCAGCAGCCTCAGAGCGCCTGAAAGCCATGCAAACCTGCACCTCTCATTTGATCTTAGTGAGTGTGTTTTACCTTCCTATCTGTATCACTGAAGCAATGGGCTCCGCCATGGACCAGAACACCAGGATGATTAACATGTCACTGACGACCGTCTTGCCACCTGTGCTGAATCCAATCATCTACACACTGAAGACAGAAGAATTCAGAGAATCCATTAAAAAGCTGTACAGAAGAAACAAAATACACTGAAAGAAATAAATGAATAAATGTTTTAATCACAAATAACTGCCTGACAAGTTTAAGGAAATACAATTTTTTTTTAACCCCCCACTAAATTCTGAACTGTAAGTGAAATTAGCAAATTTACACTCAGTGGCCTCTTAATAGGGTATTAATAAGACTTTACTAACTTTACAGTTGTGGAGATTATTGATGGGAAAGGGAGGGGGGGGGGGGGGTAATGAGGTTCCACGCTGACAATAACGGGGGTACCAGCAATTGTACTTGGAGGGCGAAGCACCACCAAGATCTGGCCCCGCTGGTCCTTAGATGTCGAATTTGAAATGAAAAAAATTAAATTAAATTCACCTTGATTATTTGAATCCAATGTGACAATTTACCCCTGTGGGAGAAAAATATAATGTCGTACAATGTAACCTAGGATATATGTATCCAGATATGTACAATGAATATACAGTGGTGTGAAAAAGTGTTTGCCCCGGCCCTTCCTGATTTCTTATTTTTTTGCATGTTTGTCACACTTGAATGTTTCAGATCATCAAACAAATTTAAATATTAGTCAAAGACAACACAAGTAAACACAAAATGCAGTTTTTAAATGAAGGTTTTTATTATTAAGGGAGAAAAGAAATCCAAACCTACATGGCCCTGTGTGAAAAAGTGATTGCCCCCCCTGTTAAAACATAACTGTGATTTATCAAACCTGAGTTCAATTTCTCTAGCCACACCCAGGCCTGATTACTGCCATACCTGTTCTCAATCAAGAAATCACTTAAATAGGACCTGCCTGACAAAGTAAAGTAGACCAAATGATCCTTCAAAGCTAGACATCATGCCGAGATCTAAAGAAATTCAGGAACAAATGAGAAAGAAAGTAATTGAGATCTATCAGTCTGGAAAAAGTTATAAAGCCATTTCTAAAGTTTTGGGACTCCAGCGAACCACAGTGAGAGCCATTATCCACAAATGGCGAAAACATGGAACAGTGGTGAACCTTCCCAGGAGTGGCCGGCCGACCAAAATTACCCCAAGAGCGCAGCGACGACTCATCCAAGAGGTCACAAAAGACCCCACAACAACATCCAAAGAACTGCAGGCCTCACTTGCCTCAGTTAAGGTCAGTGTTCATGACTCCACCATAAGAAAGAGACTGGGCAAAAATGGCCTGCATGGCAGAGTTCCAAGACGAAAACCACTGCTGAGCAAAAAGAACATTAAGGCTCGTCTCAATTTTGCCAGAAAACATCTTGATGATCCCCAAGACTTTTGGGAAAATACTCTGTGGTCTGACGAGACAAAAGTTGAACTTTTTGGAAGGTGTGTGTCCCATTACATCTGGCGTAAAAGTAACACCGCATTTCAGAAAAAGAACATCATACCAACAGTAAAATATGGTGGTGGTAGTGTGATGGTCTGGGGCTGTTTTGCTGCTTCACGACCTGGAAGACTTGCTGTGATAAATGGAACCATGAAGTCTACCAAAAAATCCTGAAGGAGAATGTCCGGCCATCTGTTCGTGACCTCAAGCTGAAACGAACTTGGGTTCTGCCACAGGACAATGATCCAAAACACACCAGCAAGTCCACCTCTGAATGGCTGAAGAAAAACAAAATGAAGACTTTGGAGTGGCTTAGTCAAAGTCCTGACCTGAATCCTATTGAGATGCTGTGGCATGACCTTAAAAAGGCGGTTCATGCTCGAAAACCCTCCAATGTGGCTGAATTACAACAATTCTGCAAAGATGAGTGGGCCAAAATTCCTCCACAGCGCTGTAAGAGACTCATTGCAAGTTATCGCAAACGCTTGATTGCAGTTGTTGCTGCTAAGGGTGGCCCAACCAGTTATTAGGTTTAGGGGGCAATCACTTTTTCACACAGGGCCATGTAGGTTTGGATTTTTTTTCTCCCTTAATAATAAAAACCTTCATTTAAAAACTGCATTTTGTGTTTACTTGTGTTGTCTTTGACTAATATTTAAATTAGTTTGATGATCTGAAACATTTAAGTGTGACAAACATGCAAAGAAATAAGAAATCAGGAAGGGGGCGAACACTTTTTCACACCACTGTAGTTAGAAAACTGCTTAAAACAATAAATTGTGCTTGTGACAGATTACCAGCAAAAATGTAAGGGAGGGGTCAGTGGTCTGCCACAGTCATATAGGCATACATGCAGGAGATAAAGCAGAACACTGTCCCATTGTTGGGTGCGCTCATGTGCTTGTTATGATAAAAAATAATGAGGAGGAATCGCACCCAAGGTCAGTTCCTCCTTAACCAGCCCAAGGAGGAAAGACGGATGATGAATGTAAGCTTTGAGTCAACTTCCTCCTTCTTACAGACAAGGTATCCATTGTGTTTCTGCTTGGTGAACCCTAACGGATTAGCAATGAAAGCCACTCACTTGCTAGCCCTTTCCCTCTGCTACCTCATGTGTTTTTAGCCTCCACACCGGGTTGGGAGCCTCTGCTTGAACATGAGACGGGGCTCTAGCAGAGGTGCTCGTAGTTCTGTACTTGCCACCTTATGCTGTTTCTTCAGGACTTTCAGCTCCTTCCTGACATTCTGAATCTTTGCTGCCCTCTGGTTCTTCGTATAGGACAGGAGTTCCCCCGGGCTCAATCCTTGGTCCCCTTCTTTTGTCCCTTTACACTAGATCCCTTGGCCCTGTTATTACCACTCATAGCTTGTCATACCAATGCTATGCTGATGACACCCAACGCTTTTTCTCATTCTCACCTACTGACACACAGGTTTCAGCCTGCATCTCAGCTTGCCTGAGGGACATCCAGAGCTGGATGGACAGCCACCATCTAAAGCTTACACCAGGTAGGACTGAAATGATCATCATTCCTGCTCTAACCTCTCCCCTTCTGGATTTCTCAATTTCCCTCGGGGACACCTCATTGACGCCATGGTCCTGCTCAAGGAACCTCAGCGTGGAGATGGACTGTCCCTCTCAAAGAACATTGTGGCGGTGAACCACTCATGCAGATTCCTCCTCTACAACATCAGAAGAATCCGCCCCTTTCTCACCCCCTACTCGACCCAGCTCCTGGTTCAAGCGATGGTTTGGACCCGCCTGGACTACTGCAACACTCTCCTGGCTGGCCTTCCAGCATCTACCATCAGACCCCTCAAACTCATCCAGAATGCAGCAGCTCATCTGATCTTCAACCTTCCCAGACACTCCCACATCACACCCTGCTTACTTCCCTCCACTGGCTGCCTGTCATGGCCCGCATCTAATTCAAAACATTGGTGCTAGCTTTCCAAGCAGTTAAGGGCTCAGCCCCAGCTTACCTCAAAAAGATCATCAGACCCTACACACCAGCCAGACCTCTTTGTTCAGCCACCACAGGCCGCCTGGTGCCTCCCCCTCTCCACACTTCCACCTCCCGCTCACGACTACTGACTGTTCTGGTTCCACGGTGGTGGAACTAACTCCCTGTGGAGGAGGAGGTCAGAGGAGGTCAGAACAGCAGAATCTTTGACCACCTTCAAGCACAGACTGAAGACTGTTAACTGTTAGCACTTGAAATTTTACATCCCTAGGGTCTTTCAGTGCACTTGGTTATGGGTATGCACTTTGCACTTTGTTGTATGTCACTCTGGATAAGAGCGTCGGCCAAATTCCAAGAATGTAATGTAATGTAATGTAATAATGAGGGACATCCACCTATCCTCTAAACTCTCACCATCCCAAGCACTAAACCTGACCATATAATGTATATATACCTACAATTCCATTCCATTATCCTAATCCAATCCATTAAACATTTTACAAATTTCACTAAACCATGCTATCCATCCATTAAACTTACAAATATTCAAAACTTCCCAAACTTAGAGGGTCGGGCTCATCTTAAAGCAAGCAAATCAAAATCATTACAGCTGATCCTAACCTAGTTTTTGCAAAACAGTCTTATCAGCTATATCCATCCCTCGTCTCCTGCCCTCACCTTCCCAGCCCTAACCAGCTGTAGAGCAGAACCTGACTCCCAGCCCCAAGTCCAGGACAGGCTGATCCAGGTACTGCAGGCATCCCCAGAGCACCAATCAGGCCCATCCGGAGACGGGGCAAAATTCTGTGGTCAGTGGCTGAATGGCAAAAAACTCAATATGATGTTTTGTTCCTTATGAGGAGGGAAGCACCTGCTCCCAACTTTGTGACTCTAGAGTGCATGGGGACTCATGCATGGGGGCTAGATGTATTGTTAGGTGCCCAACAGCACCAGCCAGTTGTTCAATCTGCACTGAAATGCAAACAGAACAAGAGTTCAAAGACCCAAACAAGCCAACTTAGTTTGGTGATTAGGACACAGTAGTTCACATTTATTTGAGGTGAAAGAGGAAAATATTTTTCTCAAAAGAAACCTCATAAAACAAGCAGGTTGCAGAACATGCAGTGCTTGGGCTCTAAATAATAAATAAATTACTTAATAAATAAAAATCCCAAACTAAGATCACAAAATCTACCATTATCATTGCATCATGTTGCATTAAATTCACGTGAGCATTTCATTTGTGTCCTGTTCCCTTGGTACAATGTTCTGTGTCAAGTCCAGGATATAAGAAGGAAAGCACACACTTGGACTCATCACAGTCTTTTCCAATTTATCTATCATCAAGTTCAAGGACAAACATCTACTGAAGAGAAATTTTGAAAGACATTGGTTACTAAACTAACAATAGAAAAATAGTTATATATGAAAGACGGAGACATTGACAACATTTGTGCAAGCTTGCCTATAGTCATTAGTAAGTATAATGCATGCCTTCATTTTATTCCTTCATTTATTTATTTCAAACAGCTACAATTCTCTGCTTAGTGTGATGTGTATAGGTATTACTATAATTGAAAATTAAATTAAAAAAATGACTGTACTGTGTTTTTAAAATTTTAAATATACTGCGATCAAAACATCATGACCGGACCTATCAGACCTTTCCCATATTGATTTCTAAAAGAAAAATATTTCAGTGGACATAAAATGTATTGATATTACTCATCATTAAGCTCCCTTTGATTTAATATTTCTACAACTGTCAGGTTTCTTTTGCAATGAAACTATCAGCTGTTTCTTTAGAAACTGAAAGGTACAGTGATACAAAAGTAATACAAACAGATGAAATGAGTGTGTTCTGCAGAGCCATGCAGAGATTCATGAAATGTTTTTCAGTCACAGATTAATGGGCTGAGGGAATCCTTGGATTATTAATACAACAACATACAACAATTATATGTAATTTGTACTATTTAGCTGGTGATTTTATGCAAAGCAACTTACAGTTCATTAGACAAAGCAGGGGACAATCCCCCCATGGAGGAAAGCACAGTTAATGGCCTTGCTCAAGGGCCCAACAGCTGTGCAGATCTATCATGGCTTCACTGGGGCTTGGACCATCAATTATCCAGATCCCGGTCATATACCTTAGCCATAAGGCTACAGGCTTTGGTTAATCTATTTCTTTTATTTTCAGGTTCTAAAGAACTGTTTTTTCAGAAGGTGAGAAACAGTGAACAGCAAATAAACCTGTGATGAGCCCCCTGAATTCAATTGTCTTTCACAATACCAGTATTGTGCATCCTGACTTCTTTTTCATTAGTGGTTTTGCCGGTATTCCCCACATAGAATACTACTATATCTTCACATGCTTTGTTTATGCTGTGACTCTACTGGGGAATGCTTTTGTCATGTTCATGATTTACACTGACCACTGTCTTCACAGTCCAAAATACATTGCAGTTTTTAATTTGGCTCTGTGCGATTTGTGTGGAAGCACTGCATTCATTCCTCCGATGATTGACACCTTCCTGTTTAAATCACATTTAATCTCCTTTGAGGCCTGCTTGGCTAACATGTTTTTTGTTTTTTTGTTTATCTCTCTACAATCTTCCACTCTTGCTGTTTTATCCTATGATAGATGTGTTGCTATCTGCTTTCCACTGAGATACAATGAGATTGTGACTAGTAAATCAATATTGGTGATAACAGCCACATTATGGATTTTGGCAGGAACAGCCATCTATATAGGTGTGATTTTTATCAACAAACTGTCGTTCTGCAAATCCACTGTGATAAACAGTTATTTCTGTGATTACGGACCCACAGCCCGTTTGGCGTGCAATGACAACACTGCAACTACAGTCATTAATTGGACACATCCTATTATGATTCTCTGGTGTCCAGTACTTTTTATCGTGGGCACATACATTTGTATAGCCAGAGCGTTATTAAAAATCGCAGCAGCCTCAGAGCGCCTGAAAGCCATGCAAACCTGCACCTCTCATTTGATCTTGGTGAGTGTGTTTTACCTTCCTATCTGTATCACTGAAGCAATGGGCTCTGCCATGCACCAGAATGCGAGGATTTTTAACTTGTCTCTGACGACTGTCTTGCCACCTTTACTGAATCCAATCATTTACACACTGAAGACAGAAGAATTCAGACAAGCCATTAAAAAGCTGTACAGAAGAAACAAAATACAAATAATTGCAAGGAATGAATGAATACATGTTATGAATACAAATAACTGCCAGACAAGTTTCAGTACATAACAATTTTTAACCCCCAAACTCAATTGTGAATTGCAAGAGAAATATGCAAATGTACCCTGACCTGTTTATTTTGTATTTATTAGACATACTGGTATTCTGCTGCTGTAACCTATCCAGTCCATTCGATGTGTTGTGTGTTCAGCGATGCTGTTTTGCATACCACAGTTTTTTGAGTACCACCTTCCTGTCATCCCTAATTGTTTGGGGTGCCAATGATATGAACCTATGGCTTTTAGAAAAAAATTGGATTCCTCAATAAAAATGTAAAAAAATTAAACATGAGAATAAATCTATTGAAATGCAATGATACAGTTTTTCTACAGTATATGCTTGAACATAGTTTGTCATAGAGATTAGTGACAGGGAATGTGGGATTGACAAAGCTGTAGACAGCACAGTCTGTGTTTGTGAAAAGGAATCTTGCATGATGTGTTGCCTGCCTGGTGCCTAGGCAGGAGATCTCAGGAGCAAGCAGACAAGCTCCTGGTCAGATCAGGGAGGGATCCAATGGTCTTGGACCGAGTAATGTAGACTGAGGGGCAAGTTCTGGATTGCAGGACTGTGACTGAAAAGTGGGGTAAAAAAGGTTATACTTGATGTGCAGTGTAAATTCATTCTAAAGGTGTGGAAAAGTCTCCACAGTGGATGAATAAAGCTATACCTAAGTGTTTGCGAAAATGGATAAGATAATAAATAGAACAGTACTGAGACTAATAATGCTGAATATTGTAATATAAAAAAATAAATCAAGTTAACTAAAAGTCTATTTTAAAGGCAAATTGCACAAGTTGCTGAATGTTATCCAAAGCATTTCTTTCAATACTATAGTTGGAAATGGAAAGTAAAAAGTGAAGGTTGCATGCATTAAGATTAACAAAGGAGAACTGCTCTATAAGAATAAACATATTGCTGATGCCTTAAATGGCTACTTTGTAGAGAGTTTTACCAGGGAGGAGGTTACTAATAGGCCGGAAGTCATATTTGAATGTCAGTCGATATTGAGATTGGGGATAGAGAAGTACTAGATAAATTGCATGAAGTAAAGAAAAATAAGGCAGCAGGCCCCAATGCCATATTCCCAAGGGTACTCAAAGAGTTAAGTGAAATAAGTTTTAAACCACTGGCAAGTATCAAGTTTTTAGAAAGAGAAATACCGGATGACTGAGAACAATTTAAGATCTGGCTTATTAAAATATGTGTGTCTGACAGAAATGGTTTTGTAAGATCAACCTTCAAAAATTGTCACAGTTTGACCTAGGTGTAAAAACTGGCCCCTCAGCCACTGGTTTGGAGGGTCTGGAAAGTTTGGGGGCAGAACATAGGTCTGGGAGAGTCAACGAGTTGCATAATGTGGGCATGAGCTGAGAAGCATAATACTTGAAAGGCAGCATTTTTAAATAATAATTTTAAGCTTTATTTATATAGTACCTTTATATAGCACATTTAATGCATAAAATATCGCTCAAAGTGCTTTAAATTCAGCACAAAAATGACAGCATTCTGGTTTCTGCACACATAACAAGTTATAACAAAGATAATGAAATCGTAAGCTATGCTACATTCTCATTTTTTAAATATTGCGTTTTTGTTAGATACAAATGAAAGGACAGAAGCGGAATTTGCGGGGGTGCTGTGGGTGATTGGTCTAAGCATACACATTTCTAAATATTGCATTGTCAGCTTGTTATCCATGAATGACTGTACAGCAGCTAATCATAGTTTGATTTAGTGTTGCCAGCAGTCCTGTAAAATGTGAAATCATCCCATTACTTTAAAGTAAAAGACGCATTCTACCTAGCTAGCCTATTAATTCACATTGACACCATTGATTCTGTAGCTTATCTTTGAAAATGATTCGCTAGGTTTTAGTCCCTGTTTTCAGTAGACAATGAGTGTTACTGTGTTGCGTATTGGCATCTCTATATGAAACGTGATCACATTTTAACGTCCCCCAAGTTTTTTGACTAGGCGAAGGAGGAGTCTCCAGTGTTGCCATGTCTATGGTTTTCACGCCAAATTTGGATAATTTGAAAGTCCAGTCACGGTTGAAAAATTCATAGGCTGAAAATGGGAGTGAAAATTAAGAAAACTTCATCTAAGAGTATTTGAAGACAGTTTTTAAAATTTGTTTAAACACCTAAATGGAACATTATATTTTGAGATTTTGGGATGGAAATTTGGCAAGACCTGGCAACCCTGGGAGCCTCTTTTTTTGGCGATGTACGAAGACCAACGCCATTGATTAAAAGCAGGCAAATAGATAGCGCAATCTTGAAGGAATGTTTGGACCATGGTCACTAGAGTGGGCAGGGCTTAGGAAGGGTCAATTACCATAAATGTAATTTTTGCCACCACTTTATTTGCACAGTTACAGCTGATGCACCTGCAAAGAAGAATGTGGAGGACAACAGGAAATGCGACCAAACTCCGGTAGACTTTATTTGTTTATTTTGGGTCATATTTTCTCATTGTAACGAGTAATGGAATTATAGCTGAATGACAGACAAGTATTTGAAGATTCCAACTCTATGCTTATGTAATTTTTGACCAAAATCGAATCAGATTTTTTTAGTATTCTGTAAAACTGAGAACTGTGCGATGTTACCCCCTTTGCCACGCTGCGTCACAAAACATTTTTCACAGTTATTTTAAGTGAGAGTGGATAATATTTTGCTTAAAAGAAACAAGTTGCAGAACATGCAGTGCTTGGGCCCTAAATAATAAATAATGAACTCACTAATTAAAAATCCCAAACGAATATCTAAAAATCAACCGTTATCATTGCATCATGTTGCATTCATTTCACATGAGCATTTAATCTGTGTCATGTTCCCTTGGTGCAATGTTCTGTGTCAACAGTCCAGGATATAAGAAGGAAAGCACACACTTTGACTCATCACAGTCTTTTTCAACCAATCTATCATCAAGTTCAAGGACATACATCTGCTAAAGAGAAATATTGAAAGACATTGGTTTACTAACAGATCGAACTAGACATTGGTTTAATGTTTATTTGGTTTAAATTCACCTTGATTTTTTGAAAAATAATGTGTTATGGGACAAATTGTCACACGTGCTCACAGTCTACTGAACTCTCAATTGTAAGGATACATCTTCTGATATTACACAAGGGAATATCAGTGATGTAACCTGGGGTCATCGGGTGATTTGAGTCAACTTCCTCCTTCTTACAGACAAGTGTATCCATTGTGTTTCTGCTTGGTGAACCCTAACGGATTATCAATGAAAGCCACTCACTTGCTGGCCCTTTCCCTCTGCTACCTCATGTGTTTTTAGCCTCTACACTGGGTTGGGAGCCTCTGCTTGAACATGAGACGGAGCTCTAGCAGAGGTGCTCGTAGTTCTGTACTTGCCACCTTATGCTGTGTCTTCAGGACTTTCAGCTCCTTCCTGACATTGTGAATCTTTGCTGCCCTCTGGTTCTTCGTATAGGACAGGAGTTCCCCCGGGCTCAATCCTTGGCCCCCATCTTTTGTCCCTTTACACTAGATCTCTTGGCCCTGTTATTACCACTCATAGCTCTTCATACCACTGCTATGCTGATGACACCCAACGCTTTTTCTCATTCTCACCTACTGACACACAGGTTTCAGCCTGCATCTCAGCTTGCCTGAGGGACATCCAGAGCTGGATGGACAACCACCATCTAAAGCTTACACCAGGTAGGACTGAAATGATCATCATTCCTGCTCTAACCTCTCCCCTTCTGGATTTCTCAATTTCCCTTGGGGATACCTCATTGACGCCATGGTCCTGTTCAAGGAACCTCAGCGTGGAGATGGACTGTCCCTCTCAAAGAACATTGTGGCGGTGAACCACTCATGCAGATTCCTCCTATACAACATCAGAAGAATCCGCCCCTTTCTCACCCCCTACTCGACCCAGCTCCTGGTCCAAGCGATGGTTTTGACCCGCCTGGACTACTGCAACACTCCAAGCAGTTAAGGGGTCAGCCCCAGCTTACCTCAAAAAGATCATCAGACCCTACACACCAGCCAGACCTCTTTGTTCAGCCACCACAGGACGCCTGGTGCCTCCCCCTCTCCACACTTCCACCTCCCGCTCACGACTACTGACTGTTCTGGTTCCACGGTGGTGGAACTAACTCCCTGTGGAGGAGGAGGTCAGAGGAGGTCAGAAGAGCAGAATCTTTGACCACCTTCAAGCACAGACTGAAGACTGTTAACTGTTAGCACTTGACATTTTACATCCCTAGGGTCTTTCAGTGCACTTGGTTATGGGTATGCACTTTGCACTTTGTTGTATGTCACTCTGGATAAGAGTGTCGGCCAAATTCCAAGAATGTAATGAAATGTAATAATGAGGGACATCCACCTATACTCTAAACTCTCACCATCCCAAGCATTAAACCTGACCATATAATGTATACATACCTACAATTCCATTCCATTATCCTAATCCAATCTATTAAACATTTTACAAATTTCACTAAACCATGCTATCCATCCATTAAACTTACAAATATTCAAAACTTCCCAAACTATTCAAACTTTTGGAGGGGAGGGCTCATCTTAAAGCAAGCAAATCAAAATCATTACAGCTAATCCTAACCTAGTTTTTGCAAAACAGTCTTATCAGCTATATCCATCCCTCATCTCCTGCCCTCGCCTTCCCAGCCCTAACCAGCTGTACAGCAGAACCTGACTCCCGGCCCCAAGTCCAGGACAGGCTGATCCAGGTACTGCAGGCATCCCCAGAGCACCAATCAGGCCCATCCGGAGACAGGGGAGAATTCTGTGGTCAGTGGCTGAATGGCAAAAAACTCAATATGATGAACAATGGTGGACTAGCCATTTTGTTCCTTATGAGGAGGGAAGCACCTGCTCCCAACTTTGTGACTCTAGAGTGCATGGGGACTCATGCATGGGGGCTAGATGTATTGTTAGGTGCCCAACAGCACCAGCCAGTTGTTCAATCTGCACTGAAATGTAAACAGAACAAGAGTTCAAAGACCCAAACAAGCCAACTTAGTTTGGTGATTAGGACAAAGTAGTTCACATTTATTTGAGATGAAAGGGGAAAATATTTTTCTCAAAAGAAACCTCATAAAACAAGCAGGTTGCAGAACATGCAGTGCTTGGGCTCTAAATAATGAATAAATTACTTAATAAATAAAAATCCCAAACTAAGATCACAAAATCTACCATTATCATTGCATCATGTTGCATTAATTTCACGTGAGCATTTCATCTGTGTCCTGTTCCCTTGGTACAATGTTCTGTGTCAAGTCCAGGATATAAGAAGGAAAGCACACACTTGGACTCATCACAGTCTTTTCCAATTTATCTATCATCAAGTTCAAGGACAAACATCTACTGAAGAGAAATTTTGAAAGACATTGGTTTACTAACAATAGAAAAATAGTTATATATGAAAGACGGAGACATTGACAACATATGTGCAAGCTTGCCTATAGTCATTAGTAAGTATAATGCATGCCCTCATTTTATTCCTTCATTTATTCAAACAGCTACAATTCTCTGCTTAGTTTGATGTGTATAGGTATTACTATAATTGAAAATTAAGTTTTAAAAATGACTGTACTGTGTTTTTAAAATTTTAAATATACTGCGATCAAAACATCATGACCGGACCTATCAGACCTTTACCATATTGATTTCTAAAAGAAAAATATTTCAGTGGACATAAAATGTATTGATAGTACTCATCATTAAGCTCCCTTTGATTTAATATTTCTACAACTGTCAGGTTTCTTTTGCAATGAAACTATCAGCTGTTTCTTTAGAAACTGAAAGGTACAGTGATACAAAAGTAATACAAACAGATGAAATGAGTGTGTTCTGCAGAGCCATGCAGAGATTCATGAAATGTTTTTCAGTCACAGATTAATGGGCTGAGGGAATCCTTGGATTATTAATACAACAACATACAACAATTATATGTAATTTGTACTATTTAGCTGGTGATTTTATGCAAAGCAACTTACAGTTCATTAGACAAAGCAGGGGACAATCCCCCCATGGAGGAAAGCAGAGTTAATGGCCTTGCTCAAGGGCCCAACAGCTGTGCAGATCTATCATGGCTTCACTGGGGCTTGGACCATCAATTATCCTGATCATGTACCATAGCCACTAGGCTATAGGCTTTGGTTAATCTATTTGTTTTATTTTCAGGTTCTAAAAAACTGTTCAGAAGGTGAGAAACTGTGAACAGCAAATAAACCTGTGATGAGCCCCCTGAATTCAATTGTCTTTCACAATACCAGTATTGTGCATCCTGACTTCTTTTTCATAAGTGGTTTTGCCGGTATTCCCCACATAGAATACTACTATATCTTCACATGCTTTGTTTATGCTCAGACTCTACTGGGGAACGCTTTTGTCATGTTCATGATTTACACTGACCACTGTCTTCACAGTCCAAAATACATTGCAGTTTTTAATTTGGCTCTGTGCGATTTGTGTGGAAGCACTGCATTCATTCCTCCGATGATTGACACCTTCCTGTTTAAATCACATTTAATCTCCTTCAAGGCCTGCATGGCTAATATGTATTTTGCATTTTCTTTTATCTCTCTACAATCTTTCACTCTGGCTGTTTTGTCCTATGATAGATGTGTTGCTATCTGCTTTCCACTGAGATACAATGAGATTGTGACTAGTAAATCAATATTGGTGATAACAGTCACATTATGGATTTTGGCAGGAACAGCCAACTTCATAGGTGTGATTTCTATGAACAAACTGTCGTTCTGCAAATCCACTGTGATAAACAGTTATTTCTGTGATTACGGACCCACAGCCCGTTTGGCGTGCAATGACAACACTGCAACTACAGTCATTAATTGGACACATCCTATTATGATTCTCTGGTGTCCAGTACTTTTTATCGTGGGCACATACATTTGTATAGCCAGAGCGTTATTAAAAATCGCAGCAGCCTCAGAGCGCCTCAAAGCCATGCAAACCTGCACCTCTCATTTGATCTTGGTGAGTGTGTTTTACTTTCCTATCTGTATCACTGAAGCAATGGGCTCTGCCATGGACCAGAATGCGAGGATTTTTAACTTGTCTCTGACGACTGTCTTGCCAGCTTTACTGAATCCAATCATTTACTCATTGAAAACGGAAGAATTCAGACAAGCCATTAAAAAGCTGTACAGAAGAAACAAGATACACATAATTGCAAGGAATGAATGAATACATGTTATGAATACAAATAACTGCCAGACAAGTTTCAGTACATAACAATTTTTAACCCCCAAACTTAATCGTGAATTGTAAGAGAAATGTGCAAATGTACCCTGACCTGTTTATTATGTATTCATTAGACATACTGGTCTTCTGCTGCTGTAGCCTATCCAGTCCATTCGATGTGTTGTGTGTTCAGAGAGGCTGTTTTGCATATCACAGTTTTTTGAGTACCATCTTCCTGTCATCCCTAATTGTTTGGGGTGCCAATAAAATGAACCTATGGCTTTTAGAAAAAAATTGGATTCCTCAATAAAAATGTAAAAAAATGTAAAATGAGAATAAATCTATTGAAATGCAATGATATAGTTTTTCTACAGTATATGCTTGAACATAGTTTGTCATAGAGATTAGTGACAGGGAATGTGGGATTGACAAAGCTGTAGACAGCATAGTCTGTGTTCGTGAAAAGGAATCTTGCATGATGTGTTGCCTGCCTGGTGCCTAGACAGGAGATCTCAGGAGCAAGCAGACAAGCTCCTGGTCAGATCAGGGAGGGATCCAGTGGTCTTGGACCGAGTAATGTAGACTGGGGGGCAAGTTCTGGATTGCAGGACTGTGACTGAGAAGTGGGGCAGGGTCAAAATTATACTTGATGTGCAGTGTAAATTCATTCTAAAGGTGTGGAAAAGTTTCCACAGTGGATGAATAAAGCTATACCTAAGTGTTTGCGAAACTGTATAAGATAATAAAAAGGACAGTACTGAGACTAATAATGCTGAAAATTGTAATACTAAAAAGGGTTCAAAAAGAACTCAAGTTAACTAAAAGTCTATTTTAAAGGCAAATTGCACAAGTTGCTGAATGTTATCCAAAGCATTTCTTTCTATACTATAGTGGGAAAAGGAAAGTAAAAAGTGAAGGTTGAGTGCATTAAGATTAACAAAGGAGAACTGCTGTATAAGAATAAACATATTGCTGATGCCTTAAATGGCTACTTTGTAGAGAGTTTTACCAGGGAGGAGGTTACTAATAGGCTGGAAGTCATATTTGAATGTCAGTCGATATTGAGATTGGGGATAGAGAAGTACTAGATAAATTATATGAAGTAAAGAAAAATAAGGCAGCAGGCCCCAATGCCATATTCCCAAGGGTACTCAAAGAGTTAAGTGAAATAAGTTTTAAACCACTGGCAAGTATTTAGTATTAAGTTTTTAGAAACTGGAGAAATACCGGATGACTGAGAACAATTTAAGATATGGCTTATTAAAATATGTGTGTCTGACAGAAACGGTTTTGTAAGATCAACCTTCAAAGATTGTCACAGTTTCTCACCTACAAGTGACCTAGGTGTAAAAACTGGCCCCTCAGCCACTGGTTTGGAGGGTCTGGAAAGTTTGGGGGCAGAACATAGGTCTGGGGGAGTCAACGAGTTGCATAATGTGGGCATGAGCCGAGAGGCATAATACTTGAAAGGCAGATTTTTTAAATAATAATTTTAAGCTTTATTTATATAGTACCTTTATATAGCAATGTATATATGTAATGTAATGTAATGTAATATAGCACATTTAATGCATAAGATATCGCTAAAAGTGCTTTAAATTCAGCACAAAATTCTGGTTTCTGCGCACATAAGTTATAACAAAGATTACATTCTCATTTTTTTAATATTGCATTTTTGTTATATACAAATGAAAGGACAGAAGTGGAATTTGCGGGGGTGCAGTGGGTTATTGGTCTAAGCATACACATTTCTAAATATTGCATTGTCAGCTTGTTATCCATGAATGACTGTACAGCAGCTAATCATAGTTTGATTTAATGTTGCCAGCAGTTCTCTGAAATGTGAAATCATCCCATTATTTTAAAGTAAAAGACGCATTCTACCTAGCTAGCCTATTAATTCACATTGACACCATTGATTCTGTAGCTTATCTTTGAAAATGATTCGCTAGGTTTTAGTCCCTGTTTTCAGTAGACAATGAGTGTTACTGTGTTGCGTATTGGCATCTCTATATGAAACGTGATCACATTTTAACATCCCCCAAGTTTTTTGACTAGGCGAAGGAGGAGTCTCCAGTGTTGCCATGTCTATGGTTTTCACGCCAAATTTGGATAATTTGAAAGTCCAGTCACAGTTGAAAAATTCATAGCCTGAAAATGGGAGTGAAAATTAAGAAAACTTCATCTGAGAGTATTTGAAGACATTTTTTTTTATTCGTTTAAACACCTAAATGGAACATTATATTTTGAGATTTTGGGATGGAAATTTGGCAAGACCTGGCAACCCTGGGAGCCTCTTTTTTTGGCGATGTACGAAGACCAACGCAATTGATTAAAAGCAGACAAATAGATAGCGCAATCTTGAAGGAATGTTTGGACCATGGTCACTAGAGTGGGCAGGGCTTAGGAAGGGTCAATTACCATAAATGTAATTTTTGCCACCACTTTATTTGCAAAGATACAGCTGATGCACCTGCAAATAAGAATGTGGAGGACAACAGGAAATGCGACCAAACTCCGGTAGACTTTATCTGTTTATTTTGGGTCATATCTTCTCATTGTAACGAGTAATGGAATTATAGCTGAATGACAGACAAGTATTTGAAGATTCCAACTCTATGCTTATGTAATTTTTGACCAAAATCGAATCAGATTTTTTTAGTATTCTGTAAAACTGAGAACTGTGCGATGTTACCCCCTTTGCCACGCTGCGTCACAAAACATTTTTCACAGTTATTTTAAGTGAAAGTGGATAATATTTTGCTTAAAAGAAACAAGTTGCAGAACATGCAGTGCTTGGGCCCTAAATAATAAATAATGAACTCACTAATTAAAAATCCCAAACGAAGATCTAAAAATCAACCGTATCATTGCATCATGTTGCATTCATTTCACATGAGCATTTCATCTGTATCATGTTCCCTTGGTGCAATGTTCTGTGTCAACAGTCCAGGATATAAGGAAAGCACACACTTTGACTCATCACAGTCTTTTTCAACCAATCTATCATCAAGTTCAAGGACATATATCTGCTAAAGAGAAATATTGAAAGACATTGGTTTACTAACAGATCGAACTAGACATTGGTTTAATGTTTATTTGGTTTAAATTCACCTTGATTTTTTGAAAAATCCAATGTGACAACTTACTCCACATAATGTGTTATGGGACAAATTGTCACACGTGCTCACCGTCTACTGAACTCTCAATTGTAAGGATACATCTTCTGATATTACACAAGGGAATATCAGTGATGTAACCTGGGGTCATCGGGTGATTTGAGTCAACTTCCTCCTTCTTACAGACAAGGGTATCCATTGTGTTTCTGCTTGGTGAACCCTAACGGATTATCAATGAAAGCCACTCACTTGCTGGCCCTTTCCCTCTGCTACCTCATGCGTTTTTAGCCTCTACACTGGGTTGGGAGCCTCTGCTTGAACATGAGACGGAGCTCTAGCAGAGGTGCTCGTAGTTCTGTACTTGCCACCTTATGCTGTGTCTTCAGCACTTTCAGCTCCTTCCTGACATTGTGAATCTTTGCTGCCCTCTGGTTCTTCGTATAGGACAGGAGTTCCCCCGGGCTCAATCCTTGGCCCCCATCTTTTGTCCCTTTACACTAGATCTCTTGGCCCTGTTATTACCACTCATAGCTCTTCATACCACTGCTATGCTGATGACACCCAACGCTTTTTCTCATTCTCACCTACTGACACACAGGTTTCAGCCTGCATCTCAGCTTGCCTGAGGGACATCCAGAGCTGGATGGACAACCACCATCTAAAGCTTACACCAGGTAGGACTGAAATGATCATCATTCCTGCTCTAACCTCTCCCCTTCTGGATTTCTCAATTTCCCTTGGGGATACCTCATTGACGCCATGGTCCTGTTCAAGGAACCTCAGCGTGGAGATGGACTGTCCCTCTCAAAGAACATTGTGGCGGTGAACCACTCATGCAGATTCCTCCTATACAACATCAGAAGAATCCGCCCCTTTCTCACCCCCTACTCGACCCAGCTCCTGGTCCAAGCGATGGTTTTGACCCGCCTGGACTACTGCAACACTCTCCTGGCTGGCCTTCCAGCATCTACCATCAGACCCCTCAAACTCATCCAGAATGCAGCAGCTCATCTGATCTTCAACCTTCCCAGACACTCCCACATCACCCCCTGCTTACTTCCCTCCACTGGCTGCCTGTCATGGCCTGCATCTAATTCAAAACATTGGTGCTAGCTTTCCAAGCAGTTAAGGGGTCAGCCCCAGCTTACCTCAAAAAGATCATCAGACCCTACACACCAGCCAGACCTCTTTGTTCAGCCACCACAGGACGCCTGGTGCCTCCCCCTCTCCACACTTCCACCTCCCGCTCACGACTACTGACTGTTCTGGTTCCACGGTGGTGGAACTAACTCCCTGTGGAGGAGGAGGTCAGAGGAGGTCAGAACAGCAGAATCTTTGACCACCTTCAAGCACAGACTGAAGACTGTTAACTGTTAGCACTTGAAATTTTACATCCCTAGGGTCTTTCAGTGCACTTGGTTATGGGTATGCACTTTGCACTTTGTTGTATGTCACTCTGGATAAGAGTGTCGGCCAAATTCCAAGAATGTAATGAAATTTAATAATGAGGGACATCCACCTATACTCTAAACTCTCACCATCCCAAGCATTAAACCTGACCATATAATGTATACATACCTACAATTCCATTCCATTATCCTAATCCAATCTATTAAACATTTTACAAATTTCACTAAACCATGCTATCCATCCATTAAACTTACAAATATTCAAAACTTCCCAAACTATTCAAACTTTTGGAGGGGAGGGCTCATCTTAAAGCAAGCAAATCAAAATCATTACAGCTAATCCTAACCTAGTTTTTGCAAAACAGTCTTATCAGCTATATCCATCCCTCATCTCCTGCCCTCGCCTTCCCAGCCCTAACCAGCTGTAGAGCAGAACCTGACTCCCGGCCCCAAGTCCAGGACAGGCTGATCCTGGTACTGCAGGCATCCCCAGAGCACCAATCAGGCCCATCCGGAGACAGGGGAGAATTCTGTGGTCAGTGGCTGAATGGCAAAAAACTCAATATGATGAACAATGGTGGACTAGCCATTTTGTTCCTTATGAGGAGGGAAGCACCTGCTCCCAACTTTGTGACTCTAGAGTGCATGGGGACTCATGCATGGGGGCTAGATGTATTGTTAGGTGCCCAACAGCACCAGCCAGTTGTTCAATCTGCACTGAAATGTAAACAGAACAAGAGTTCAAAGACCCAAACAAGCCAACTTAGTTTGGTGATTAGGACAAAGTAGTTCACATTTATTTGAGATGAAAGGGGAAAATATTTTTCTCAAAAGAAACCTCATAAAACAAGCAGGTTGCAGAACATGCAGTGCTTGGGCTCTAAATAATGAATAAATTACTTAATAAATAAAAATCCCAAACTAAGATCACAAAATCTACCATTATCATTGCATCATGTTGCATTAATTTCACGTGAGCATTTTATTTGTGTCCTGTTCCCTTGGTACAATGCTCTGTGTCAAGTCCAGGATATAAGAAGGAAAGCAAACACTTGGACTCACCACAGTCTTTTCCAATTTATCTATCATCAAGTTCAAGGACAAACATCTACTGAAGAGAAATTCTGAAAGACATTGGTTTACTAACAATAGAAAAATAGTTATATATGAAAGACGGAGACATTGACAACATATGTGCAAGCTTGCCTATAGTCATTAGTAAGTATAATGCATGCCCTCATTTTATTCCTTCATTTATTCAAACAGCTACAATTCTCTGCTTAGTTTGATGTGTATAGGTATTACTATAATTGAAAATTAAATTTTAAAAATGACTGTACTGTGTTTTTAAAATTTTAAATATACTGCGATCAAAACATCATGACCGGACCTATCAGACCTTTCCCATATTGATTTCTAAAAGAAAAATATTTCAGTGGACATAAAATGTATTGATAGTACTCATCATTAAGCTCCCTTTGATTTAATATTTCTACAACTGTCAGGTTTCTTTTGCAATGAAACTATCAGCTGTTTCTTTAGAAACTGAAAGGTACAGTGATACAAAAGTAATACAAACAGATGAAATGAGTGTGTTCTGCAGAGCCATGCAGAGATTCATGAAATGGTTTTCAGTCACAGATTAATGGGCTGAGGGAATCCTTGGATTATTAATACAACAACATACAACAATTATATGTAATTTGTACTATTTAGCTGGTGATTTTATGCAAAGCAACTTACAGTTCATTAGACAAAGCAGGGGACAATCCCCCCATGGAGGAAAACAGAGTTAATGGCCTTGCTCAAGGGCCCAACAGCTGTGCAGATCTATCATGGCTTCACTGGGGCTTGGACCATCAATTATCCTGATCATGTACCATAGCCACTAGGCTATAGGCTTTGGTTAATCTATTTGTTTTATTTTCAGGTTCTAAAAAACTGTTCAGAAGGTGAGAAACTGTGAACAGCAAATAAACCTGTGATGAGCCCCCTGAATTCAATTGTCTTTCACAATACCAGTATTGTGCATCCTGACTTCTTTTTCATAAGTGGTTTTGCCGGTATTCCCCACATAGAATACTACTATATCTTCACATGCTTTGTTTATGCTCAGACTCTACTGGGGAACGCTTTTGTCATGTTCATGATTTACACTGACCACTGTCTTCACAGTCCAAAATACATTGCAGTTTTTAATTTGGCTCTGTGCGATTTGTGTGGAAGCACTGCATTCATTCCTCCGATGATTGACACCTTCCTGTTTAAATCACATTTAATCTCCTTCAAGGCCTGCATGGCTAATATGTATTTTGCATTTTCTTTTATCTCTCTACAATCTTTCACTCTGGCTGTTTTGTCCTATGATAGATGTGTTGCTATCTGCTTTCCACTGAGATACAATGAGATTGTGACTAGTAAATCAATATTGGTGATAACAGTCACATTATGGATTTTGGCAGGAACAGCCATCTTCATAGGTGTGAGTTCTATCAACAGACTGTCGTTCTGCAAATCCACTGTGATAAACAGTTATTTCTGTGATTACGGACCCACAGCCCGTTTGGCGTGCAATGACAACACTGCAACTACAGTCATTAATTGGACACATCCTATTATGATTCTCTGGTGTCCAGTACTTTTTATCGTGGGCACATACATTTGTATAGCCAGAGCGTTATTAAAAATCGCAGCAGCCTCAGAGCGCCTGAAAGCCATGCAAACCTGCACCTCTCATTTGATCTTGGTGAGTGTGTTTTACCTTCCTATCTGTATCACTGAAGCAATGGGCTCCGCCATGCACCAGAACACCAGGATTTTTAACTTGTCTCTGACGACTGTCTTGCCACCTTTACTGAATCCAATCATTTACACACTGAAGACAGAAGAATTCAGACAAGCCATTAAAAAGCTGTACAGAAGAAACAAGATACAAATAATTGCAAGGAATGAATGAATACATGTTATGAATACAAATAACTGCCAGACAAGTTTCAGTACATAACAATTTTTAACCCCCAAACTTAATCGTGAATTGTAAGAGAAATGTGCAAATGTACCCTGACCTGTTTATTATGTATTCATTAGACATACTGGTCTTTTGCTGCTGTAGCCTATCCAGTCCATTCGATGTGTTGTGTGTTCAGAGATGCTGTTTTGCATATCACAGTTTTTTGAGTACCATCTTCCTGTCATCCCTAATTGTTTGGGGTGCCAATAAAATGAACCTATGGCTTTTAGAAAAAAATTGGATTCCTCAATAAAAATGTAAAAAAATTTAACATGAGAATAAATCTATTGAAATGCAATAATATAGTTTTTCTACAGTATATGCTTGAACATAGTTTGTTCTAGAGATTAGTGACAGGGAATGTGGGATTGACAAAGCTGTAGACAGCATAGTCTGTGTTCGTGAAAAGGAATCTTGCATGATGTGTTGCCTGCCTGGTGCCTAGACAGGAGATCTCAGGAGCAAGCAGACAAGCTCCTGGTCAGATCAGGGAGGGATCCAGTGGTCTTGGACCGAGTAATGTAGACTGGGGGGCAAGTTCTGGATTGCAGGACTGTGACTGAGAAGTGGGGCAGGGTCAAAATTATACTTGATGTCCAGTGTAAATTCATGCTAAAGGTGTGGAAAAGTCTCCACAGTGGATGAATAAAGCTATACCTAAGTGTTTGCGAAACTGAATAAGATAATAAAAAGGACAGTACTGAGACTAATAATGCTGAAAATTGTAATACTAAAAAGGGTTCAAAAAGAACTCAAGTTAACTAAAAGTCTATTTTAAAGGCAAATTGCACAAGTTGCTGAATGTTATCCAAAGCATTTCTTTCAATACTATAGTAGGAAAAGGAAACTAAAAAGTGAAGGTTGAGTGCATTAAGATTAACAAAGGAGAACTGCTGTATAATAATAAACATATTGCTGATGCCTTAAATGGCTACTTTGTAGAGAGTTTTACCAGGGAGGAGGTTACTAATAGGCTGGAAGTCATATTTGAATGTCAGTCGATATTGAGATTGGGGATAGAGAAGTACTAGATAAATTATATGAAGTAAAGAAAAATAAGGCAGCAGGCCCCAATGCCATATTCCCAAGGGTACTCAAAGAGTTAAGTGAAATAAGTTTTAAACCACTGGCAAGTATTTAGTATTAAGTTTTTAGAAACTGGAGAAATACCGGATGACTGAGAACAATTTAAGATATGGCTTATTAAAATATGTGTGTCTGACAGAAACGGTTTTGTAAGATCAACCTTCAAAGATTGTCACAGTTTCTCACCTACAAGTGACCTAGGTGTAAAAACTGGCCCCTCAGCCACTGGTTTGGAGGGTCTGGAAAGTTTGGGGGCAGAACATAGGTCTGGGGGAGTCAACGAGTTACATAATGTGGGCATGAGCCGAGAGGCATAATACTTGAAAGGCAGAATTTGTAAATAATAATTTTAAGCTTTATTTATATAGTACCTTTATATAGCACATTTAATGCATAAAATATCGCTGAAAGTGCTTTAAATTCAGCACAAAATTCTGGTTTCTGCGCACATAACAAGTTATAACAAAGATTACATTCTCATTTTTTTAATATTGCATTTTTGTTATATACAAATGAAAGGACAGAAGCGGAATTTGCGGGGGTGCTGTGGGTTATTGGTCTAAGCATACACATTTCTAAATATTGCATTGTCAGCTTGTTATCCATGAATGACTGTACAGCAGCTAATCATAGTTTGATTTAGTGTTGCCAGCAGTTCTCTAAAATGTGAAATCATCCCATTATTTTAAAGTAAAAGACGCATTCTACCTAGCTAGCCTATTAATTCACATTGACACCATTGATTCTGTAGCTTATCTTTGAAAATTATTAGCTAGGTTTTAGTCCCTGTTTTCAGTAGACAATGAGTGTTACTGTGTTGCGTATTGGCATCTCTATATGAAACGTGATCACATTTTAACGTCTCCCAAGTTTTTTGACTAGGCGAAGGAGGAGTCTCCAGTGTTGCCATGTCTATGGTTTTCACGCCAAATTTGGATAATTCGAAAGTCCAGTCACGGTTGAAAAATTCACAGCCTGAAAATGGGAGTGAAAATGAAGAAAACTTCATCTAAGAGTATTTGAAGAAAAATATTTTTCATTTGTTTAAACACCTAAATGGAACATTATATTTTGAGATTTTGGGATGGAAATTTGGCAAGACCTGGCAACCCTGGGAGCCTCTCTTTTTGGCGATGTACAATGACCAACGCAATTGTTTAAAAGCAGGCAAATAGATAGCGCCATCTTGAAGGAATGTTTGGACCATGGTCACTAGAGTGGGCGGGGCTTAGGAACGGTCAATTAACATAAACGTAATTTTCGCCACCACTTCATTTGCAAAGTTACAGCTGATGCACCCGCGAAGAAGAATGTGGAGGACAACAGGAAATGCGACTAGACTCCAGGCTGAATGATAGACAAGTATTTGAAGATTCCAACTCTATGCTTATCTAATTTTTGACCAAAATCGAATCAGATTTTTTTAGTATTCTGTAAAACTGTGCGATTTTTTTGTGACTCTAGGGCAAACAGTGCATGGGGGCTAGGCCCAATTGTCAGGTGCCCAACAGCACCAGCAGTTCTTCAATCTGCATAGTTCACAGTTATTTTAAGTGAAAGTGGATAATATTTTACTTAAAAGAAACAAGAGGGTTGCAGAACATGCAGTGCTTGGGCCCTACATAGGAAATAAATTACTTAAATAAAATACAAATCCGAAACTAAGATCTCAAAATCAACCGTTATCATTGCATCATGTTGCATTCATTTCACATGAGCATTTCATCTGTGTCCTGTTCCCTTGGTGCAATGTTCTGTGTCAACAGTCCAGGATATAAGAAGGAAAGCACACACTTTGACTCATCACAGTCTTTTTCAACCAATCTATCATCAAGTTCAAGGACATACATCTGCTAAAGAGAAATATTGAAAGACATTGGTTTACAAACAGATCGAACTAGAAAAATAGTTATATATGAGAGACTGATACATTGACAACATATGAGCAACCTTGCCTATAGTTATTGGTAAGTATTATGCATGCCTTCATTTTATTCCTTCATTTATTTATTTCAAACAGCTGCAATTTTCTGCTTAGCTTGAATTATATAGGTGTTATTTTTATTGAAAATTTAATTTGAAAAATGACTGTACTGTTACTTAAAGAAGTAAAATATATTGTGATCAAAACATTGTGACCTGACCTGTCAAACCTTTCCCTTATTGATTTCTGAGATACAAATATTTCAGTGTATATAACATGTAGTTATAGTGTTCTTCCTTAAGCTCCCTTTGATTTTGAAAACTGCCAGGTTTCTTTTGCAATTAAACTATCAGCTGTTTCTTTTCAAAATGAAAAGTACAGTGAAACAAAAGTTATACAAACAGATGAAATGAGTGTGTAACATGACTGTTCTGCAGGGCCATGCAGAGATTCATGAAATATTTTTCAGTCACAGAGTAATGGGCTAAGAGACCTTCCAGGTCCCTGTCATGTACCTTAACCACTCGGCTACAGGCTGCCCCTATTAAAGAATAACTTTCTGTTGCTCAATATTTAATAAACTACCCATTGTTAACTTTGGGTTTGAGGAATTCATTTATGTTATGGTTAACCTATTTGTTTTATTTTCAGGTTCTAAATGACTGGTTTTTCAGAAGGTGAGAAACAGTGAAGAGCAAATAAACCTGCAATGAGCCCCCTGAATTCAATTTTCCTTCAAAATGCCAGTATTGTGCGTCCTGACTTCTTTTTCATAAGTGGTTTTGCTGGTATTCCCCACATAGAATACTACTATATCTTCACATGCTTTGTTTATGTACTGACTCTACTGGGGAACGCTTTTGTCATGTTCATGATTTACACTGACCACTGTCTTCACAGTCCAAAATACATTGCAGTTTTTAATTTGGCTCTGTGCGATTTGTGTGGTAGCACTGCATTCATTCCTCCATTGATTGACACCTTCCTATTTAATTCAAATTTAATCTCCTTCGAGGCCTGCTTGGCTGATATGTTTTTTGTTTTTTTGTTTATCGCTCTACAATCTTGCACTCTCGCTCTTTTATCCTATGATAGATGTGTTGCTATCTGCTTTCCACTGAGATACAATGAGATTGTGACTAGTAAATCAATATTGGTGATAACAGCCACATTATGGATTTTTGCTGCAATAGCCATTTTCATAGGTGTGATTTTTATCACCACACTGTCCTTCTGCAAATCCACTGTGATAAACAGTTATTTCTGTGATTACGGGCCCACAGCCCTTTTGGCGTGCAATGACAACACACCAATTATGGTGATTAATTGGACACATCCAATTATTATTCTCTGGTGTCCCGTACTTTTTATCACAGGTACGTATATTTGTATAGGCAGAGCATTATTAAAAATTGCAGCAGCCTCAGAGCGCCTCAAAGCCATGCAAACCTGCACCTCTCATTTGATCTTGGTGTGTGTATTTTATCTTCCTATGTGTATCAGCAAAGCAATGGGCCCCTCTATGCACCAGAACACCAGGATCATTAACTATTCTCTGTCTACCTTCTTGCCCCCTGTGCTCAATCCAATCATTTACACACTGAAGACAGAAGAATTCAGACAAGCCATTAAAAAGCTGTACAGAAGAGAAAAGATGCACATCACTGTAAAAATGAATGAATAAATGTTTTAATCACAAATACCTGCCAGACAAGTTTCAGTACGGAACATTTCTTAACCCCCAAACTCAATCGTGAACTGTAAGAGAAATTTGCAAATTTACCCTAAGTGACCTGTTTTTTAGGTATTCATTAGACATACTGGTCTTCTGTTGCTTTCGCCCATTCACTTCAGGGTTTGATGTGTTGCGTGTTCAGAGATGCTGTTTTGCATACCACTGTTGTGACTTGGTTGTAACTTGGTTTTTGTTGTAAATTCAGTTAAGTTACTATACCTTCCTGTCAGCCCTAATTGTTTGATTTTATTTACAATAATTGTTTGGGGTGCCAATAATAGGAACACCTATGGTCTTTAGAAAAAAAAAAGATTACTCAATTAAAAAGAAAAAATTTAAACATAAGAATAAAGTTCATGTACTTTGTCAGGAGAATCGATGACTATTCCCTCCATTGATACAAGAATTATAGTCCCGACCATGATTGTTGAATGTATTTTACCTTGCAAATTTAAAATGTTATCCAATATACTTTTGAAAAAAACTTAATTGGGTTATCTTAATTGGGTCCATAGATGTTATTTGGTCTATGAGAGATAAGAAATAAAAAAAAAATCATTTCATATAAATTATGATATTTGGATGTTTTTTCTATATTAAAAATTAATGCTTTTCATCCAATTTCTATTGTCGAAAAAATCTGTGTACATTTAAAAAGCAAATTGCTACGGCTAAATTGTTAGCAACTCGTCGCACAATAACAACATCACGCACGGTGCTGTGCCAGGCTGTATTTTTGGTTACCATTCACGCGCGTTGCCGATGAATATTATTCGCTCGTTTTTTTGGGGATTTTTTAATACGGTTGTATATATCGCTGTAAGTGTCTTTATTCTTGTCATCGTTGGTGTTCTCCTGAGTAATTTCCTTAAGTTAGTTGAGTCGTTGCTTTAAATATCTTTGCTGGCTAAAACAAGATAGCACTGACCAGCCTGGGAACCCTTTCTCACGGAACCGCAAGCTGTGGCGCATGAAAAACGTGCTATCCTATGGTTTTAGCATTTGCCTAACAAAATAGTTATTTCGGTTGGAAGGCAGCACCCGAATTCAGTGGACCCAGTTCCGCTTAAGATGAAAATGAGTCTGGATAAAAACGCACAAATATTAGAATGGCTAATTCACAGGATAAATCTAATTTCGTTTTGGCATTTATCCCAACGGCATCTTAAATCACAGACTGTGACAGAGACGCTTATGCGACAAGCGGCCATTATTTTTTCCCATAGAGAAAGTGCTTTGATCTGGAAATCTATAACGTTATGGGCAACGGTTCTGCTATGGGTTACGTCAGACTTCCAAAGCCTATGGATTAAGTACTCAATCCGAAATAAATCGCATTCTTATCGTGAGATGCACTACAAAAAATCACAATGCAACGATATGAGTCTCAAGTGAAGCACATGGTATTAATGGACCGTAGTGCTGAGCGACTGACCTTCATTTCAGTGTTTTTCTGGTGCTTAAATTATTAATTGACCGAAGTCCGTTTCGATATTTGAATTTTATAAATTTGATGTATAACTTCAGTTTCTCAGCTAATTTTAGTTGTAGTTTTTAAAAGTCAGCTCCTCAACCCGGTTAGAACAGAAATAAGCATTGGTATAACTACAATAACCATGATCCTTTGCACCTACAGATGAGAACGTAAGTTTTAAACAAGTTTTGAACACGGAACCCAGTATTCATGACACGAACGATATTGGACCTGTACCAAAGAGGTATACAGTACATAGTCTACTGCATGGCTGTAGGCCTACCAAACAACATATACATGACATAACAGCACGGCTAACAAATTGGTTGTTTTTAATAAGCAGAATGTCTTGTCCTCGAAATTGGTGTGATGATTTTGTCAACGTTGCTAGTTACCTTGGTAACGTTGCGTAGGGAACACTGAAAACAGTAGGTTGGTAGCGTTTTATCGTGATGGCTGGCTCGTTGCTGCCTGCCAAAGAGAAAATCGCTTTACTTCCACGGCCAATCGTTGCCTTTATCATAATGGAGATAAATTATGAAGTCAACAATTAAAAAAATTAAATATACACACCTGAAATTCATATATATTTTTGATGACCAAATTGATACTTTATGCAAGTGATTTGCTGTCATATGCAGACACAACATTGGAACCTTTGAAATAGCCTAGATATAAAGTTGTAAAGCTCTTTTCAAGAAAGTTAAAGTTTTTCACATTTCAATAAAAATTGTTTCATGGCACAGTCAATAATAATAATAATAATAATAATAATAATAATAAAAAACAAATCAATGTGATTATATGTGATTATATTCCAAAACCGAATCAAAATCCAACTCAACTGAAAAAAACATGAATCACTCAGGACTAATGGTTGGCAGGCACAGCTGATGTGGGTAATCATTTACTGAATCCAAAGAAATGGTCAAAGCTCCACACAATTACTCGTATTATATCAAAGTGAAATATCCCTTTTAAAGAAAACCCGAAAAAAATGAGTTTCCAGGACCTGCAGCGCTTGGGTAACTAACTAACTAAACTAAACAAAGAACACGAAAACAACCGCTATCATTGCATCGTGTTGCATTCATTTCACATGAGCGTTTATTTCTGTCTTCTGTTCCCCTGGTGTGTGCTCAGTGCCGACACTCCGGGATATAAGAAGGAATGCACAAGCTTTCCTCACCACAGTCTTTCCCAACTGATCTATCACCAAGTTCAAGGCGATCTACTAAGAATAAATATTGACAGACGATGGTTTTCTATAAACAGAAAACAATTTCTTCCATATGAAAGATAGATACTGACAACGTATTTGGTCTACGTAAGTTTGCCTAGTTATTGGTAAGTAATAGCACACCTCAATTTATTCCCTCATTTATTTATTTCAAAGAGCTATTTTCTGCTTAGCTTGAAGTGCATAGCAATAATTCTAATTGAGAAATAAATTTAAAAATTACTGTACTGTGTTATAAAACCAGTGATTTTGTGATAAAAAAAACTGTGACATGACCTATGAAACCTTTGCCTTTTTAGAGAGAAAATGTGAAATATTTCATATTTCATGTACAGAAAGTGTATTCATCATAAAGCCCCCAGTGGTTTCATTTTTCTGAGTACATCTACGACTGTCAGCTTTATTTTCACAAAAAGATGGAATGATTGTGTAGCATGACTGCTATGTGTTTCGCATGACCATGCAGAGACTAATGAAATGTGTTTCACACAGATTAATTGGCTGAGTGACTTTTGTTATTTGTTATTTGTTTGCGACAGATACAATATATTAATACAACAATGTACAGAAATTCTATCATTCTGAGCTTGGCTAGTTTCTGTTGCTCAATATTTTATATGCCACCCATTGTTAACATGTTTGAGGGTCAACCTATTTATTTTTTATTTTTAGGTCCTCAAAGACTGTTTTCTCTGAAGGTGAGAAACAGTGAATATCAAACAAACCTGCGATGAGCCCCCTGAATTCAATTTTCTTTAGAAACGGCACTGTCGTACATCCTGACTATTTTTTCATAAGTGGTTTTGCCGGTATTCCCTACATAACATACTACTATGTCTTCACATGCTTTGTGTACGCTGTGACTGTACTGGGAAACACTTTTGTCATGTTTATGATTTACACTGACCACTGTCTTCACAGTCCAAAATACATAGCAGTTTTTAATTTGGCTCTGTGTGACTTGTGTGGAAGTACAGCATGCATTCCTCAGTTTATTGACACCTTACTGTTTAAATCACAGTTAATCTCTTTTGAGGCCTGCTTGACTAATCTGTATTTTGTTTTCTTTTTTATTGCTCTACAATCTTTCACTCTCACCGTCCTGTCCTATGACAGATGCGTTGCTATCTGCTTTCCACTGAGATACAATGAGATTGTGACTAGTAAACTAGTATTGGTCATCATAGCCATATTATGGATTTTTGCAGGAATGGCCATTTTCATAGGTGTGATTTTTATCAACACACTGTCTTTCTGCAAATCCAATGTGATACACAGTTATTTCTGTGATCATGGACCCACATTTCGTTTGGCATGCAATGATAAC
Organism: Conger conger; assembly: GCF_963514075.1. Lineage (NCBI taxonomy): Eukaryota > Metazoa > Chordata > Actinopteri > Anguilliformes > Congridae > Conger > Conger conger. The sequence continues at coordinate 58,990,350 of NC_083766.1, forward strand.
ACTCCAAGTATGGTGATTAATTGGTCACATCCTCTTGTGATTCTCTGGTTTCCAGTACTTTTTATCACAGGTACATACATTTGTATAGGCAGAGCATTAATGAGAATTGCGGCAGCCTCAGAGCGCCTCAAAGCCATGAAAACCTGCACCTCTCATTTAATCTTGGTGAGCGTGTTTTATCTTCCTATCTGTATCACTGAAGCAATGGGCCCCTCCATGCACCACAACACCAGAATTATTAACATGTCTCTGACGACCATCTTGCCACCTGTGCTGAATCCAATCATTTACACACTGAAGACAGAAGAATTCAGAGAATCCATTAAAAAGCTGTACAGAAGAAAGAAGATACACGTCACTGTAAGAAATAAATAAATAAATGTTACACCGCAGATGATTGACTGGCAAGTTTAACCGTGTTAATTTTTCAAAAACGTTCACTTAACTGTAACTGTAAGAGCAATTATCAAATGGTAAACATGTTGTCCCCCACCCCTATGCACTGCCACCACCTGCATGGGGGACAAGTGCGTGATGCCCGATGTTGGTAATAGCTATGAAGCGAAGCTTTTAAAGGCTAAACGGCAGACTAACTTGAAGTAGTTAGCTAAAATTGCCCCAACACTAATCCAGTGTGATTTACAACACAACAATGTACAATCCAACTAGTTCTGGATAGGGCATCTAATCCATTTGCCAATGAAATTGTCCAATTTCGCCAGATTAATATGAGCAATATAGTAGCTTACTAATAACATTCCCAGACTCATTCTGGTGTGTTAGGAAGCTAGGAGTAGCCTAATGTTAAAACACAGGACGAGTACAAAATAGGTGGAAATTGCCCTCTGGGGGGAAAAGTGGAAAGGGTTATTTGGATCGGGGTGACCAGTCGTACAATCAGGGACAGGTCCATACTGATGTCAGTGCAGACTTTTGCTGCTGCATCCAAACAGCAGGCGGAATGTGTGCCCAATGTATCTGTGCTAACTTTATTATTTTTACACATTTACCAGTACAGTGTTTCAAGCTCGTACATACAGCGTACAAACACAAAGCTGAAATAGTAACAGTTACATATGCCACAGCAACGGATTTGAGAGTGAGGTTCAAAACACATACAACACATAAATATTACGAAATAGTTTGTAAACATAGACTGTAGAATAGTGGACAGCAATTTTACATACTGTGTCTATGTTCAAACTGCAATTTTATACCATGCCATCAACATTGGGACCAGCCTAAAGCAGCCAGCGATTTTTAGTAAATATAAAAAAAAACAAACATATTAGGACCTCTATAGCACCACCATGTTGCAGGCTTGGGCTAAGCTGGCAATGCAAATATTAAGTTTCACGACTTTGGGTCAAATGGCTGTGTAATTATGAACATTTTTTGTGGTAAGCCACGCCCACGGCAAATTCAATTCATTTCAATTGACTCATTCCACATGAGAAGGGGGGGGGGGGGGGGGCAATTTTATGACTGTAAGGCAAACAGGGTATGGGGAATAGGCTCTTTCATTTCAAAGTATTTTCAGATCCACTATAGCACCAGCATGTGGTCAATCCATGCCATACTTTGAATAGAACAAGATTTCAAAGACCCAAACAAGCCAACCACATTTGTTAATTCAAGGACATGCTAGTTCACAGTTATTTGAAGTGAAAGGGGACAAGATTTATTTTTAAAGAAATCTCATAAAAACAAAAGGGTTCCAGAATGTGCAATGATCAGCCTCCTAATCCAGTAAATAAGTAAGTAAATGAATAAATACAAACATAGGATCATGAAATGAACTGGTATCATTACGTCATGTTGCATTAATTATACATGAGCATTTCTTCTGCTTCTGTTCCCTTGGTGAAATGCTCAAAACGGTGGGCTATAAGAACGACAGTGACCACTTCCACTCACCAAAGTCTGTTCCAAATGATCGATTATCAAGTTCTAGGACATACATCGACTAAAAGAGAAAAATTGAAAGACATTGTTTTCCGAACAATATAAAGCATTTTTTTTCATATTTCATATATATATATATATTTATTGACAACATCTGGTCTGTTTAAGTTTGCGTGAAGTAATTGGTGAGTATTAATCACACCTCAATTTATTCCTTCAAAAAGCTGCAATTTTCTGCAAAGCTTAAAATGTATAGGAATGAAATCTAGAATGTAGAATTAAATTTAAAAAAGAAACTTTATTGCAGAAAAAATTAGCCTGATATATATTTCAAACCTTTCCCTTTTTAGATTTCTGAGGGCAAAATGTCAAAAATTTCAGTGTACATACAATTTATTGATAGTGTTCATCATTAAGCTCCCTTTGGTTTCATCTCTCTGAGTACATCTACTGTCAGGTTGATTTCACAATTAAACTATCAGCTGTTTCTATTGAAACTGAAAGGTACATTGATGCAGAAGTAATACAAACAGATGAAATGAGTGTGTTCTGCAGGACCATGCAGAGATTCATGAAATGTTTTTCAGTCACAGATTAATGGGCTCAGGGAAGGCTTGGCATTCTGGATTTTGTGTTTTTGTTTGAGACACAGTTGATCTATTATACAACAATGTAAAAAAAAAAAAAGAAATCTGACATTTCATTTCTGTTGCTCAGTACATGCTAACTTTGTCAGGTCTGAGGAATGAATGACTGAAGGTTAACCTTTTTTATTTTCAGTTAAGAACTAGTTTGTCAGAAGTTGAGAAACAGTGAAGACAAAAGAAATCTGCGATGAGTCTCCTGAACTCAACCTCCTTCAGAGACGCCCCTATTGTGCATCCTGACTTTTTTTACATTGATGGTTTTGCCGGTATTCCCCACATAGAATACTACTATATCTTCACATGCTTTGTATATGTTCTGACTCTACTGGGAAACATTTTCGTCATGTTCATGATTTACACTGACCAATGTCTTCACAGTCCAAAATACATTGCTGTTTTTAATTTGGCTCTGTGCGATTTGTGTGGAAGCACTGCATTCATTCCTCCGTTGATTGACACCTTCCTGTTTAAATCACATTTAATCTCCTTCGAGGCCTGCTTGACTAATATGTATTTTGTTTTTTTGTTTATCTCTCTACAATCTTTCACTCTCGCTGTTTTGTCCTACGATAGATGTGTTGCTATCTGCTTTCCACTGAGATACAATGAGATTGTGACTAATAAATCAATATTGGTGATCACAGCCGTATTATGGATTTTTGCAGGGATGGCTATTCTCATTACTGCGATTTTTATCAGCAAACTGTCCTTCTGCAGATCCAATGTGATAAACAGTTATTTCTGTGATCACGGACCCATATACCGTTTGGCCTGCAATGACAACACTCCAAGTTCCGTGATTAATTGGACACATCCTATTATGATTCTCTGGGTTCCATTACTTTTTATCATCGGCACATACATTTGTATAGGCAGGGCATTGTTAAAAATCGCAGCCTCAGAGCGCCTCAAAGCCATGAAAACCTGCACCTCCCATTTGATCTTGGTGAGCATATTTTATCTTCCTATAAGTATCACCGAAGCAATGGGCACCGCTTTGCATCAGAACACCAGGATTATTAACTTGTCTCTGGCGACCGCCTTGCCCCCTGTGCTGAATCCAATAATTTATACACTGAAGACAGAAGAATTCAGAGAATCCATTAAAAAGCTGTACAGAAGATACAAGATACACCTCACTGTAAGCAATACATGAATAAATGTTTCAATCACAAATGGCTGACTGACAAGTTTAACTATATACCATGTGAACTGTAAGATACATTTTCAAATTGACCTTCAGTGACCTCTTCATTAGGTATTTATTAGACTTATTTGTCATCTGCTGCTATAAGCCATTCACAGAGAACTGCTGCTCACTCAACCTTTGTTTTTTGCACCATGCTCTGTAAACTCTAGAGACTGCTGTGCATGAAAGGCCCAGAAGATCAGCAGTTTCTGCCCGTCGAGTCACTTAGGTCACCTTTCTTCCCAATGCTGATGTTTGATCTGAACAACAGCTGAACCTCATGACTGTATATTTTATGCATTGAGTCGCTGCTTAGATATTTGCATTAACAAGCTGGTGTACAGGTCTACTTAATAAAGTGATCACTGAGTGTATTCAAATGAATGGGAATGCAATGATAGATATACAAAACAAGCAGACTTGGACTGCAGTGGCTTTTAAAAAAAAAGAAGTAAAATATGAGAAATGTGTTTGAAGGACTCTTTCTGAAAGGATTTTACAAGTCTTAAATTACTATGGGTGTGAATAGTAAGAATACACTTTTGACCGCATTGCACCCTGAGTGTATTAACTCCACAGGCTTGTGGTCCTGAGTTATGTTTCTGTCTTTTTTTTTCTTTTCTTTTTTTTCAGCACAAGCTTTCCAGTTTTCACCTAAGAAACCAAATGAAATCTCAGGGAGTTTTTCCTTGCCACTGTGGCCCTTGGCTTGCTCTGAGGAGGTCTCAGGCCTGGGGTCTATGTAAAGCTGCTTTGCGACAATCTTGTGCTGCTAAAAGCTTCATACAAATAAACTTGAACTGAATTGCAGTTGAATTGGTGGACACAGCTTGAGAAAGTTTGGGTATGTCGTCAAATTAACTGCCCAATCTGACCATATATCGGAGAGAATAAGTTCTGGATGTTGTAATGAATCAGCCTTTTTTAATCAGGAGCGCAAAACAAAATGTGTCTTCATTTAACACTGGCTTTTCCACTTCACCAAGCTTAAGCATTTTGATTACATATTTTGCAAGCAAACAACACTTGATATACACAAACAAATATAATGATTAATGTATCATAGTTCTATTATACTTATAACTGATATGAGATTTGGGTAACTTTAGAAAAAGAGTTTGGTGGGAGTCAGATGCAAGGGAAATAGATAATTAGTAAAGAATGTGGGTTGGATTTAGGGATGGGAGCATTTTTTAAATATAGTAACAAATAACAAAAGAGGATTATGTAATACATTCACTAGGTGGCAGAAATGCACAAAACATACAGCAGTTTGCCTACTGCCATAAAAATGAAAGATGTGTCGAAAGCTGATTGGTGCCTTGCACTTGGCGTGTGAGTGTAAGTGTGTGTGTGTGTGTGAATAATGCAGTCTATTTACCATCCAACATTTAGTTAGTGTAGTACATGTCTAGTTCAGATGTATTTAAAGTGTACTTAGTAAATGTATACCTAAATAAAATCCCAAACTAAGGACACAAAACCAACCATTATCATTGCATCATGTTGCATTCATTTCACATGAGCTTTTCTTGGTGTAATGGTGTCGTTTCAAATGTTCTCTTGGGGGTAATGCTCTGTGTCAAAACCTTTCCCAATAGAAAAAGAGATATTCTATGCGAGAGACAGATATATTTGGTCTGTGGAAGTTATTCGTAAGTATTAGGCACACCTTCATTCGGTAGCTCGGCAGTTCGGTAACTTTGCCCCTTGTATTCCTTGTATATACAGCCCTCATATTCTCTTTTTGCTTAGTTGCTCCCAGCGCTGCCTTCCTCACCACCCGAGAGCCCTGCCTGCCACTGCTGGAGTGGTTTGATGGTGATGCTTGAGGATGCAAGGGATTCCGTACACAGTGTAATCTGGATTTTTTGATCTCCAACCATCCTGTTTCCCCACTGAGCAATCCAAGATGGCACACATCGTCACCCTCCTCTAATTTATGATGCCATCTCCTGGGCCTCGGCCGTGTTGGAGCAGCGATCTCCTTTCTGTTCCAGTTGGTCCCGGTTCATTCAGGAGCTCCAGAAGATGTTCGAGGAGCCTGGGGCTTCTCAGGAGGCATGATGCCATTTCCTGTCAAACAAAAAAGTCCCTCGCACTGTCAGGGACTATACAATCGGTTTCCTGGGGGGCAGGATGCTTTTTTTGCCAAGGCTTGTCTGACAACTTAAATGATGAGCTCGCTACCAAGAACATTCCTTCTGAACTGGCTCAGCTCATCGCTATGGCCTTGGCATCATCATTGGAACCCATGCAGCTTGACTGTTCCCGACTTCCTCCCACTGATACCGCTTTCAGACAGACGCAGTTCTGGTCTGACTAGGAGCTGGGTGGCTTTCTCTGTCAGGAGATGACGGATACGGCATATATTGTAGAGGAAGAACCCGTAGGTTCTGGCAGCGGAGGATACATGTGGAGTGAGGGTGAGTCACCGCAAGATTCTTGGTCGTATGGGAGGAGGATACTACAAAGTCCTCAACAATCAGTGAGAGGTCGATTGTCGGATAAGACTTAGCAGGGATGTAGAGAAGCTTGGTCTTGGCATGGTTAAGCTTCAGGTGGTGGGAAGTCATCCACGTAGAGATATCACCTAAGCAGGCAGAGACAGGGCGGTAGTTGTTCAGAACAGAGGGGTCGAGGGAGGGAGGTGTTGATTCGAGGTAAGAGGGAAAGGAGAATGTCATTAGAGATGGATTGTAGAAGGGGAGAGGGGATGGGGTCAAGAGGACAGGTGGTTGGGCGGTGGGATGTGAGGAGTTTCAAAGTGTCGGAGTCAGAGAGGGGAGAAAAGGAGGATAGGGAGTTGGGGAAGGTAGAAGGGTCAGCAGGGGGAGAGGGTGGGGAGAAGGAATTGCGAACGGCATCTGCCTTCTTTTCAAAGAATAAGACAAAGTCATCAGGTGTGAGGGAGGTGGGGGGGACCATTACATATTTTGTCCCCCTCTCCAACCTTCCCTTTGAAACCACTAAACGAATTGTCCCTCGCGCCTTGCACATTCAGGGTCTCCCCGACGACATAGTCTCTGACAGAGGTCCTCAGGTCATCTCCTCATGTCCTGATTCTGGAAGGCTTTCTGTGGCTTCAGTGAGCCCATCATGTGGGTACCATCCCCAGTCCAGTTTGGTTTCCAGCCACCTCTTGGGGGGAGGGGGGGGGGGGGGTGTTCTGTTCTGTGTCTTGTTTTCCCTGATTATTTTATTGGGCTTTTGGTTTTCCTTCTCCTCGTTTATTCTCCATCATTTCTTGGTAGTTCTTTGCTTGGTCCTTGGTTATGACTTCACTAAGTACTTTAGTTACATCACCTGCATCTTGTGAGTTCTGTTACTTTGCCTCTAGTGTTCCTTGTATATTTATCCCTCTTGTTCTCTCGTTCTTGTGTTTAGTGTGTGTTTCACACCAGCTCGGGTTGCCACTTGTATCTAGCCCTGTTTTGCTTTGTGGTAATAACTATGGGCCAACATTGACTGATTGTCTGGCAGCCAGATAGTTGCCGGTTCGATCCTGCCCTGGAGCAAGACACCTAACCCCCAATTGTTCCTGAGCTGGTTGATGTCTTGCATGCCCGCCAATAGGTGTTGGTTTATAAGAATGTGTGTGTGTGTGTGTGTGTGTGTGTGTGACTGGGTTTCAACCAGTGTTTATGCAACAATTAAAATACAAGTGTGTGCCTTCTTGCAAACCTTCCGTTCTACCAGTTTGTTTTAAGAAAAGTGCCATAAATTGCTAAATAGAATTATTGTTAATAAATAAATAAATACAAATCCCAAACAAGGAGCACAAAATCAGTCATCAAACTTGCATAATCATGTATTAATTTCACAAGAGCATTTAATTTGTGTGTCTTGTTGCCATGGTGGAATGCTCTGTGTCAGCACTCGAGGATATAAGAGCAACAGTGAACACTTTGACCCTCCACAATCTTTCACGACTGACCTATCATCAAGTTCATGGACGTACAACGAATGAAAGAGAAATATTTAAAGACATTGGTTTACTAAAGACTTCTATTTGAGAGATAGATTGACAACATATCTGGTCTGTGCAAGTTTGCCGAAAGTTATTGGTAAGTATTAGGCACAACTTTAATGTATTCCTTACCTTGTTTATGTCAAAGAGGCAAAATGTTCTGCTTAGCTTGAAGTGCATAGCAATTATTCTGAATGAAAACCAAATCTAAAATATTCTCACTGTTTCAAGAAAGGTGTTTTCATAAAAGCATCTTTAAGAAGGACAAAACAACCAAATATATTTCATCCAAAAACCTCAACCTGACTTAGTACCTTTCAAACATTTCCTCTCGAGATTTGTAAGAGAAAGTGTGAAATATGTCTGTGCATATTCACTATATTGATTTTGCTCATTATTAGGCTCTTTGGTTTGAGTGCATCTGCAATTTTAATTTGTTATTTGTTTGTAAACTGCTAGCCTTACAAAAGCAATACAAAAACAGGAGTATGTGATGAGTAATGAGTGTGTAACATGATTACTATTTTTTCTTCAGGGCCATCCATGCAGAGACCTTTTGAGTGTCAAACATTTCACCAGGTAAAACTGATTTGGACATCCAATTATTGTACAGAATATAATTTACCAAAATGAATGAATGAAAAAATAACAAATGTGAATGTTTTATTAATTAAAAGGGGCACTTTGGGGTAAAGGTAGCAGATGCTCAGGCATCCTTGCACATGCCTGGTGTTATATGATGACAAACTAGAATTCATGAAAAAAATGTTCAGGTTAGAGACTAATGGGTTGAGTGATGCCTGGGGATTCTGTCTTGTTTTTCAGGTTTCAGGCATAAGGACACACAAACTTCAACTAACATGCGATTTACAATAATTAAATACGAAATCTGAGTTTGTGTAGTTTCGTAGCTCCACACACCTGTTTGAATTCCCAAGTGAACTTATTTTTTCAGGTCCTAAAGGACTGGTTGTTCATGGGGTGAGAAATCACAAAGAGCAAACAAACCTGCAATGAGCCCCCTGAATTCAACCATCCTTACAAACGGTGCTATTGTGCATCCTGACTTCTTTTACATTAGTGGTTTTGCTGGTATTCCCCACACAAAATACTACTATATCTTCTTATGCTTTGTCTACATTGTGACTGTACTGGGAAACACCTTCATCATGTTTATGATTTACACTGATCACTGTCTCCACAGTCCAAAATATATTGCAGTTTTTAATTTGGCTCTGTGCGACTTGTGTGGAAGCACGGCACTCATTCCTCAGATGATTGACACCTTCCTGTTTAAATCACATTTAATCTCCTTTGAGGCCTGCTTGACTAATATTCTTTTTGTCTTTTGGATTATCTCTATGCAATCTCTTACTCTCACTATCCTGTCCTATGATAGATTTATTGCTATATGCTTTCCACTGAGATACAATGAGATTGTGACAATTAAATCAATATTGGTGATCACAGCCATATTATGGATTTTTTCAGGAATGGCCACTCTCATAGCTGTGATTTTTATCAACAGACTGTCATTCTGCAAATCCACGGAGATAGACAGCTATTTCTGTGATCATGGACCCATTTGGCGTTTGGCATGCAATGACAACACACCAAGTTCTGTGATTCATTGGACACACCCTATTATGATTCTCTGGTTTCCAGTACTTTTTATTTCTGGCACATACATTTGTATAGCCAGAGCATTATTAAAAATTGCAGAAGCCTCAGAGCGCCTCAAAGCTATGAAAACCTGCACCTCTCATTTGATCTTGGTGAGTGTGTTTTACCTTCCGATTTGTTTCACATATGCACTGGGCTCCACCATTCACCAGAACACCAGGATCATTAATATGTCAATGTCAACTGTCTTGCCACCTATGCTGAATCCAATTATTTACTCACTGAAGACAGAAGAATTCACAGAATCCATTAAGAAGCTGTACAGAAGAAACCGGATACACATCACTGGAAGGAAAAAAATTAATAAATGATTTATTCACAATTGATTGACCTGCAAGTTGTGTTTTTTCATATTTTAATCTCTATAACAAGACCACCATGTTGCTGCCTCATGCTCAGATTTTAATGCTAGAGTGTTCATCCTACTAGCAATGCAAATACCAAGTTTAAGTGAAATGGTTTTGGAATTATTAGTTTTTTTGTGATAAGCTATGTCCAACTCAACTGAATCATCTTTTGGCCATTCTTTGACATAAGTGATAGAAAATGAATGCCTGTATAATGGTACTTGAAATGCAAACTATAGGCAAATCTGAGAGGCAAAAAACAAAATGTGTGATTTGGTAGGAGGAGAAGCATTTTAACTATTTTCCCAAAAATGTTAATTGTCATCAATTTAAAAAAAAAACTTGATAAGCACTTGAGATAAATTTGTTCCTGGTGTGGTGGGGAAATCCACAGCTGACAGGAATCAGGAATAAATTATTGGTTGGGTTCTAAAACAAACTTTTAGTTTTCATAGTTAGTACACAACGATGGATTATTTAAAAGCATACTTAGCATCAGTGTTTTCCAGTTCAAAGATAACATTTCAGATCTTAAGGAGATGCTAGTTATTTGCCATAAACATGGCATTTGCATATTGCATGTTTTCATGTCATGTGTAATGAGAAATATCCTATATCAGCTAGCTAGCAAGGTAGCTTGCAAACTACTTTTATAAGCCTAACTATATATAGTGTAATGTAATGAAACTAGTATTAGCTAACACTAATATGGCTATCCATTTTTATGTGTGGCTAACCGAGAGAACACTCTTTCTTGGTGTTTATGATGAGACTAATAAACTAACATAGCTGGCGTTTTCACAAATTGAGTGCTTGCTTGCCACTTTGAACAGTGAGTGAGACTGGCTGTTGCTAATGTCGGCGTGCTATGGAATGACATCTGGCTACTAATGTTACCTGCATAATGTAAGACATGACATGAACATGCAGGTGTAGACAGGTGCAGACAATTAGCTTGAGAGCAGAATGTGAATGGAAATCAGGTGTGGAAGATTGACAAGTTAACAAGATAATTAGAAATTGTTAGTAATAAACCTATCCTGTCCTAAATTAGTAAATGACATACACAAGAAACGTAAGGTAAACATGAACACATGGTTAGAATGTTAGTATTACCCAATCCTGATCTAATGTTAGTAGATTAGTAAGTAGACACGGGAAAAATTAAACAATTAGGGAAGCATGAGCGACAGCAAGTGAGAGAGAAAGCATGAATGCAAGGTTTGCAGAAAGACACAAAGTGTATGCTAAACAATGAACGGAACAACACAACATGAAACAAACATAAATCGTGACATAACAAGTTTGCAAAACTGTGAAATGAATAAACTACATAACATGACATGACTAGAAAATTCATCGTAACAAGGACTAAACATGAAATGTAACAAGAAATAAAACATAAAAACTTGGCGTGACAATAAAATAACTTAGACAATAACTAAACATGAGACATGACAAGCATAAAACCTGCCAAGCACACTTTTAAATCCTGGACATACAGTATTTGTAATGCATTCCAAGTGTGTGTGCCTATTTAACCAGTTGGCCTGGTCCTCGGATTGCCTGGCTCATTCTTGCCACACATTGCTTTAAGAAAAGTGTTTTAAAGTGCTAAATTAAATTATTGTTATAATTATAATAATAAATAAATAAATAAATAAATACCAATCCCAAAAAAGGAACACAACATATTTTTTTATCATTGCATCATATTGCATTAATTACACATGAGCTTTTCTCGTGTGTATGGTTCCCTTGGTGGAATGCTCTGTGACAACATATGGGGATATAAAGAGAACAGGGCATGCTTTGACCCACCACAATCTTTTACAATGGACCTATCATCAAATTCAAGGACTTACACTCAGTGAGCACTTTATTATTTAGGTATTTATTAGACTTATTAAGTCTTCTGCGGCTGTAGCCTATCCCCTTACAGGTTTGATGTGTTGTGTGTTCAGAGATGCTCTTTTGTGTACCACTGCTGTAATGTGTGGTTATTTGTGTTTCTGTCACCTTCCTGACAGCTTTGACCAGTCTGGCCATTCTCCTTTGACCTCTCTCATTACAAGGCATTTCTGCCCACAGAACTGCTGCTCAGTTCATGTTTTTTGTTTTTCACACCATTTTTTAGAAACTCTTGAGACTAGTGTGTGTGAATATCCGAGGGGAAAAGCAGTTACTGAGATACTCAAACCACCCTGTCTGGCACCAACAATCATTCCATGGTCAAAGTCATTCAGATCACATTTTTTCCCAATTCTGATGGTTGATGTGAACATTAACTGAAGCTCCTGACCTGTTTCTGCATGACCTTATGCATTGCACTGCTGCCACATAATTATATGATGAGATAATCGCATGAATAAGTAGGTAGTATTCCTAATAAAGTAGTCACTGAGTGTACAAAGCGAAATGTTGAAAGGTAGTGGTTTCCTAACTATAGAAAAAGAGTAATTCTATATGACAGAGAGAAATACATTGACAGCATATTTGTTCTGTGCATGTTTGCCTACTTATTGGTAAGTATAAGGCATACCTTAATTCATTCCATTTATTTATTTCAAAGTGCTGCAATTTTTTGCTTAACTTGAATTGCATAGAAATTATTCTACCTGAGAATTAAATCTAAAATTACTGTACTGTGTTTTAGAAAAAGTAACAAAGTAATAAAGATGACATTTAATAATAATTATGGTGACATAGCATTCAAAACCTTCCCTTTTTAGATTAGGAAATATTTCACTGCACATACAATGTATTGTTATCATTCATCATTAAGCATACATTTTTTCATCTTTCTGAGTACATCTGCAATTGTTTATTCAGAATGGTAATAAAGTAATAGAAACAGGTGGAATGTGTATATAACATGATTGTTATATCTTGTGCTGTGCTGAGATTCATCAAATGTTTTTCAGTCACAAATTAATCAGCTGAAGCATTGGAATTCTGTCTTGTTTTTTATTTTGTTTGCAACACACAATGACCATTAATACTACAATGTACAATACTTTGAGCTTATGTATTTTCTATAGCTGAATATTTGATAAACCACCTGTTGTTTTGGGAATTCATGACTGGTGGCTAACCTATTTATTCATTTTCAGGCTGTAAATGGAATGTTTTTTCAATGTTGAGAAACAGTGAGAAGCCAAGACACCTGCAATGAGCCCCCTGAATTCAAATGGCTTCATAAACACTACAATTGTGCATCCTGACTTCTTTTTCATAAGTGGCCTCATTGGTATTCCTCACACAAACTATTACTATATCTTCTTGGGCTTTGTTTATGCAGTGACTGTACTCGGAAACACTTTTGTCATGTTCATAATATACACTGACCACTGCCTTCACAGTCCAAAATACACTGTCATTTTAAATTTGGCTGTTTCTGACTTGTGTGTAAGCACTGCAGTCATTCCTCTGTTGATTGACACCTTGCTCTTTAAATCACATTTAATTTCCTTCAGGGCCTGCTTGACTGATATGTTTTTTGTTTATCTCTTTTACGCGATGCAGTCTCTTACTCTCACACTTCTGTCCTATGACAGATGTGCTGCTATATGCTTTCCCTTAAGATACAATGAGATTGTGACTAATAAATCAATGTTGTTGATTTTAACTGTAATATGGATGCTTGCAGGAAGTGCCGCTGTTGTAGCTGCAACTCTCCTCAGCAGACTGTCCTTCTGCAAGTCCACTGTGATAGATAGTTATTTCTGTGATCATGAACCCACATACCGGTTGGCGTGCAATGATAACAGTCCAAGTGTTGTGATTCGTTGGACATATCCTGTTTTAAGTCTCTGGTTTCCACTAGTTTTTATCACAGGCACGTACGTTTGTATAGCCAGAGCATTGTTAAAGATTGCAGCAGTTTCAGAGCGCCTCAAAGCCATGAAAACCTGCACCTCTCATTTGATCTTGGTGAGTGTGTTTTACCTTCCTTTGTGCTTCTCCTTTGCACTGGGCCCATCCATTCACCAGAACGCCAGGATTATTAATGTGTCACTGGCGACTGTCTTGCCACCTGCGCTGAATCCGATCATCTATACACTCAAGACAGAGGAATTCACAGAATCCATTAGAAAGCTGTACAGGAGAAAGAAGATGCGCACCATTGTCAGGAAAAAATAAATAAATGTTTAAATCCCAAATGACTGACCGGCAAGTTTTTGACCGAAGGAACCAAGTGATGTGATTTATCTGTGCAATCAACTGCTTTAACTGATGTACTTAAGTGAGTTACAATGACAATTGATGATTTAGAGTTTAATTAATACTGGACATTTTAGCTGCTGCAGTTAATCTGGAGTGGCGTTTCAACAGTATAGCAGTGCACTGCGCTCAAGCACAAGAGTCAACATTCTCATTTTAGCAGCGATATTAATTTGGGAAATTCCAATGTAAAATTAAGTATTCCTTGTAGAAGAGTAGCCATCAGATTAAAACAAGCTATCATTAGCGAATGCAGATACCGATGGCTCTAAACTACTTTGTAGGGACCTGCTTTACTGAAGACTATAATGGGAGGTTACGAATGAAGGGACAGGGCACCACTACATGGCTGGAGAGGAGGACGCTAACAACCTAGCCACTAAAGAAGGTTTATGTGTTCATGGTTAGAGTATGTATTCAGTTTATGTGTTCAGTTCTGTATTGCTAAAGTTCAAATATAAAGTCTTGTAAATCGCTTTGGATTAAAAGCATCTGCTAAATGACTAAAATGTGAATGTAACTGGTCACCCCCAGACTTTTTACCCTGCTGTGTCGTCATGCAACAGGGTGTGTCTGTGCAACCTTCTCAGGTACCTCCCAGGCTCTGCCTCGGATTGGGTACACCCTCAGCCATGACCATGGCTTGTTCCATGCCCCACCAGTAAAAGAAAATATAAAATCCAGTCTCTCGGGGCAACTGGTCACCTGTGGACATTTTACCAATACTCCCATGCTCCTGTGCTACAAACTACTCTGCTGTCTCAAATGCTCTCCCTTGATCCTTGAGAGCATTGGAGACAGCAGAGTAGTTTATAGCAAAGGAGCATGGGAGTATTGGTAAAATGTCCACAGGTGACCAGTTGCCCAGAGAGACTGGATTTTAGAAGGTTGCACAGATGCACATTGTTGGGGAGTATGGGAGTATGGGAGTATTAGTAAAATGTCCACAGGTGACCAGTTGCTCAGAGAGACTGGATTTTAGAAGGTTGCATAGATGCACATTGTTGCATGGTGACACAGCAGGGCAAAAAGTCTGGGGGTGACCAGTAACATTTACATTTAGATGTGCACGTCAGTATTCTGGTAATGTTGACCCCAACACTGTGGAGAAGTAAACATTATCATTAACATCAACAAAGGTCAGTCCAAACCAAGTGGCTAGCTTTCAAGCTGTTTTTTGCCAATTGAAATGAAGTCACCCACTAGTGATACCTATATTTCCACTCAGAAACCTTATTTTCCATTGGACATGCATTCTGGATTAAAATGTCTATACTATTGATGTCATTTGTCAGGATTAAACTAAAGCATGCTTTTTATTCATATAGTGACACTGAGCTGGGGAACGAACGAACGAACAAATTGGCCTATTTTATAGCCCAATAACGAGGTTATTGGCCACAGCTACGGTGATTACAATCAATCACAGCCGTGGCCATACCTGTCTGTAGGGCTCATGCTGCCACCTGGTGGACAGCACCTTAATATTCCCATCCTGGCACCATAGTATGCTACAATATATATCTACGTGAATTAAGTTAACATAGACTTTAACTAGTAGTATGCTATCCAGTGATGAAAATAGAACATACTTTTGTTAAGTATAAGCACGGTTTAAGTATCCTAAAATACCACAATAATTGCATGCAATTCAGAATCTTTATTTGATGTAGATGAACTTAAACCACAGTTTACTTTCACTAAAGTAATAAAAATAACATTGTATGCATATGTGATTTAGTATACTTTTTTGAAGTACACTCAAATACAACTTAAACCGAAGTATACTTTTTAAAGTATCATTCATTGCATCATGTTGCATTGATTATACATGAGCATTTCTTTTGTGGCCAGGTCCCTTGGTGTAATGCTCTGTGTCCACACTTCAGGATATAAGAACAAGAGCACATGCTTTGACGCACCATAGTCTTCTACAAGTGAATGAAGGACTTACATCTACGAAGAGAAGTAGTGAATGACATTGACTTACTAACAACAGAAAAAACGTTATTCTATATGAGTGATCAATATATTGACAACATATTTGGTCTGAGCAACTTTGCCTGAAATTACTGGTAAGTATTAGGCATACCTTCCTTTTTTCCATCATTGATTTATTTCAAACAGCTGTGATTTACATAGGAATTATTCTCATAGAATATTGAATCTAAAATAATTTCATTCATGAAACAAAAGTATATTATAATTCAACCGAATATATTTATATAGTACAATTTTCTGTTATTATTAGCATTTAAACTGCCAGTCTCTTATCTTAATACTGTAAGGAACAGTAACACTAAATAATGTGCGGTAAGGGCTGTGCTATGGGGACCCTGAGGGTCACATGCTCCAGCTGAGAAAGGGACAGCCCAGGTAACACTGTATTAGGATACCCAGTTATTGTACTGTATATAATTGTACAGAATATTAATATATACAGTACTTTGCAAAGTCTTAGGCACCCTAGATTTTCTAATATATGAGTCCTAGATGTTTATGTTCTTCTGCAAAAGCAGTGTGTCATTAGAAAAGAGCAGTTTTGGGATTTCCAAGCATTCATTTTCCCCCAAAAATGAAATGTTGTCTTGTATTTCATTAAAACCTTCACTGAAGTACAGTAAAGGAACATCTTTCCGATAAGAACCTGATTGCGGCTGTCTGGGAATACCTGGAGAGTTAAAAGAAAGTGAGTCAGCCAAAGTCTAGAGAAGAGGCGTGCCAAGTTCACCAATATGTTACATATGCAACAATCTAGGGTGCCAAATACTTTTGCGCAGTACTGTATATATATACACCAAATTTAACAAATTTATCAGATTTACTCAAATGAATGAATGAACATTAAGGGCAGGATAAATAATAATAAAAATACTAATATATTTTTAGCAAATGAAAGAGGCATAGTGGGTACTTGGGGCAAAGGCAAAATTGTCAATTGAAATGTATGTATGACAAGTAAGTAATTCTTATACTGTTTTTTGAGGCACACAAGATCCAATTATTCAATAATTAAAAATTGAATGATAAATCTGAGCTTATGTGATTTGTGCAGCTAAATATTTCATAGTAATCATTGACTTTTTAGTGTTTGAGGAATTTGTTACTGCAGGTTAACCTGTTGTTTACTTTCAGGTCCAAAAGGACAGGTTTTTCACAGGGGGAGAAACAGGGAGGAACAAACAATCCTGCCATGAGCCCCGTGAATTCAGCCTTCTTTATAAATGGCACTGTTACTAGTATTCTGCGTCCTGACTTCTTTTATGTTAATGGTTTTGCCGGCATTCCCAACGCAAAATACTATTATATCTTCTTCTGCTTTGTTTATGCTCTGACTCTAGTGGGAAACACTTTTGTCATGTTTGTGATTTACACTGACCAGTGTCTCCACAGTCCAAAATACGTTGCAGTTTTTAATTTGGCTCTGTCTGATATATGTGGAAGCACGGCTGTCATCCCACAGATGATTGACACCTTCCTGTTTAAATCACATTTAATTCCCTTTGAGGCCTGCTTGACTAATATGTTTTTTGTTTTTTGGTTTCTCCATATGCAGTCTTTCACAATAACTCTTCTGTCCTATGATAGATTTGTTGCTATATGCTTGCCACTGAGATACAATGAGATTGTGACAAATAAATCAATGTTGGTGATCACAGCCATATTGTGGATGCTTGCAGGAGCGGTCATTCTCATTGCTGTGGGTTTTCTCACCACACTGTCATTCTGCGACTCCAATGTGATAGAAAGCTATTTCTGTGATCATGGACCCGTTGTACGTTTGGCGTGCAATGACAACACTCCAAGTATTATGATGAATTGGACATGTCCTGTTCTGATTCTCTGGTTTCCAGTACTTTTTATCATGGGCACATACATTTGCATAACCAGAGCGTTATTCAAAATTGCAGCCTCAGAGCGCCTCAAAGCCATGAAAACCTGCACCTCTCATTTGATCTTGGTGAGCGTGTTTTATCTTCCTTTATGCTTCTCCTTTGCACTGGCCACTATCATCCACCAGAATGCCAGGATCCTTAACATGTTATTGGCAAATGCCTTGCCGCCTATGCTGAATCCAATCATCTACTCACTGAAGACAGAAGAATTCAGAGAATCCATTAAAAAACTGTACAGAAGAAAGAAGATGCACATCACTGCCAGTAATAAATGAATAAATGTTTTATTCACAAATTTCTGACGAGCAAGTCTGACTGTGTTTTATATTTCATAACTCTCCAATCAACTGAGAACTGTAAGACAATGAACAATTGAAATCAAATCAATTGGATGTTTTGGATGCAGTCAGAGATGTGAAAAATCTGAAGACTTGCACGTCAATATGTACAGTTATTGTGGCTTTTGTCATAAAGAATATGCAAAACAGGTTTGAGGCACTTTTTAAAAAGCAGTTCATGAGCCCTAAATAAATATAGCTTTGAATAGTGAATACACATTTTACAGCATATTTACTGATCTAAGTTATTATAAACTTTACATGTTGGTGTCAAGTCAAGACATTCACATACGCATCAAGATTCATAATGACTGGACATGGATAAGCATGCCAAATGGCTGCTCATAGGGGATTGGCTGATGGTGGCCTTGTTTTTTAATATAACTTTTGATCTATGATCTAAGTCCTTTGATCTATGAGACTTGCACAGTATTGATGATACCAACCTTATTGGTCTAAAGTTTGAAGATTTATAAGCATTTAAACTTATTTTCTTCTTATAGTGCCACCTATTGGCCGAAAGGCACCAATGGGCTAAATATGCGTACCGAGTTTGGTGACATAGGAATCATGAATTACAGCTGTTTTACAAAACATTTCCAGGCCTAGCATGTCATGGATGAACGGTTTGTAACATCAAAAACAAAAGACATAACTTTTATTTGGGTTACTCCTAGCATACTCTATGTAAGATTTGCTGAAGATTAGATTAAATTTGTAGAAGAAGAAGCAAAAAATGTGTTTTAGAAAAAAATCTAAACGCTCGAAAAATTTGGCAGATGCTAAATAAATTGGGAATATACAGCACATATGGGGAAAATTCTGGGATTTTGATTCTAGACCAAATGGTTCAGGAGTTATGGGCTAAAACGTAAATGACTGAGTGGCAGCAGCAATATGGGGCTGATTGGCATCATTGTGATATCCTGATTAGCTGTGGAGTAACTGCACCTACCTGCCAAGCTTTTGCTGCCCATTCAGTTTTAGCAAGGACAATGATAACAAATTATTAGCATGTTTTGTGAAAAGCCATGCTTACTCCAAATTAATTTTATCATCATTCAACCATTTTTTTTACATACCTACGAGAAACATTTTGTCTGTACGAAGGTATTTGTACTCAGGTACAATTTTGTGAAAATCTGTAAATTTTTCAAGGTGTGCAAGCATTTTAAGTGTTTTCCAAAGAATTTATCGAAATGGCGGAAAATGCAATACGGCAGGAATAGTTCCTTGAGAAAAATGTGGTCCTTATGAGGCCCTAACATCCAATTGTGTAACTCTTGGGCAAATGGGGTGCCGGGGATGGGCTTGTGAATATCAAACATTTGTCATGTTCACTACAGCACCATCAGGAGTTCAAACTGCATTAAATTTAAACAGTTCAATAGTTCAGAGAGCCTATCACGTTTGATGATTCTCGCATATATTTGCTCACCATTATTTAAGATAGTGTCACGTTTCAGGTCTGTCTCGCCATGTTTTATGTTTATTCATGTTGTCTTAGTCACGTAGTGTCTTATCATGTATTATGTTAGTCTAGGTTCGTCATGAGACAAAATGGCCGCTGAAGGCAGGTGTGGTATTTTGTGGAGCTCCACAACTATCCTCTTACTTAACAATTTATCACAGTTTTTACCACAGTTTTTATTTGACATTTTATCACAGTTTTTACCAGCTTCAGTGAATACTTTTCAGCAAAAACGCTTCAACCCAAGACAAAATTCAACCAAAGGGTAC
Organism: Conger conger; assembly: GCF_963514075.1. Taxonomy (NCBI): domain Eukaryota; kingdom Metazoa; phylum Chordata; class Actinopteri; order Anguilliformes; family Congridae; genus Conger; species Conger conger. Next base: position 59,010,289 of record NC_083766.1, read on the forward strand.
AGTGAAAACCTAAATGTTTGGTCACCTTGGCTACTCTGCTTGTGCTTGTTGGTTGTTCCACCTGCTCATGGCCTCTGCAGTAGCAGGCAAGATACCTCCATCCCAGGCCCAGGCTCCAGCAGTAGCAGGCTAGCTACCACCATCCCAGGCCCAGGCTCCAGCAGTAGCAGGCTAGCTACCACCATCCCAGGTCCAGGCTACAGCAGTAGCAGACCAGCTACCACCAACCCAGGCCCAGGCTCCAGCAGTAGCAGGCTAGCTACCACCATCCCAGGCTCCAGCAGTAGCAGCCTAGCTACCACCATCCCAGGCTCCAGCAGTAGCAGGCTAGCTACCACCAGCCCAGGCTCCAGCAGTAGCAGGCTAGCTACCAACAACCCAGGCCCAGGCTCCAGCAGTAGCAGGCTAGCTACCACCAGCCCAGGCTCCAGCAGGAGCAGGCTAGCTTCCACCATCCCAGGCCCAGGCTCCAGCAGTAGCAGGCTAGCTACCACCAGCCCAGGCTCCAGCAGTAGCAGGCTACCTACCAACAACCCAGGTCCAGGCTACAGCAGTAGCAGGCTAGCTACCAACAACCCAGGCTCCAGCAGTAGCAGGCTAGCTACCACCAGCCCAGGCTCCAGCAGTAGCTAGCTAGCTACCACCAGCCCAGGCTCCAGCAGTAGCAGGCTAGCTACCAACAACCCAGGCTCCAGTAGTAGCAGGCTAGCTACCACCAGCCCAGGCTCCAGCAGTAGCAGGCTAGCTACCACCAGCCCAGGCTCCAGCAGTAGCAGGCTAGCTACCAACAACCCAGGTCCAGGCTCCAGCAGTAGCAGACCAGCTACCACCAGCCCTGTCTTTCATGAGCCTCACACTGACGTCACTAGTGTGCCCGAACCCAAGATGGAGCTGTCATCTGCATTCCCTCCCCCATCCACAAACCTGCCCGTTTGTGACTATGATCCACCATCGGGGGTGAGTGTTCCTGGCAAAGGCTCCAGTGAGACAGTCAATCACTTTAGTTTTATTGTATTCCCTGTTTTGATGAACTCATTTAATCTCCCTTGTAATCCTGCTTGTTTTGCACAGCTCTCTGCTATCATGCTCTTACAGGACTGTTTTTTAAACCCTGTTAATCCAAAACTAGTCTCACCTTCTGTGAGTAATGATCCTGTCTGTGCTTACAATAAGAAAAAATGTCTCATTCTCTTGCTCTTATTGTTATCCGGTAACGTTAAAACTAACCCTGGTCCAGTGGCAGTCTCACCGACCGAACCCACATCTCTCTCATTAATGCATCTATGCAAGCCATTTGTTGACAAGGGCCTACATTTCTTACATCTTAATGTTAGGAGCCTGCTGCCAAAGATTGATGAGATCCGAGCACTAGCTGCTTCAGCCAAAGTGGGCATTTTTTGTCTGTCAGAGACATGGCTAGATGCCAGCATCAGTGATTCTGAAATTTGTATTGACAACTACTCCCTTATCAGAAAGGACCGCAATCGGTGCGGGGGTGGTGTGTGCGCTTTTATCAGAGCCGACCTTGATTTTAATGTAAGGCAGGACCTAGATATCTGCTCAGCTGAAATTTAAATGTTTGATATCTGCCTTCCCAAAACCAAACCCATTCTGTGTGGCATATGTTATCGCCCTCCGCAGCAAAACACCTTCTACGACTTGCTTGAACAGGTCTTATTGAAATGTCAGGATTTGCTAAAAACAGAATGCATTTTGATGGGTGATTTTAACACAGATGTTGCCAACAAATCCTGTCCCACTTTCAGTGGCCTGGACAGATGTAGCAGGATTTTTGGTTTCACTCAACTGATCTGTGAACCTACCAGAATCTGTGGTACAACTAGCAGTATTATTGACCTGATTTTAGTATCTGATGCTAAGTCCATTTCTCAGAGTGGTGTGTTAATTTATGGGATTAGCGACCATTTCCTCACTTTTTGTTCGAGGAGAGCTCATCGCATTACTTTTAACTGTCATAAATCCATCTCAGCTAGATCCCTCAAGCGATACTCTGTGGCCAGGCTCATAGAGGAGACTCAGATGTTAGATTGGGCATCTGTGTTAGACTCGGATAACGTTAACCAGGCTTGGGGTAACTTCAAAAGGCTATTTTCCTCTGCCATTGATAGTGTAGCCCCAGCCAGAACAGTCAGAATTAAGCAGAGATCAAATCCGTGGTTCACACAGGAGATCCTTGAAGCCATTGGCGCCAGAGAAAATGCCCTCTCTCTGTTTAAAAAGTCGGGCAATCAAGTTGACCTCCTGTTGTTCAGAGGTCTTAGAAACGCTGTCCAAGTCAGAGAAGCTAAATCAAACTATTTTTCTGATCAGATCAGAGAAAATAAAGACGATCCTCAAACTCTCTGGAAAACGCTTAAAAATCTGGGCTGCACTTCAAAACCCCTTAAAGACTCAAGTCTCTGTATCTCCTTAGACATCGATGGTGAAAAAATCACAAATAAGAACCAGATTGCCAACCATTTTAATTCCTTCTTTACCTCCATTGCTAAGAAACTAGTGGACTGTCTACCGGCAGGCCCTGCGATCTTTGGCAAGAGCCATCTCCTTGACTTCTATGCTCGTTTGGGGGCTTCTCCAAACAGCTTTTCGTTCAAACCAGTTTCAGTGGCAACAATTGTCAACCTGTTAAAGAGCCTTAAATGTGCTAAAGCCACCGGTTTAGACAATATTTCTGCCAGGTTTCTAAAAGACGCTGCAGACATTATAGCACCTTCTGTGACCCACATTGTTAATTTGTCCCTTGAGCATGGAATTGTTCCGCTCGATATGAAGCATGCCAAAACAATACCTCTCTTTAAAAAAGGTAATAAGTCAGACCCAGGTAATTATCGACCAATCTCTATTCTCAGCGTCACTTCTAAAGTTCTTGAGAAAGTAGTCCACGAGCAGCTTTATGATTTTATAAACGAGTCCAAACTTCTGTACACTTTTCAATCTGGTTTCAGGAAGTCCCATTCAACTGACTCCTGTCTTCTTTTCCTCACTGATTTTATTCGATCAGAGATGGATGCCGGTAAAATTTGTGGCTTGATTTTAATTGACCTTCAGAAGGCCTTTGACACAGTCGACCATAACCTGCTTTTTGACAAGCTTACGGCTCTTGGCCTGAGCTCCTTAGGCCTTCAATGGTTTGTCTCCTATCTGTCAGACAGGGACCAAAAGACTGAATGTCTCGGCCATCTTTCTAGACCACTGCCTGTGACGTGTGGGGTCCCAGAAGGAAGTGTCCTAGGCCCTTTGCTGTTTTTAATATTTATAAACGATCTACAAGCTGCTTGTAATTCAAATTTGTTCCTTTACGCAGACGACTCAGCCATTTTGGCTTCCGATAAGAATGTGTCCAATCTTCAGGCCACTTTATCTGCAGAATTTGATAATATCAACTCATGGCTCACTGATAACAAGCTGTCCCTCCACATGGCAAAAACTGAGTATATTTTATTTGGCTCTAAACCCAGGTTGAGCCGTTTATCATCACCTGATATTGTCCTTGGAGGCCAGATCTTCCCTGCTAAAAACTCAGTGAGCTATCTGGGTTGTATCTTGGACAGCAGCCTGGGTGGTGAAACCATGGCTCTCAAGACCATTAGTAAGGTCAATGGTAGAACCAAATTTTTAGCCAGAAAAGCTCCTTTCCTAGATGCAGCTAGCCTGTATTTGTTGGCTAGTTCTCTAGTTTTATGCTGTTTTGACTATGCCATCAGCTCGTGGTATGGAGGCCTGTCAAAAGCCCTCAAAGACAAACTTCAAGTTTCACAAAACAAACTAATTAGGCTAGTCCTGGGTCTATCTCCTAGAGACCATATAGGGAAAGAGCACTTTAAGCAGCTTGGCTGGCTCCCCATAGATGCCAGGGCAGTCCAGTTGCAGCTTAGCATGGTCCACAACATATGTAACAACAGGGCCCCCATGTATCTTAAGGATTATCTTAAGAGATGTGGTGACACTCATGATCACCATACAAGAGCCATTGTTGCTGATCTTTGCCTGCCCAGGTTTAAAACCAACATGGGCAAAAACTCGTTCAGGTTTAGTGGAACTGTCAACTGGAACATGCTGCCCCTCGAGATCAAAAGTGTATCCAGTGTGCACTCCTTTAAGACCAAAGTAAAGTCCTGGCTCAGAGAAAATGTCTCTTAGTAACATGGTGTTTTAGTCTTATCTTCCTTTGTGCCTATTGTGCCTGTTCCTTGTTGTCTTGTTTGTCTGTCCTTGACCACAATGGAAACAAGTCTGTGACTTTATTGTGTTTTTATCCTTGATGAATTTTGAGATGCATGTCCTCTGTTCCATGTATTCTTGGAACTATACATTGAATAAAATCAATCAATCAATCAATGTTGTTTAGTTTATTTCTTGTTACGAACGAACGAACGAACGAGCGAGCGAGCGAGCGAGCGAGCTGGCCATACCTGCCTGTAGGGCTCATGCTGCCATTTGGTGGACAGCACCTTAATATTCCCATCCTGGTACCATAGTATGCTACAATATATATCTACGTGAATTAAGTTAACATAGACTTTAACTAGTAGTATGCTATCCAGTGATGAAAATAGAACATACTTTTGTGAAGTATAAGCACGGTTTAAGTATTCTAAAATACCACTATAATTGCATGCAATTCAGAATCTTTATTTGATGTAGATGAACTTAAACCACAGTTTACTTTCACTCAAGTAAAAATAACATTGTATGCATATGTTATTTAGTATACTTTTTTGAAGTACACTCAAGTACAACTTAAACCGAAGTATACTTTTTAAAGTATCATTCATTGCATCATGTTGCATTGATTATACATGAGCATTTCTTTTGTGGCCAGGTCCCTTGGTGTAATGCTCTGTGTCCACACTTCAGGATATAAGAACAAGAGCACATGCTTTGACGCACCATAGTCTTCTACAAGTGAATGAAGGACTTACATCTACGAAGAGAAGTAGTGAATGACATTGACTTACTAACAACAGAAAAAACGTTATTCTATATGAGTGATCAATATATTGACAGCTTATTTGGTCTGAGCAACTTTGCCTGAAATTACTGGTAAGTATTAGGCATACCTTCCTTTTTTCCATCATTGATTTATTTCAAACAGCTGCGATTTACATAGGAATTATTCTCATAGAATATTGAATCTAAAATAATTTCATTCATGAAACAAAAGTATATTATAATTCAACCGAATATATTTATATAGTACAATTTTCTGTTATTAGCATTTAAACTGCCAGTCTCTTATCTTAATACTGTAAGGAACAGTAACGCTAAATAATGTGCGGTAAGGGCTGTGCTATGGGGACCCAGAGGGTCACATGCTCCAGCTGAGAAAGAGACAGCCCAGGTAACACTGTATTAGGACACCCAGTTATTGTACTGTATATAATTGTACAGAATATTAATATATACAGTACTTTGCAAAGTCTTAGGCACCCTAGATTTTCTAATATATGAGTCCTAGATGTTTATGTTCTTCTGCATAAGCAGTGTGTCAGTAGAAAAGAGCAGTTTTGGGATTTCCAAGCATTCATTTTCCCCCAAAAATGAAATGCTGTCTTGTATTTCATTAAGACCTTCACTGAAGTACAGTAAAGGAACATCTTTCCGATAAAAACCTGATTGCGGCTGTCTGGGAATACCTGGAGAAAGTGAGTCAGCCAAAGTCTAGAGAAGAGGCGTGCCAAGTTCACCAATATGTTACATATGCAACAATCTAGGGTGCCAAATACTTTTGCGCAGTACTGTGTATATATATACACCAAATTTAACAAATTTATCAGATTTACTCAAATGAATTAATGAACATTAAGGGCAGGAGAAATAATAATAAAAATATATTTAATATTTATAATATATAATATAATATATTTTTAGCAAATGAAAGAGGCATAGTGGGTACTTGGGGCAAAGGCAAAATTGTCAATTGAAATGTATGTATGACAAGTAAGTAATTCATATACTGTTTTTTGAGGCACACAAGATCCAATTATTCAATAATTAATAATTGAATGATAAATCTGAGCTTATGTGATTTCTGCAGCTAAATATTTCATAGTAAGCACACATCATTGACTGTTTAGTGTTTGAGGAATTTGTTACTGCAGGTTAACCTGTTGTTTACTTTCAGGTCCAAAAGGACAGGTTTTTCACAGGGGGAGAAACAGGGAGGAACAAACAATCCTGCCATGAGCCCTGTGAATTCAGCCTTCTTTATAAATGGCACTGTTACTAATATTCTGCGTCCTGACTTCTTTTATGTTAATGGTTTTGCCGGTATTCCCCATGCAAAATACTATTATATCTTCTTGTGCTTTGTTTATGTTGTGACTCTAGTGGGAAACACTTTTGTCATGTTTGTGATTTACACTGACCAGTGTCTCCACAGTCCAAAATACGTTGCAGTTTTTAATTTGGCTCTGTCTGATATATGTGGAAGCACGGCTGTCGTCCCACAGATGATTGACACCTTCCTGTTTAAATCACATTTAATCTCCTTTGAGGCCTGCTTGACTAATATGTTCTTTGTTTTTTGGTTTCTCCATATGCAGTCTTTCACTATAACTCTTCTGTCCTATGATAGATTTGTTGCTATATGCTTGCCACTGAGATACAATGAGATTGTGACAAATAAATCAATGTTGGTGATCTCAGCCATATTGTGGACATTTGCAGGTGCGGCCATTCTCCTTGCTGTGGGTTTTCTCACCACACTGTCATTCTGCGACTCCAATGTGATAGAAAGCTATTTCTGTGATCATGGACCCGTTGCACGTTTGGCGTGCAATGATAACACAATAAGTACTATAATTAATTTAATAAATCCTGTTTATATTCTCTGGTTTCCTGTATGTTTTATCACAGGCACATACATTTGTATAACCAGAGCGTTATTAAAAATCGCAGCCTCAGAGCGCCTCAAAGCCATGAAAACCTGCACCTCTCATTTGATCTTGGTGAGCGTGTTTTATCTTCCTTTATGCTTCTCCTTTGCAATGGCCTCTGTCATTCACCAGAACGCCAGGATTATTAACATTTCTCTGTCGACTGTCTTGCCGCCTATGCTGAATCCAATCATCTACTCACTGAAGACAGAAGAATTCAGAGAATCCATTAAAAAGCTGTACAGAAGAAACAAGATACACTTCACTGTAAGGAATAAATGAATAAATGTTTTATCACAAATAACTGGCAAGTTTGATGATGTTAATGTTTTTGGGCCCACTCCACTGTAAACAATAAGAGCAATTCACAGATTTAATCCAATGGATGGGAAACAAACAAATTCTGACTGTAATTAGTACAGTTTTTTCATTAAAATATACAAAACATGTTAGAGGCACAATTTTTCAAGAGCAGTTCATTAAAAACATCTTTTGATATCACCCTGAGGATGTTAACTCCTCAGGCTACTGATCCTCAGTTCTCTTTCCAGATGTCTGCAGGTTCTGCTGGTTTTCCTTTCCACCTTAAAATACAGAACCAGAACCAGTTTCGTACTACAAACAAACAACTGAGTGACAGATTCTGTCACTTTTTGTCTTTTTGGCCATTTCTATTATTTCCTCCGATTTTAGTGCTTTCTGTGATATGAAAGAAATTGGGGATGCCAACTATAAACCTTCATGCAGCTTGCAGTGTTATTTACACAATATACAGTCACTGAGCACTATTAGGTATTTGTTAAACTTATTGTTTATACTTAAGTCTTCTGCTGCTGTAGTCTATGCACTTTAATAAATTAAAGATCTATCTGCGTTGTGTGTTCAGATGCTCTTCTGCATACCACTGTTGTAATGTGTGGTTATATGCGTGACTGTCACCTTCCTGTCAGCTTTGACCAGTCTGGCCCTTCTCCTCTGACCTCTCTCATTAACAAGGCATTTCTGCCCACAGAACTGCTGTTCAGTTGATGTTTTTTGCACCATTCTCTTTAAATTCTAGAAAATGCATGAAAATCCCAGGATAATTATTATTTTTTTTAATATTAACATTTATATTTCACCAATATAACGGTTACATAATTGTTGGCATCCCTAGTTTAGTACTTGGGGCATCCGCCTCTGGCATAGATAACATCATGGAGTTTTTTCCTGTAATGCTTGACAAGGTTAAGGAACATACTTAGAGGGATTTTGGATCATACATCCATGCAGTAATTACAACAACCTTCAAATTTTTTTGTTTGCGTTATCGACTGCCCAGCCAGATCCAATCGAAAACCTGTGGATCCAGTGCCCGAGTTAGCCACTGCATAACTTTGATTTTGTCAAGGAGCCATTTATGTGTGGATTTTGAGGTATGCTTTGGGTCATTGTCTTGCAAAATTACCTGGAATCCGTTATACCGTTAATTCCAGTTGACCACTGGAATTAAAACAGCCCCAAAACATTACTGACTATCAAATTTCAATGTGGATATGATACACATTTAAACACAGATACCAACGCCGTATCAGACCAAAATCTTCAATTTGATCTCATCTGACCACAGCACCTTTGCTCATGCATATTCTAATTGACCAAATGAGACCAAATGCACAAAAATTGAATGTTTTGCTCATATACAGAATCGGCATGTTTGACATTAAAGCAAATATATTTTACAGCTCTCCAACTGCCACTGTCTGAGCTAATTAATGCCTCGTTCCGATGCCATGGCAGAGCCAGGCCTAACTCACGTGGCAATGTTTACCTTTCCCTAATGAAGCCCGGCAGTAGCAAGGAAGATTGAAACAATTGAGGACAGTGTGTGCTCTTGCCACACTGTCGACGAAGATGCATCTGCAGAAGTCATTCATTTCATATCCCAAAATGTAACACTTACTAAACTAAACTGTTGCCGTGGAAATGATGATTGACTTTACTAGCAAGATTGGTTTTGAAACGGGTGAGATATTGAGGTATTGAGGTTCAATTTGCGCATTTCTGAATGGAGAATGGAGACCAATGCAAATATATAGGGAGCGCTACAGCACTGGGTCTAGCTAAATCGGCAGCTGATCTGCAAAAGTCACAATTGTGGTCAGTTATATTTCTGAATGTTTTCACATAATTCTAGGCATTTTTTACATTTTCCCAAATACATTTTATGCACATAACTTCCAAAGATAATTTGCCCTGACCAGCTTACTAATAACATTGGTCACATGGTTTGACAACCATTTACATGCAGAACAGATACCACAGGATAGGTCCCTGAATCATTAATTCATTTTTTATTAAAATTCTGTTACACTGGTAAAAAAAAAAGAAGGGGGCCATTAGACCCAATTTTGTGACTCCAAGGCAAACAGGGTGCGGAGGCAGGGCTTGGGAATGTCAAAAATGTGTCACGTGCACTACGGCACCACCAGGTTTTCAAAACACACCATCATTGAAACAATCTAAGCGTTCAGAGATCCAAACAAGCCAACCAAGATTGGTGATTCCACGAAATATCTATAGCTCACTCATAGTTATTAAACAAATAATCCAAAACCTGCAGTGCTTGAACCCCTAAATAAATAAATAAATAACGATCCCAAACAAGGAACACCTAATCAATCCTTATCATTGCGTCATGTAGTATTAATTATACATGAGCATTTCTTTTGTGGCTTGTTCCCTTGGTGTAACACTTCCCTGTGTCAACACTAGATATAAAAACAACAGTGAACGCTTTGACTCACCACATGCTTGTACAGCTAATCTATTATCAAGTTCTACTTAATAGAAACATTTAAAGACATTTGACTTCCGAACACCAGAGAAAAGAGTACTACTGTATGAGAGATAAATAAATTGACAACATATGGTCTGCCAAAGTTTGCTGAGTTATTGGTAAGTATTAGGCACACTTTAATTCACCTTCATTTATTTTCAGTTTTCTGCTTGGCTTGAACTGCATAGAAATTATTATAATTGAAAATTGAATCTAAAGTAATTTAAATGTGTCTTACATAAGTAACAATTCTCTTTCAGAAGAATAATGCTTACACAGAACCAAATACAATCAGTAAGTACTTTATTATGTACACCTGTACACCAGCCCAGTCATGCAAATATCTAATCAGCCAATCATGTAGCATAAATGCATGCAGACATGGTCAAGTGGTTCAGTTGTTGTTTAGACCAAACAGAATGGGAAAGATATGTGATCTACTGTAAGTGACTTACACTGTGGAATGATCGTTGGTGCTAGACAGTGTGGTTTGAGTATCTCATCAGCAGCAGAAGACCTATAATTAGAAATACAGTAAGTCTAATAAGTACATAATTAAGTGGTTTCTCTGCATACAATATCTATAGATTATCTTCATCATTGAATACTGAAAGCTCCAGTACTTTATTGTTATCACATAACATGATTCTTAGGTGCTCTGCAGGGCTGTGCTGCAGAGACCCTGTGAGGGTCAGATGTTCAAAGGCAAGGGCACACCAAGCAGGTAAAGCTGATTTAGGACACCCCCTTATTGCACAGAATATCATTTACCCAAATGAATTAATGAAAATGAATGAGAGGAAGAATAATATAATTAATAACTACACTATATTAACTACGCTAGTATACTGGAATTAAAAACAAGAATTTGTATTTTTATTCAATCAAAGGGTTACATTGGGCATGGATGTGTCTGGTGTAATGTGTTTTTCAATGTGTTGTATGAAGTAACACAATTATTAATGTGTTCCACAAAATTCTTTGGACATATGCTGAGTTCCAATTTATAAAATGTCTTTCAGTCACTCATTAACAGGTGAACTGAAGCCTTTGTTATTTATTTTTTATTGTTAGATTGTTTATTTGAGACACACATTTGTTTAAAATTGAATAATTAAATAATAGGTGAACCTAACCTTTTCATGTCTTAAAGGATTGTTTTTTCACAGGGTGAGAAACAGTGAGGAGCAAACAAACCTGTGATGAGTCCCCTGAATTCAGTCTTTTTTATAAACGTCACTATGTCCAGTATTGTGCATCCTGACTACTTTTTCATAAGTGGTTTTGCCGGTATTCCCCATACAAAATACTATTATGGGTTCTTATGCTTTGTCTACGCTGTGACTGTAGTGGGAAACATTTTTGTCATGTTTATGATTTACTCTGACCGCTGTCTTCACAGTCCAAAATACATTGCAGTTTTTAATTTGGCTCTGTCTGACTTGTGTGGAAGCACTGCTCTCGTTCCTCAGGTGATTGACACATTCCTATTTAAAGCACATTTAATCTCCTTCCAGGCCTGCTTGACAAATATGTTTTTTGTTTTTTGGTTTCTCCATCTGCAGTCTTTCACTCTAACACTTTTGTCCTATGATCGATGTGTTGCTATATGCTTTCCACTGAGATACAATGAGATTGTGACTAAGAAATCAATGTTGGTGATCACAGCCGTATTATGGATCATTGGAGCACTGGCCATTCTACTTGCTCTGAGTTTTATCACCAAACTGTCATTCTGCAAATCCACTGTGATAAACAGTTATTTCTGTGATCATGGACCTTTACATCGTTTGGCATGCAATGACAACACTCCAAGTATTATGATGAATTGGACATGTCCTGTTGTGATTCTCTGGCTTCCTGTACTTTTTATCATGGGCACATACATTTGCATAGCCAGAGCATTATTAAAAATTGCGGCAGCCTCAGAGCGTTTCAAAGCCATGCAAACCTGCACCTCTCATTTGATCTTGGTGAGCGTGTTTTATTTTCCTTTATGCTTCACCTTTTTACTGGGCTCCTCCATCCACCAGAACGCCAGGATCCTTAACATGTTATTGGCAAATGCCTTGCCGCCTATGCTGAATCCAATCATTTACTCACTGAAGACAGAAGAATTCAGAGAATCCATTAAAAAGCTGTACAGAAGAAAGAAGATGCACATCACTATCAGGAAGAAATGAATAAATGTTTTATTCACAAATTTCTGACTAGCAAGTTTGGTTGTGTTTTAAATTGGATGTTCTGGACACAGTCATAGATATGAAAAATCTCAAGACTTGCATTTCAATATGTACAGTTATAGTGGCTTTTTCATAAAGAAGGTGAAATATACAAAACAGGTTTGAGGCACTTTTTAAAAAGCAGTTCATGAGCCCTCAATAAATATAGCTTTGAATAGTGAATACACATTTGACGGCATATTTACTGATCTAAGTTATTATAAACTTTACATGTTGGTATCAAGTCAAGACATTCACATACGCATCAAGATTCATAATGACTGGACAGGGATAAGCATGCCAAATGGCTGCTCATAGGGGATTGGCTGATGGTGGCCTTGTTTTTTAATATAACTTTTGATCTATGAAGTCTGTTGGAGACTTGGACGGTATTGATGATACCAAATTTCTAATTTCTAATGTTTGAAGAGTTATAAGCATTTAAACTTATTTGCTTCTTATAGTGCCACCTATTGGCCGAAAGGCACCAATGGGCTAAATATGCGTACCGAGTTTGGTGACATAGAAATCATGAATTACAGCTGTTTTACAAAACATTTCCAGGCCTAACATGTCACGGATGAACGGTTTGTTACATCAAAAGCAAAAGACATAACTTTTATTTGGGTTACTCCTAGCATACTCTATGTCAGATTTGCTGAAGATTAGATTAAATTTGTAGAAGAAGAAGCAAAAAATGTGTTTTAGAAAAAAATCTAAACGCTCGAAAAATTTGGCAGATGCTAAATAAATTGGGAATATACAGCACATATAGGGAAAATTCTGGGATTTTGATTCTAGACCAAATGGTTCAGGAGTTATGGGCTAAAACGTAAATGACTGCATGGCAGCAGCAATATGGGGCTGATTGGCATCATTGTGATATCCTGATTAGCTGTGGAGTAACTGCACCTACCTGCCAAGCTTTTGCTGCCCATTCAGTTTTAGCAAGGACAATGATAACAAATTATTAGCATGTTTTGTGAAAAGCCATGCTTACTCCAAATTCATTTTATCATCATTCAACCATTTTTTTTACATAAGTACAAGAAAAATGATGTCGATATAAAGGTATTTGTACTCAGGTATAATTTTGTGAAAATCTGTACATTTTTCAAGGTGTGCAAGCATTTTAAGTGTTTTCCAAAAAAATTCTCAAAATGGCGGAAAATGCAATACGGCAGGAATAGTTCCTTGAGAAAAATGTGGTCCTTATGAGGAGGGCCCTAACATCCAATTGTGTAACTCTTGGGCAAATGGGGTGCCGGGGATGGGCTTGTGAATATCAAACATTTGTAATGTTCACTACAGCACCATCAGGAGTTCAAACTGCATTAAATTTAAACAGTCCAATAGTTCAGAGATCCAAACAAGCCTATCACGTTTGATGATTCTCGTATATATTAGCTCACCATTATTTAAGATAGACTAAAATCCTGCAGTGATTGAGGTCTTAAATAAATAAATAAACATCCCAAACAACAAACACAAAATCAGTCTTTATAATTGCATCATGTTGCTTTAATTGCGTATGAACTTTTTTTTTTGTGTCCCTTGGTGTTTTGCTCTGCGTCAACACTCCAGCATATAAGAACAACAGTGAACGCTTTGACTCACCACAATCCTTTCCAACTGATCTATAATCAGGTTCAAGGACATTTGTGTTCATGATAAATATTGAAAGACATTTGACTTAGGAACACCAGAAAAAAAGAATAATTCTGTATGAGCGATAGATTAAATTGACAATATATCGTCTGCCAAATTTTGCTGATTTGCTGAGTTATTGGTAAGTATTCGGCACACTGTAATTTATTATTTCATTTATTTACTTCTAAAATCTGGAGCTTTCTGCTTAGCTTGAAGTGAAAATTGAATCTCAGGTAATTTCAAAGTGTCTTAAATAAGTAACACAATTATCTTAAAGAAGAATAATGCTTACACAGAACCAAATACAATCAGTGAGTACTTTATTATGTACACATGTATACCAGCTCCGTAATGCAAATTTCTAGCATGCAGACAAGAGGTGATCATTTAGGCCAAACAGAATTGGAAAGATATGTGATCTTCTGTAAGAGGCTGATGGAATGATTGTTGGTGCCAGCCAAGCAACAATTAATAAAATCTATTTCAGTCACTCATTAACAGGTTGACTGAACCATTATAATTGATGATTTATTGTGTTCATTTGAGAAACACAAGATGATGAATAATGAAATAATATGTTAACCCTTCATTTATTTTCAGGTCTTAAAATACTTTTTTCTGAGGGGTAGGAAACAGTGAGGAGCAAACAAAGCTGTGATGAGTCCCCTGAATTCAGTCTTTTTTATAAACATCACAGTATCCAATATTGTGCATCCTGACTACTTTTTCATTAGTGGCTTTGCTGGTATTCCCCACACAAACTACTACTATGTCTTCTTGTGCTTTGTTTATGCTGTGACTGTAGTGGGAAACATTTTTGTCATGTTTGTGATTTACACTGACCAGAGTCTTCACAGTCCAAAATACATTGCAGTTTTTAATTTGGCCGTGTCTGACTTGTGTGGAAGCACTGCTCTCGTTCCTCAGGTGATTGACACATTCCTATTTAAATCACATTTAATCTCTTTTGAGGACTGCTTGACTAATATGTTTTTTGTTTTTTGGTTCATCCATCTGCAGTCTTTCACTCTAACACTGCTGTCCTATGATCGATGTGTTGCTATATGCTTTCCACTGAGATACAATGAGATTGTGACAAATAAGTCAATGTTGGTCATCACAGTGGCATTATGGATCATTGGAGCACTGGCCATTCTAATAGCTGTGAGTTTTATCACCAAACTGTCATTTTGCAAATCCGCTGTGATAAACAGTTATTTCTGTGATCATGGACCCTTATACCGTTTGGCGTGCAATGACAACACTCCAAGTTCCGTGATTGATTGGATAAATCCTGTTCTGATTCTCTGGCTTCCTGTACTTTTCATCATCAGCACATATATTTGCATAACCAGAGCCTTATTGAAAATTGCAGCAGCCTCAGAGCGCCTCAAAGCCATGAAAACCTGCACCTCTCATTTGATCTTGGTGAGCGTGTTTTATTTTCCTTTATGCTTCACCTTTGTACTGGGCTCCTCCATCCACCAGAACGCTAGGATTATTAACATGTCACTGGCGAATGCCTTGCCGCCTATGCTGAATCCAATCATTTACTCTCTTAAAACAGAAGAATTCAGAGAATCCATTAAAAAGCTGTACAGAAGAAAGAAGACGCACATCACTGTAAGGAATAAATGAATATGTTTTATTTACAAATGACTGATGAGCTAGTTTGACTGTGTTTTATAATTCATAACACTCCGATCAACTGAGAACTGTAAGACAATTAGCAATTTCAATCAAATCAATTGAAAGTTCTGGACACAGTGATATATATAAAAAATCTGAAGACTTGAAATTCAATATGTACAGTTATAGTGGCTTATTCATAAAAAGATTATATATACAAAACTGGTTCGAATAACTTTTTAAAGAGCAGTTCATGAGCCTTAAATAAATATTGCTGTAAATAATGAATATACATTTGACTCCATATTTACTGATCCAAGTTATAAGATTTTTCATTAACCATCGTCAAAGATAAACTCATTGAGATCCTGCATTATTGCAATTGCTGCTATAGCACCACCTAATGGTTTACTGATACCAAATTTTACATGGTGGTATCAAGTCAAGACCTCAACATACCCACCAAGTTTCATAATGACTGGCCATGGTTAAGCCTGTCAAATGGCTGCTCATATGTGATTGGCTGATTGGTTTTTGTGATTAGCGGATGCCGGCCATGTTTTTTTAATATATCTTTTGATCTTTGTAACTCCTGTTGGAGACTTACACAGATATAGATGATACCAAATTTCAACCTCATTGGTGAAATGGTAGAAGAGTTATAGGCATTTAAACTTATTTGCTTCTTATGGCGCCACCTATTGGCTGAGAGGCACCAACATCGACAGGATAGTGGGCTAAATATGTTTGGCAACATAAGAATCATGAGTTACACCTGTTTTAGAAAAAATGGCCAGACCCAACAATTAATTGACGTCATGGACAAACGGTTTGTAACATCAAAAACAAAAGTCATAACTTATATTGGGGTTACTCCCAGCATACGCTCTGTCAGATTTGCTGAAGATTAGATTAAATTTGTGGAAGAAGCAAAAAATGTGGGGGTTTTTTAATGTAAAGGCTGGAAAAATTTGGCAGATGCTAAATAAATTGGGATTATACAGTACATTTGGGAGAAATTGGGGGATTTTGATTCTAGACCAAATGGTTCAGGAGTTATGGGCTAAAACGTAAATGACTGCGTGGCAGCAGCAACATGCTGCTGATTGGCATCCTTGCGATATATTTGATTAGCTGTGGAGTAACTGCACCTACCCGCTACGCTTTTGCTGCCCATTCAGTTTTAGCAAGGACAACTATTAAGAATTATTAGCATTTTTGGCGAAAAAGCCATGCTCACTCCAAATAAATTTTATCATCATCATTCACCAATTTATTTACATAACTACAAGAAACATTTTGTCTGTACGAAGGTATTTGTACTCAGGTACAATTTTGTGAAAATCTGTACATTTTTCTAGGTTTGTAAGCATTTTAAGTGTTTTCCAAAAAATAAATCAAAATGGTGGAAAATCCAATATGGCAGGAATAGTTCCTTGAGAAAAATGTGGTCCTTATGAGGAGGGCCCTTACACCCAATTGTGTAACTCTTGGGCAAATGGGGTGCCAGGGATGGGCTTGTGAATATCAAACATTTGTAATGTTCACTCCAGCACCGCCAGGTGTTCAAACTGCATTATAATTGCAACAATCCCAAGAGTTCAGAGATCCAAACGAACCTATCACGTTTCATGATTCTCTGACATATCAGCTCGCCAATTTTTGAGATAGGCGAGAATCCTGCAGTGATTGAGCCCTTAAATAAATAAATGAACATCCCAAACAAGGAACACAAAATCGGTCTTTATAATTGCATCATGTTGCTTTAATTGCACATGACCACATTTTTTTGTGTCCCTTGGTGTTTTGCTCTGGGTCAACACTCCGGGATATAAGAAGGACAGTGAACACTTTGACTCACCACAATCCTTTCCAACTGATCTATCATCAGGTTCAAGGACATACATGTACATGATCAATATTGAAAGACATTTGACTTAGAAACACCAGAAAAAAAGAGTTCTTCTGTATGAGCGATAGATAAATTGATAACATATAGTCTACCAAATTTTGCTGAAAGTTATTGGTAAGTATTAGGCACACACATTTATTGTTTAATTAATTATTTTCTAAAATCTACAGATTTCTGCTTAGCTTGAAGTGCATGGGAATTATTGTAATTGAAAATTGAATCTAAAGTACTTTTAATGTGTCATAAATAAGTAACGCAAGTATCTTTAAGAAGAATAATGCTTAGACACAACCAAATACAATCAGTGAGTACTTTATTATGTACACCTGAACACCAGCTCATGCAAATATCTAGCATGCAGACTAGAGGTTCAGTTGTTGTTTAGACCAAACAGAATGGGAAAGATGTGATCTATGGTAAGTGACTGATGGAATGATTGTTGGTGCCAGCCAATTTATAAAATGTCTTTCAGTCACTTATTAACAGGTTGACTGAACCCTTAGAAATTATTTCTTTTATTATTTATTATTTATTTTGCTTATTTCAGACACACAAGATGATGAATAATGAACTAATAGGTTAATCCATGTTTATTTTCAGGTTTTAAAGGACAGTTTTTTCTGAGGGGTAAGAAACAGTGTGGAGCAAACAAACCTGTGATGAGTCCCCTGAATTCAGTCTTGTTTATAAATGTCACAATTGCCAATATTGTGCATCCTGACTACTTTTCAATAAGTGGCTTTGCTGGTATTCCCCATACAAAATACTATTATGGGTTCTTGTGCTTTGTTTATGTTGTGACTGTAGTGGGAAACATTTTTGTCATGTTTGTGATTTACACTGACCACTGTCTTCACAGTCCAAAATACATTGCAGTTTTTAATTTGGCTGTGTCAGACTTGTGTGGAAGCACTGCTCTCGTTCCTCAGTTGATTGCCACCTTCCTATTTAAATCACATTTAATCTCTTTTGAGGGCTGCTTGACTAATATGTTTTTTGTTTTTTGGTTTATCCATCTGCAGTCTTTCACTCTAACACTTCTGTCCTATGATAGATGTGTTGCTATATGCTTTCCACTGAGATACAATGAGATTGTGACTAAGAAATCAATGTTGATGATCACAGCCATGTTATGGATCATTGGGGCACTGGGCATTCTATTAGCTGTGTGTTTTATCACCAAACTGTCATTCTGCAAATCCACTGTGATAAATAGTTATTTCTGTGATCATGGACCCTTACACCGTTTGGCCTGCAATGACAACACTCCAAGTTCCGTGATTAATTGGATAAATCCTGTTGTGATTCTCTGGCTTCCTGTACTTTTTATCATCAGCACATATATTTGCATAACCAGAGCATTATTAAAAATTGCAGCAGCCTCAGAGCGCCTCAAAGCCATGAAAACCTGCACCTCTCATTTGATCTTGGTGAGCGTGTTTTATCTTCCTTTATGCTTCACCTTTGTACTGAGCTCCTCCATCCACCAGAACGCCAGGATTATTAACATGTCACTGGCGAATGCCTTGCCGCCTTTGCTGAATCCAATCATTTACTCTCTGAAGACAGAAGAATTCAAAGAATCCATTAAAAAGCTGTACAGAAGAAAGAAGATACACATCACTGTAAGGAATAAATGAATAAATGTTTAATTCACAAAGGACTGTCTGGCAAGTTTTACTATGTTATATATATTATAACTCTCCAATTAACTGAGAAATATAAGACAATTACCATATTCAATGAAATTAATTGGATGTTCTGAACACCGTGATAGATATGAAAAACCAGAAGACTTTTGTTCAGTTAAAGTGTTTTTTATTTTATAAAAATGATTACATATAGGTTTGAGCTACTGTTTTTCAATAACAGTTCATGAGCCTTAAATAAATAAGCATAACTCCTCAGGCTACTGATCCTCAGTTTTGATTGTAAATGTCTGCAGGGTCTGCTGGTTTTCCTTTCCACCTTAAAATCAGCAGTCAGTGTTGAACTAATAATCCAAATGATGTGATTTACCTGGGTAATCAACTGGTTTACTTGATCTATTACGTGAGTGGTAAAGAAGACGAGCAGATGAACGTGTCTCTCTCAGACCAGAGGTAAAGATCCATGGCTGTCATGGCCCTGAGGTGGTGCAGAATAGTGTTATGATTCATTGCATTCTAAAACAGTAAATTAAAACTCAATTCCTCTCTGGCCATGAAGCTGGAAGGTTTTCAGTGAGTAAAACTACTTCTTAATTTCCAGTTCTTAATTTAACTGACTGATACCTTGGTATCCTGATATCCTAAACCTGAGTTGGCTGACTTTGAATAAAGCCACACAGTAAAATGTTCAGTATAAATTCCACTCTCACATAATGTATAAGAGTCCACTTGGACCAGAGTGTATTCACATACAGTAAACAAAATTTCAGTGGCATTAACCCTGGACAATTTAACTGCACAGAAAATCTCAGCAGATGCTACAGGTAATCTGGACTGGAGTTTTTGATTCCTCACCTCAACAGGAAAGATGAAATGAGGTCAGTCGAGCAACTCTCGTTCTCATTTTAGCAGCCATATTAATGGGGAATTCAAGCCTTTCTTGTAGAAGAGGTGCTGTCCTCCAGATCACTATGAGTTTTCAGCCTGTGTAACATGGTTAGCTCAGCTAGTTCGCTAGTAAGCATGGATCGTGCAGTGAAAGCGAAGGCTGGTAGCAGGTTACCGTGACAACACTCCCCGATGACGTAACCCTCAAATTCAAAAGAACGTTGTTGCCCTTGGCTAGAGGCGAGTTCGTCTTTAGCTGACTGGTAACGCGTTCGTTCAACAAATAATTTGGTACAAGTGAGAGGCCGGGGTTCAAATCCCACCTCGGACTCAGGCAATTTTCTCACCTGTTACACCTGCTCTGCCTGCAGTGAGTGCAGTGATATAGCCCCAAAGGTCTGTGGATACTCCAGGTACCTGCTTTACAAAGACTGTACTACTTACAGTCCATGGGCAAGCACCAGACAATGCCAGTCACAGGTAGCCATCCAAATAGAGATACAGAATACAGATGCAGCGGCTGGGCATTCCTACTTCACTGGAAAGAGGGAGAGTAATGTTACTCATGGGGAAGATAGCCACTAAAAAAAGAACATCTATGTTTATATGCTCAGGTTCCATTACAGCTACAGTTCAAACAGAAAGAACATTCCATTTCATTGGGTCAAATTTAATGGGTCTAACGTAAGTACATTTTGAACAACTGTAATTTCCCAGACTAAACAATACATTTTATATTTTGAGTATAACTTAAAATAATGTATGACAAGGTACATTTTCTATTGGCTGCACTTTAATATCCCAACAACCATCAATGACCACCCCCCACCCCCCCCCCCCCCCAAAAAAGAAGAAAAGTTTCACTTTGATTGGTATTGGAATTGAGGAGTTTAGAGCCATTTAATGTATATTACTGTTACAGTGCTACCTATTAGTGAAACTACATAGAAATTGGCCGGCTGCCCCAGATACCACTATTGTACAGGCTTGCCAAGTTCCGTAATAATCAGATAGACCAGTCAAAGGTTACAGTTTTTTCAGGAAAACACCCACAATAATGAACTGACATGCCATGGAGAAATGATTTGAAGGATCAGAAAAAGTTATAACTTGTTTTGGGGTAATCCCTGGCATGCACTGTTTTTAATTTAGTGAAGATTAGATGAACTTTTTAGACAAAGAAGCAAAAAAATGTGTTTTCTAAAAAATGAAAATGGATGAAAATCAAAATAGCTGCTTATGTTATTACTTGAGGTCAAGTTATTCATTGGACAGAGTAAGATGCCAAAGATATACCCTTTCAAACCTGCATATTTGCTATAGCACCCCCTAAAGGCTGACTGATCCAAAATATCATAGGCCACATTAAGGCTGCAAGATACTCACCAAGTTGTGTGATAAGTTACAGCTATTTTAGTAAAAATGGCCACACCCATAGCAATTGATTGACATGTCATGGATAAATTGTTTGCTGTATCACAAAAAAATAGATAAAAAGCAACTTTACAATAGGCATGCTCTTTATCAATTTTGGTGAAGATTCAATCGATTTTGTAGAAGAAGAATAATATGAGTTTTTCATCTGAAGGGGTAGGATCTACTGATCTAAGTAATACGATTTTTCATTAACCATAGCCAAAGATAAACTCATTGAGATCCTGCATATTTGCAATAGCTGCTATAGTGAGCCCTAATAGATGACTAATACCAAATTGTGAATGGTGGTATCAAGACAAGACATTAACATATCCATTAAGTTTCATGAGGACAGGACATTGCTAAGCCTGTCAAATGACTGCTCATATGTGATTGGCTGATTGGTTTTTAATATAGCTTTTGATCTTTGAAAGCCCTGTTGGAGACTTGCACAGATAGGGTCCTCTTCACACTTTTTCCTGTGTTCAATCTATACTTCATTGTACGTCACTCTGGATAAGTCTGCTAAATTTGCAATGTAATGTAATGTAATATGGATGCTACCAAATTTCAGCCTCATTGGTGAAATGGTTGAAGAGTTATAGACATTTAAACTTATTTGCTTATTTGGATTGTGGGAGAAATATGTGTTCCAAAAAATGGCCACACCCAACAATTAATTGATATTTCATGAACTAACAGTTTATAACATCAAAAAGAAAAGTGATAACCCTTATTTGGGTTATATCCAGCATACTTGATGTCAAATTTGCTGAAGATTACATTAAATTTGTCGAAGAAGAAGCACATTTTTTAATTTTTTCTTTTTTGTCTCAGTTCAACATTATTTGTGATAGGTGAGAATCCTTAATTAAGTAAATAAATAAATAAACATCCCAAACAATTAACACAAAATCAGTCTTTATAATTGCATCATGTTGCTTTAAGGTCACATGAGCACATTTGTTGTGTCCCTTGGTGTAATGCTCTGCGACAACAGTCCGGGATATAAGAACTACAGTGAATACTTTGACTCCACACAATCTTTTCCAACTGATCTATCATCAAGTTCAAGGACTTATCTCATCTACGAAAATATCAATATTGAAAGACATCGTTATTTATATATATAAAAAAAAATATAGAAAAAATTATATTGTTAATGACAAAAAATATTTGGTCTATGCAACTTGCCTAGTTATTGGTAAGTATTAGGCACACCTTCATTTATTCCTTCTTTTATATATTTCAAAGAGTGGCAATTTTCTGCTTAGCTTGACGTGCATACCAATTATTCTACTTGAATTTATAATAATTTCATTGTGTTTACAAAAATAAAATACATGAACCTTTAAGAGGAATAATACTTGTTCAGAAGACCTGACATATTTTTCAAACCTTTCACTTTCAAAATTTCTGAGGTAAAAAGTGTAAAATGTCAAATATTTCTGTGCATTTACTATATAATGGGCCTCATGCAATAACAACTTGTTCGCACAGATTTGTTCTTCAATTGCTTTAAATAAGTGATTTAAGACAACTTTTATCTTATTTAGAATTTTTGCTTAGGTAGGAATGACATTTACGAGAGGTCCCGACCTGTCTTCTGAGTCATGTAAACAAGAGCCTTACTGTGAATGTCAGTGCAGCTCACCTAGCAAACACAACTGTTTAGGCGATAAACGAAGAGAGTTTATCAACGGTCCGCCATATTATTTTGTTTTGGGAAAAACAAATGAACCGCACTCTTCCCAATCAGGTATCAGTCATCCCTTGTTCTTGTTAATCCCATTGGCAATCTATCCACAGAACTAATCTACAGTGCTGCACAGTATATACACTGTGTTATAATGGACATCATCATTTAGGACGTTCTCTTAAGTTAGGTTTGTTGAATCCGATGTGGAATCCACTTGTGTAAGCCCTTTGCACCAAAAAAATAAGCTGAATTAATGGAAAGAATATGAAAATGTTCTTGCTTGAGGCCCATTGATTTTGCACATGATTTGGTTTTTGGTCTCATTTTTTTGAGCATTTGACCAGTGTTATTTACTTTTAAACTGTTAGCCTTTCATTTTAAAACTGAAAGGTATTGTTATGTGTCTGCAGGACTGTGCTGCAGAGAGCCTTTTAGGGACACACACCAGCAAGGTTATTTTTTTTCAATAATGAACAATTAAATCTGAGCTTCTGTGCTTTGTGTAATAAAACAAAATCAAAATAACCACACATTGTTAACTTGGTACTGTTTGTGGAGTTAATTGCTGCAGGTTAACCTATTGTCTATTTTCAGGTCCTAAAGGACTGGTTTTCCAGAACGTGAGAAACAGTGAGGAGAAAAAAAACGTGTGATGAGCCCCGTGAATTCTGTCTTTTTTATAAACGCCACTATTGACAATATTGTGCATCCTGACTACTTTTATGTAAGTGGTTTTGCCGGTATTCCCCACACAAAATACTACTATGTATTCTTGTGCTTTGTTTATGCTCTGACTGTACTGGGAAACACCTTTGTCATGTTTGTGATTTACAGTGATCACTGTCTTCACAGTCCAAAATACATTGCAGTTTTTAATTTGGCTCTGTCTGATATATGTGGAAGCACTGCTCTCGTTCCTCAGTTGATTGACACCATCTTCTTTAAATCACATTTAATCTCCTTCCAGGCCTGCTTGACTAATATGTTTTTTGTCTTTTGGTTTATCCATATGCAGTCTTTCACTCTCACTCTTCTGTCCTATGATCGATGTGTTGCGATATGCTTTCCACTGAGATACAATGAGATTGTGACTAAGAAATCAATGTTGGTCATCACAACCGTATTATGGGTCATTGGAGCAGTGGCCATTCTCATAGCTGTGATTTTTATGACCACACTGTCATTCTGCAAATCCACTGTGATAAATAACTATTTCTGTGATCATGGAACTGTCGCACGTTTGGCCTGCAATGACAACACTCCAAGTACTGTGATGGACTGGACACATCCTATTATGATTCTCTGGCTACCAGCACTTTTTATCACAGGTACATACATTTGCATAACCAGAGCATTATTAAAAATTGCAGCAGCCTCAGAGCGTTTCAAAGCCATGCAAACCTGCACGTCTCATTTGATCTTGGTGAGCGTGTTTTATTTTCCTTTATGCTTATGCTTTGCACTGGGCTCCGCCATGCCCCCGAACGCCACAATTATCAACATGTCTCTGGGGACTGTCTTGCCGCCTATGCTGAATCCAATCATTTACTCACTGAAGACAGATGAATTCAGAGAATCCATTAAAAAGCTGTACAGAAGAAAGAACATACGCATCAATGTAAGTAATAAATGAGTAAATGTTTTAATCACAAATGACAGACTGGCAAGTTTGATAATGTTATTTTTTCAACCCTCCACTCAACTGTGCAATATAAGAGCAATGTGTGCTTAATTCAATGAATGGGTGATATACAGTGAGACATTTAAAAATTAAGTTAACCAGAGCCCTGCTACAGAATGTACAGAATGTTAGCCATTACAATTACAGATTTATTTATAGCAAGTCCAAACTCTGGAATTACGCATGTCTGTATATTCATTCTGCTATGCGAACACAGCGATGACACATTATACAGTCGCCTGAATATGACACATTATACATTGTTGGAAAGGATAGGATACCCCGTACAAGAAGCGTACCATGTTTTCTATTAGTTCAGTATTGACCTAGCAATGCATATACGCAACTATAACCAGTAGTTCAATATATTATTTACTAAGATATAGTCCTGGAAAAACCATAGTTCTCGAAAATGGCTGTACGGAATACAAAATAAACTTCAAGTCAGACAACAGTCATAGCTTCATAACCAAGTGGGATATTTGGTTCCATAAATACAGTACTGTGCAGAAGTCTTAGGCACCCTAGACTTTCTTATATATATGTTTCTTTTTTTGTGATTTTTGACATTTGAGATTTCCAAATATTCATTTTCCAAAAGATTTAATTTTACAGAGACATTTTTGTATTTAATTTTAAAATGTAACATATTACTGTAAGCAATTGATTACTTTTTACATAAAAACTTGATCAAGGCTGTCTGATATCAGAAGCAAGGAGCCAACCAAAGTCTGCAGAAGAACTGTGGCAAGTTCTCCAACATGCTTGGAACAACCTCCCTGCTGGTTGTCTTATAGAACTGCAGGACAGCATTGGCTATCTCTGAGAAGTGATACAGTTTTAACACCAAAGGGTGGTCACCAAAAATATAGATTTGATTCAGTTTTTAACTATTCTGCCAAATTACTAAAATGTAATGTAAAATGTATAGTACGTCTATTTAGGACCTTTCATTGAATTATTTTTTAAAGAATCTACAGAATGTACAGAATGTTATACAGGTGCCTAAGACTTTTGCACATTACTGTATGTCTGTATCGAATAATTAGCTAAATAAACTTGCATTTTTATCAAACTGGAAATATGTCGGCTGGACGTTGCATATGTTTATTCATGCAACTTCTGGGGAGTTCTATACTGATGGCATTCTACTGCACACATACAGCAGTCAGGACTTGTGCCCATTTTATCTGCGCTAAATTTACCCTCATGACACATTTCTCAGCACAGTATTTCAACCTAACACATGAGTACATAAAGCTGAAATAATATATCATGTAGCAGCCCCAGCTGTGTGAGAGAGAGGCTCCAGAAAGATACAATAAATAATTAAACCTGCAAGCAGGGTTGAGGCGACCAAGCAGTCCAGCA
This sequence comes from Conger conger, assembly GCF_963514075.1. Taxonomy (NCBI): domain Eukaryota; kingdom Metazoa; phylum Chordata; class Actinopteri; order Anguilliformes; family Congridae; genus Conger; species Conger conger. The sequence continues at coordinate 59,036,123 of NC_083766.1, forward strand.
GGGCAGGGTCGCCATGACAACTGGATCAGATAATGTTAAAAGTCTGGCTGTGAGCCCTGATAGCAAGTTTTATGTCAATTGACCAAAGACTGGGTGTAACTGAGATATGAGCTCACGTCCTGTTTAGGTCATTTGCCTTTGATTTGGCTGTAATGGATGAATATTTTGAATGAAAATCAAAAATGCATCTGAAAACTTTTGTGAAACTTGGTCCAAAGATCATCCATGCCTAATCTCATCTTTGGGATGTCCCGAAGTATCACCTCGCACAAGAATTTCAGGTAAAGACATCAACACTTATGAGGCAAAAAGTTGTTTTTGCTTATTGCAACGCCCCTTAGTGGTCAAATGACGCCAACACAACACATCAAAGCGTTGCTGAGATATGCCCTCACCTCCTGTTTGGTGGCTTCACTGCCACTTTCGATTGGCTGTACTGAACAAACAATTGTGAAAATCAATGATCCATCTCATAAATTTTGTTAGGCTTGGTCTGAAGATCATCTGTGCTAAATTTGGGGCAAACTTTGCGGCCTGTGAATATTTTTTAAACCTTTCATTAAAATCCAATATGGCAGCCGCATCAATTAGGTTGATCAAAAAAGTTGTCATGTCTCAGCCTTGGGACTTCTCACAGTATCACCAGACATAATTATTTTTTTAAGCATACAGATCACCAGTAATTAGTCAAAATGCATTTTGCTAATCGCAGTGCCCCCAGTGGTGAAATTACTCACCTTTTTCTGCACGTCCTCAGGAAGGGGTACTATGTACGTAAGTTTGGTGTCAATCCATTAAAGCATTGCTGAAATATGAGCTCACTTCCTGTTGACAGTCCCTCTGTTAACTTTTGAGACTAGGTCTGCCTCACAAAATCTGTGCCAAATTTGGTGAGGATTAGCCAACAATTGTGGCCTGTGAAGCTTTTTATAGCCTATAAACTGGGCTTAAAAATGGCATCCACTGTGGAATACTACTTTTAGACAAGTGGTGGCACCTGGGTGAGACGGGTACGTGGGGGTTGGACCCAAAATGCACGACTCAGAAACAATAATGGAATAAAGTCCCGTCAGGGCCTTATTTGGGACGAATCCCAGGAGCGTAGTCACAACAAGCAAAGTCCATACACGTAGATCCAGCCAAACAAACGATAAACAAACAAACCGCACGGTGCCGAGGGGAGAGGCAAACTCGTAGTCGGTAAACGTGCAGGGAGGTCCGGTAGCAGGAGAGCTGTCAGCGGGGCAGATGTACAGGCGGACGGCAGGCAGAGTTGTAGTCGAGGGCGATGCGGAAGTCGAAACCATAAAACAATCAGCGAGGCAAAAGTACAAAGACGGTAGGCGAGGACGTGGTCAAAAAACAAAACGAAGGTAAACGAAACAGAAGTCAATAAACAATAGTCGGTAAACAGGCTTGGATCTTAACGTGAATCAATCAGAAATAATGCTCAAGAGTTGCGTAGTAAGACTAGAGGCAGACAATTTCGGCAAGAACAGTTGCGCGACTGGGCTATAAATGCGGGTGTAGACAGGTGTAGACAATTAGTTAGAGCGTAGCAAGGAAATGGAAAACAGGTGCGATGGATGACAAGTTTAACAAGGAGATTAGTAATCGTTAGTAATAAACCTATCCTGCCCTAGCATTAGTAAATGACATGCACGAGAAACGTAAGGTAACATGAACACATGATTAGTCTTGTTAGTTTCTACCCAATCCTGATCTAGCGTTAGTCATTTTAGTAAATAGACAAATGGAAACAATTAGGGAGTGAATGACAGAAGGAGCGAGAGAGAAAAGGCGGAACGCAAGGTTTGCGGAAAGACATGTAAAAGTGTATGCATAAACAACGACCAGTTAACGTAACAATAAACATAAATCAAAACATAATACAAAACGAAACTAAGACGATAACCATTCAACATAACAAGGTAATATAATCGTAACGAAACATAACTAGACATGACGAGAAAATAAATCGTAACAAGAAATAAACTAAACAACATGACGAACCTAGACTAACATAATACATGATAAGACACTACGTGACTAAGACAACATGAATAAACATAAAACATGGCGAGACAGACCTGAAACGTGACACTGGGGTCAATATTTTGTCATATGCACTACGGCACCACCAAGTCTTAATCTGCGGCATAATTTTAAACAATCCAAGAGTTCAGAGATCCAAACAAGCCACCAAAGTTTGGTGATTCTCGAAAATATCAGCTCATGCGACTTGAAAAAGAATCCCAAACCTGCACTGCTTGCACCCACAGATACACAAATAAATAAATAAAAATCCCAAACAAGGAGCGCAAAATCATTGCGTCATGTTGCATTAATTATAGATGATCATTTCCGTTGTGTCCTGTTCCCTTGGTGTAATGCTCTGTGTCAACACTCGGGATATAAGAATGAAAGCACATGCTTGACTCATCACAGTCTTTTACAACTCACCTGTCATCGAGTTCAATGACATATATCTACTAAAAGAGAAATATTAAATGACACTGACTTACTAACAACAGACAAATAATTATTCTGTATGAGAGGTGCATTGACAATATATTTTGCCTGTGCAAGTTTGCTGAAAGTCAAGATCGGTAAGTTATAGACATGCCTTAATGTTTTCCTTCATTTATTTATTTCAAAGATTTGGAATTATCTGCTTAATTTAAGTATAACATAGTAATTGTTCTCATTGAAAATTTTATATAAAATAGTTTCAATGTGTCTTGAAAAAGTAATGGAAGTATATTTAAAGAAATAATACTTACACAGAACCACATATATTTCACAGAAAAAAACTTCACCTGACATCTTTTCATTTTCTACTGTAGTTTTCTGAGAGAAAATGTGTAAATGTGACATATTTCTGTGCATACACTACTCATAATTTCATAGCGAAAGTTAGAGTTATACAAAAGTCTTTGATAAAGATGCAATCATATGTAACATGATTCTTATGTGTTCTGCAGAGCTGTGCTACAGAGACCTTTGTATCAAAGTAAGAAGAGGGCTCGCCACTCAGGTAAAACTGATTTAGGACACCCTGTTATTGTACAGAATATAAATTACCAAAATTAATGACTGGAAGAACAGTAAAAAAAAAAATCATATTTCTTTATGAGATCAAAGGGCCACATTTAAGCGAAAGACACAGGCGCTCGGACATCCAGAGAGCCCCCCATCCCCTGGACGTGCCTCGTGTAATATCATTTTCTAACGTGTTACATGTGTATGAAGTTGACAAGATTTTTCATTGAAAGTATGACAGGGTCGAATTCATAAAATTAATGTTTTTCAGTCACTCATTAAAAGTTTGATTGAAGCCTTTTTTGAGACACACAAGAGCGATTTATTCATGAATGAATAAATAAATAATAAATCTGAGCTTCTGTGGTTTCTAGCCTAATGTTGCATGATAACCACACATTGTAGTGTTTGAGGAATTCATTGCTGCAGCTTAACGTTGTCTATTTTCAGGTCCTAAAGGACTGGTTTTTCACAGAGTGAGAAACAGTGAGGAGCAAACAAACCAGCCATGAGCCCCCTGAATTCAGCCTACTTTAAAAACACCACTGTTGACAATATTGTGAAACCTGACTTCTTTTTCATTACTGGTTTTGCTGGTATTCCCCACACAAAATACTACTATGTCTTCTTGTGTTTTGTTTATGCTCTGACTATACTGGGGAACTCTTTTATCATGTTTGTGATTTACATTGACCACTGTCTTCACAGTCCAAAATATATTGCAGTTTTTAATTTGGCTGTAGCCGACTTAGGTGAAAGCACTGCATTCATTCCTCAGATGATTGACACCTTCCTGTTCAAATCACACTTAATCTCCTTTGAGGCCTGCTTGACGAATATGTTTTTTGTTTTTTGGTTTATCCATATGCAGTCTTTCACTCTAACTCTTCTGTCCTATGATCGATGTGTTGCTATATGCTTTCCACTGAGATACAATGAGATTGTGACTAAGAAATCAATGTTGCTCATCACAGCCATATTATGGATTATTGGAGCAGTGACCATTCTTGTAGTTGTGATTTTTTTCACCAGACTGTCATACTGCAAATCCAATGTGATACACAGTTATTTCTGTGATCCTGGACCCTTGCCACAATTAGCGTGCAATGACAACACAAGAAGTATTCGGATTAATTGGATAAATCCTGTTATAATTCTCTGGATTCCAGTACTTTTTATCATCGGCACATACATCTGTATAGCCAGAGCATTATTAAAAATCGCAACAGCCTCTGACCGTTTCAAAGCCATGAAAACCTGCAGCTCTCATTTGATCTTGGTGAGTGTGTTTTATCTTCCTTTGTGCTTCTCCTTTGCACTGTTCTCAATCACTCACCCAAACGCCAGGATCATTAACATGTGTTTGGCGACTGCCCTGCCACCTATGCTGAATCCAATCATCTACTCACTGATGACAGAAGAATTCAGACAATCTATTAAAAAGCTGTACAGACGAAATAAGATACACATTACTGGATGGAATAAATGAATAAATGTTTCATCACAAATGACTGACGAGCAAGTTTGGCGACGCAATTTTTTTCACCCCTCCACTCAACTGATGATAGATAGAAAGAGAAACAGGCTTGGACTCCAATAAAAAGTTACTACATTTATAGTTATAGCGGCTTTTTCATAGAAATGGCGAAATATACAGAAAATGTTTGAGGAACTGTTTTCCAATACCACTTTATAAGCCTTAAATAAATCTGGCTGAGAGTAGTAAGAATAGTAAGAATGGATCTCTGAGAGTAGTAAGAATGGACCTTTGACTGCATATCACCCTGAGGATGATAGTAGTATCAATAAAAGTGAGCTAAGAAAAAAAAACTATGTCTTTATTCATGCAACTTCTGGGGAGTTCTTTACTGATGTGACTGATGTCATTGCAATAATAAGTTATTTCTACTGCACACAAACAGCAGTCAGGACTTGTGCCCATTTTATCAGTGCTAAATTTACCCTCATGACAAATTTCTCAGCGCAGTATTTCAACCCAACACGGGAATACATAAAGCTGAAATAATATATCATGTAGTGGCCCCAGTTACATTACATTATTGGCATTTCACAGACACTCTTATCCAGAGTGACGTACAGTTGATCAGACTAAGCAGGAGACAATACTCCCCTGGAGCAATGCAGGGTTAAGGGCCTTGCTCAAGGGCCCAACGGCTGTGCAGATCTTATCGTGGCTACACCGGGATTAGAACCACAGATCTTGCGTGTCCCAGTCATTTACCTTAACCACTACGCTACAGGCCGCTCCAGTTGTGAGAGAGAGAGGCTCCAGAGAGATTACATTACATTACATTACAGGGCATTCATCAGACACTCTTATCCAGAGTGACATACAATGAAGTGCACATTGAACACAGGAACAATGGTGAAGAGGACCTGGGAGGACAGTATGGTTCTGCGTTCTAGCGTGACCTCACAGATACAATCAGAACCCTTGTACAATACATCAACTTACAAACTAGCATACCACGGGTGGCAGCTAGAATACCCCGAGTACAACAATACAATAGCTAATACAAAACACAACAATATCTATATATAACTATATAAGTGCCATTTTAGTCTATGGCATACGCAAGGCTAATCATGTTGGTGAGGTAGGGAGAGAAAGGTACAGCCTGAAGAGATGAGTCTTCAGTTTGCGTTTGAAAGAGGTCAGAGACGCTGACATCCACAGGGAGGTCATTCCACCACCATGGGGCCAGGACAGACAGCAGTCGTGAGCGAGAAGTGCAGGTGTGGCGAGGGGGAGGTGCCAGACGGCACAAAGTGGCAGAATGGAGGGGTCTTGCTGGTGTATATGTCTTGATAAGCAATTGAGTATATCCAGGGGCTGATCCCTTAACTGCCTGGTACGCAAGCACCAAAGTTTTAAATTTCATGCGAGCCATAACAGGCAGCCAGTGGAGGTTGCTGAGCAGGAGAGTGACATGTGAATGTCTGGGAATATTGAGTACCAGACGGGCTGCGGCATTCTGGATCAGTTGCAGGGGTCTGATGGCAGATGCTGGAAGGCTAGCCAGCAGAGAATTGGAATAGTCCAGGCAGGACAGGACCATTGCTTGGACAAGGAGCTGAGTGGAGTAGGTGGTGAGGAAGGGTCGGATTCTCCGGATGTTGTACAGGAAGAACCTGCATGCCCGGGTCACCATAGCGATGTTCTCGGAGAAGGACAGCCTGTTGTCTATCACCTCTCCAAGGTTTCTGGCACTAGTGGATGAAGTCACTGTGGTGTCCCCTAGTGAGATGGAAAAATTGGAGAAGGGAAAGTTTAGAGCAGGGATCAAGATTACCTCCGTCTTACCTGGGTTGAGCTTTAGATGGTGGTTGTTCATCCAGCTCTGGATGTCTCTCAGACTGGCGGAGATACTGGTGGAGACCTGTTTGTCCAATGGGGGGAAGGAGAGAAAGAGTTGGGTGTCATCGGCATAGCAATGATATGAGATGAGCAGAGATAACAGGGCCAAGGTGGCCGAAGACTGAGCCCTGGGGGACTCCTGTAACAAGGGGGCGAGGGGTTGACACTCTTCCAGCTCAGGTCACCTGGGAGGACCAGTCAGAGAGATAGGAGGATGGAGTGGTTGACCGAGTCGAAGGCTGCAGAGAGGTCAAGGAGGATACAATAAATAATTAAACCTGCAAGCAGGGTTGAGGCGGCCAAGCAGTCCAGCAGGGCAGGGTCGCCATGGCAACTCAGATAATGTTAAAAGTCTGGCTGTAAGCACTGATAGCAAGTTTTATGTCAATTGACCAAAGACTGGGTGTAACTGAGATATGAGCTCACATCCTGTTTAGGTCATTTGCTTTTGATTTGGCTGGAATCGATGAATATTTTTTTAAAGAAAAAATGCATCTGATAACTTCTGTGAAGCTTGGTCCAAAGATCATCCATGCCTAATTTCATCTTTGGGATGTACCGAAGTATCCCCTCGCACAAGAATCACTTTTTTTAAGGTAAACACATCAACACTTATGAGGAAAAAAGTTGTTTTTGCTCATTGCAGCTTCCCTTAGTGATCAAATTACGATTTTTTCCACATCCTAAGGAGGGAGCCCTGAGGCCATATACCAAGTTTGGTATCAACACATCAAAGCGTTGCTGAGATATGTCCTCACTTCCTGTTTGGTGGCTTCACTGCCGATTTCGATTGGCTGTACTGAACAAACAATTTCGAAAATCAAAGATCCATCTAATACATTTTGTTAGGCTTGGTCTGAAGATCATCTGTGTTAAATTTGGTGAGGATTGAGCAAACTTTGCAGCCTGTGAATATTTTTTAAACTTTCCTTAAAATCCTATATGGCAGCCGCATCAATTAGGTTGATCAAAAAAGTTGCCATGTCTCAGCCTTGGGATCTCTCACAGTATCACCAGACCTGAGAATGATTTTTTTATAGTAATTAGCTAAAATGCATTTTGCTTATTGTAGTGCCCCCAGTGGTCAAATGACAAAGCTTTTTCTGCACGTCCTCAGCAAGGGGTACTATGTACCAAGTTTGGTGTCAATCCATCAAAGCGTTGCTGAAATATGAGCTCACTTCCTATTTGGCAACTTCGGAAAAAAACGCTTTTGAAAATCAAAAATCCCTCTGATAACTTTTGTGAGACTAGGTCTGCCTCACAAAATCTGTGCCAAATTTGGTGAGGATTAGACAACATTTGTGACCTGTGAAGCTTTTTATAGCCACTGTGGACTATTACACTTTTTAAACTGGGCTCAAAAATGGCATCCACTCTGGAATACTACTTTCAGACAAGTGGTGGCACCCGGGGCCAATATTTTGTCATGTGCACTAGGGCACCAGGTGCCAATCTGTGCCATAATTTTAATCAATCTAAGAGTTCAGAGATCCAAACAAGCCACCCAAGTTTGGTGATTCTCGAAAATATCAGCTCATGCCAACTTGAAAAATGATCCCAAACCTGCAATGCTTGCACCTATAGACACACAAATAAATCAATACAAATCCCAAACAAGGAGCACAAAATCATTGCGTCATGTTGCATTAATTATAGATGATCATTTCTGTTGTGTTGTGTTCCCTTGGTGTAATGCTCTGTGTCAACACTCGGGATATAAGAATGAAAGCACATGCTTGACTCATCACAGTCTTTTACAACGAACCTGTCATCGAGTTCAATGACATACATCTACTAAAAGAGAAATATTGAATGACACTGACTTACTAACAACAGACAAAGAGTTCTTCTGTATGAGAGATAGGTGCATTGACAATATATTTTGTCTGTGCAAGTTTGCTGAAAGTTATCGGTAAGTTATTGACATACCTTGATGTATTCCTTCATTTATTTATTTCAAAGAGTTGGAAATCTCTGCTTAATTTAAGTATGACATAGTAATTGTTCTAATTGAAAATTTAATCTGAAATAGTTTCAATGTGTCTTGAAAAAGTAACGGAAGTATATTTAAAGAAATAATACTTACACAGAACCACATATATTTCACAGAAAATCTTTTCATTTTCTACTGTAGTTTTCTGAGAGTTTTCTGTGAATGTGTAAATGTGACATATTTCTGTGCATACACTACTGATAATTTCATAGTGAAAGTTAGAGTTATACAAAAGTCTTCGATAAAGATGCAATCATGATTAACATGATTGTTAATAATAGTAACATGATTCTTATGCGTTCTGCAGGGCTGTGCCACAGAGACCTTTGTATCAAAGTAAGAAGAGGGCTCGCCACTCAGGTAAAACTGATTTAGGACACCCTGTTATTGTACAGAATATAAATTACCAAAATTAATGACTGGAAGAACAGTAAAAAAAAAAATCATATTTCTTTATAAGATCAAAGGGCCACATTTAAGCGAAAGACACAGGCGCTCGGACATCCAGAGAGCCCCCCATCCCCTGGACGTGCCTCGTGTAATATCATTTTCTAACGTGTTACATGTGTATGACGTTGAAAAGATTTTTAATTGAAAGTATGACAGGGTCGAATTCATAATTGTTTTTCATTCACTCATTAAAGGTTTGATTGAAGCCTTTTTTGAGACATACAAGATCAATTTATTCAAGAATTAATAATTAATAATAAATCTGAGCGTTTGTGGTTTGTGCAGCCAATTGTTCCATGATAACCACACATTATCCCTGGTTATGGGTATGCACTTTGTTGTACGTCGCTCTGGATAAGAGCGTCTGCCAAATGCCAATAATGTAAAAATGTAATTGTTAACCTGGTAGTGTTTGAGGAGGTAATTGCTGCAGGTTAACCTATTGTTTACTTTCAGGTCCTAAAGGGCAGGTTTTTCACAGGGGAGAGACAGTGTGGAGCAAACAAACCTGTGATGAGCCCCTTGAATTCACTCTTTTTTATAAATGCCACTATTGACAATATTGTGCATCCTGACTTCTTTTATGTAAGTGGTTTTGCTGGTATTCCCCACACAAACTACTACTATGTCTTCTTGTGCTTTGTGTATGCTGTGACTGTAGTGGGAAACACTTTTGTCATGTTTGTGATTTACACTGACCACTGTCTCCACAGTCCAAAATACATTGCAGTTTTTAATTTAGCTGTGTCTGACTTATGTGGAAGCACTGCACTTGTTCCACAGATGATTGACACCTTCCTGTTTAAATCAAATTTAATCTCTTTTGAAGCCTGCTTGACTAATACGTTTTTTGTTTTTTGGTTTCTCCATCTGCAGTCTTTCACTATAACTCTTCTGTCCTATGATAGATGTATTGCTATATGCTTTCCACTGAGATACAATGAGATTGTGACCAAAAAATCGATGCTGTTAATTACGATCACATTATGGATAATTGGAGGACTGGTCATTTTCATAGCTCTGTTTTTTATGAACACACTGTCATTCTGCAAATCCTCTGTAATAAACAGTTATTTCTGTGATCACGGAACCATAGTACGTTTGGCCTGCAATGACAACACTCCAAGCACTGTGATGGATTATACATGTCCTGTTCTGATTCTCTGGTTTCCAGTACTCTTTATCATGTTCACATATATTTGTATAGCCAGAGCGTTATCAAAAACCGCAGCAGCCTCAGACCGCCTCAAAGCCATGAAAACTTGCAGCTCTCATTTGATCTTGGTGAGCGTGTTTTATTTTCCTTTATGCTTTTGCTTCGCACTGGGATCCTCCATGGACTCAAACACCAGGATCATTAACATGTCTCTGGCAACTGTCATGCCGCCTATGCTGAATCCAATCATTTACACACTGAAGACAGAAGAATTCAGAGAATCCGTTAAAAAGCTGTACAGAAGAAACAAGATGCACGTCACTGTAAGGCATACATGAATAAACGTTCAAATCACAAATGACTACCTGCCAAGTTTGACAACTTCATTTTTTTAAATCCCTTTTTTAACCACTCAACTGCGAACTATAAGAGCAATGTGCCGACTTAATTTAATGAATGGGAGTAGAGTAACGTATTTGAAGAGCATGCTGACTTGAACTGCAATATTTACAGTTATAGTGGCCTTTTCATAAAAAGGGCTAAATATATTACAAATATCAAATTGCGGAATACAAGGTATGCAAATAAATAAATGATGGATCTTTATGCCAAACATTATGGAAGGCACTGTATCTAGCGTGTATGGGGACTTTTAAGCGTGCTAGTTTCTTAAACATTATATACACTTTGGACACAGTTTAGTAAGATTTAGTGAAACAATTTTATTTTTTAAACTTTTGTAATGCTGTTTAATTTCTTTTTGGGAAGGCTAGCTTATAGCATCAATCCTGGGTCCTATTTCATGTATGTGGCCAACTAATTATTCTGTTGTCATTTTCTGCAAACTCCCATGTTTAAAGGTACAATAGGTAAGATTTTTGTATTAAAACATTGTCACAAAACCATTGTAAATCCCTTTCTATCATTGAAAAAGGCTCACTGACATGTTGACTCACCCTCTGCCTGTGTTTATAGTCCTTAAATTTGGGTTAAAAAATATACCCTTGAGGCCTGACACTCTGTACCAAAACATTGTATAGTAGAGTTTCAACATCAGCACATTTACAGAGAAGGGGGAGGGTTAAACGTTGTTGTGGCTTGAAGGTGTTTGTTGCTGCTATTCCTCTCTTGACCGTTAGAAGTCCGAAATGACCTATTGTACCTTTAAGCTGCAGTTAGCAGGATAACATGCACATAGCCTATGTAAACAACCTGGTGAAACCACTCTCAACAGAAATGTGCTCACCTTTTTGTGCTCAAATTTTTATATTCTTTTGGTAAATAAAATCAAATAATAAACTCGAACACTCTAACTCTAAACTCTGCCCATCAACGCAGTAATCTAAAGGTGTTTTTTTTATATTTTTGACATCAGACCCGAACAGTTAAACATAACTTGTGTTTAAGCATACTTTTTTGAACACTACTGGTGAGATAAAATGCCACATAATATCATGAAAAAAACAGGCTATTCAGCCCAGCAATACTAGCTTTTTCCTACCACTAAAGTGTACCTAATGCTTTGTTAGCCAAAAAGCGAAATAGTATCTAGCAATTCTTGTCTTGAAAGATCCATTACATATAAGGGGCAAGAGGCAAGCTTTTCCACACAGTGACCATTCTCTGTGTGAAAGAAATACTTCCTAATGTCTGTGTATAATTTATCCTTTGCTAATTTCATCCTGTTGGCCGGTTTTTTATTGCTGAAGCACATTGACTTGTTAAACTAGTAGCCCAAAGTCTTTTTCAACTTCAGCACATTCCAATTTTGTACCACCCATAATAATCCATTTCCCATTTGTACGTATAACGTTACATTTAGTTTTATTTTATTTAATTTGCCAGGTTTCCACTCACTTCTGTTTAAATCTTCCTGGATTACTTTAGTAATTCCAAACTGTTAGCTAAACCTCCCAGTTTGGTTACATCAAAACACTTCGGCTGTCCTCAAAGAATGCTAATGATCTACCCTTTCTGAAAAACATGTTGGCTGCCCCTCAGAATGTTATTATTTTCAAGAAATAATTCCAGTTTTTCTCTCATGATAGATTCCAGTATTTTGCATGTGGTGCAAGTTAAAGTGACAGGCCTGTAATTTTCTGGCTCAGTGTGGTTTTTGTTCTTATATATTGGTATTATATTACCTTGTTTCCAGTCGTCTGGTATATCTCCATTGCCTAGTTTTTTTCCACTAGAAATTGGCTTCAGCTAATCACTGCTAACATTGCTGCCAGGCTTTTCGCCATTTTCTAAGGGGATAGTGTTGTACAGCACATGGTCAGATAAAGTTCACTGTGGCCACATCTGCCTAATTTATTCCACCAAGCTCAGAAGGGAATAGGTTACCATAATTGTCATAGGCATTCTCTGATCCTCGTATTCGGAACTGATGATCTTGGAATTCAAGATTTTCCATAATAAAATTGAATAGGTTTAGGGATTGGTCAGGATAACTTGCTTTCTGGACCAGAACCCTTGCAATGGGTGTGTTGTTTTGGGAAATTCTAAGAAGTGGAGTTGCCTTGGAATTACTCTGAGTAATGGTGGAGTGGCATTCACTCTGCAATACTACTGTTAGACAGGTGGTGGCGCCCCATGGGGTGTGTGGGCCAGGCTGGTGAATGTCAAAATTTTGTCACGTGCACTACAGCACCACCAGGTGTTCAAACTGCATCATTTAAACAATCTAACCAAGTTTGATGATTCTAAGAAATATCAGTTCACAGCAATTTCAGAAGGGAGAGAAAGCAAAAAAGATGGCAGCGGTTAGTCGAATAAATAAATACATAAAAATGCCAAACAAGGAGACAAAGTCAGCTGTTGCCATTGCATCATGTTGAATTAATTATACATGAGCATTTTGGTTGTGTCCTGTTCCCTTGGGGTAATGCTCTGTGTCCACACTCCGGGATATAAGAACAACTTTGAACACTTTGGCTCACTACAGTCTTTTCCAAATGATGTATCGTCAAGTTCAAGGACATACGTCTACTAAAAGAGAAATACTGAATGATGCTGACTTACTAACAACGGACAAAGAGTTCTTCTGTATGAGAGATAGGTGCATTGACAATATCTCTGGTCTGTGCAAGTTTTCATGAAGTTATTGGTAAGTTTTAGACTTCATTTATTCCTTTATTTAGGGCTGAAATTGTATACTTAGCATGAACTGCTATTGAATCTATTGAATCTAAAATAATTTCATTGCATTTAAAAAAAGTAAAGAAGAACCAAATATGTCTGAGAAAAAACATAAGACCTGCCATATTTTTCAAACCTTTCCCTTTCTAGATTTTTGAAGGAAAATGAATTTGCATTTATAATTTTTAAATTTTGCTAATCATGAACCTCTTAAAATGGAAAAGTACAGTCATTCAAAGTAATTGAAATTGAATGAAATGTTTTACATGATTCTTATGTGTTCTGCTGCAGAGACCATTTGAGGGGTTAAAAGTGAGAAAACCACAACCAACCAGGTAAAACTGACCCAGTATTGTGCGTAATATAATTTGCCAAAATGAATGAAAGAACATTAAAGATCCCATATTGTGTATTTTCCATGATTTATTTCAGGCCCTGATATCCATAAAAAAGCGTTTTTGTGCACTTAAGTAACAAAAACGATATCTATCCTGTTTCAAATGTCCATTCTCCAGTGCCTCTCATGAGTTTTTACAAAAAACAGGGGCTGTGACTTTAAGGCTCATTGATATCAATGAACTTCTGTTCTGATGGGCTGGCTAACTCCAACGAGCTGAAAGCCATCTGTGCTGATCATTTGGATTTGTTCTGGCTACAGTGTTGGCCGTGCTGATGCAAATGACTGGAACAATAATAATTGAAATAGATGGCCAAAGATGCAGGGGCTTGGAGAGACTCCCTAGACGTGCCTATTAACTATTTAATGCCTATTAATTTATTTAAATGTAAATGTTTTAGTTTAAAGTATGACAAGGCAGATTTGATCAAATCTCGTTCAGTAACTCATGAACAGGTTGACTGAATTATATATGAAATCTATATATTTTTATTGAAATAATCTGTGGTTTGTGCAACCACATATTACATAATAACCACTTTGTAGTGTTTGAGGAATTCATTGCTGCAGATTAACGTTGTCTATTTTCAGGTCCTAAAGGACAGGTTTTTCAGAGTGAGAAACAGTGAGGAGCAAACAAACCTGTCATGAGCCCCCCGAATTCAGCCTTCTTTAAAAACACCACGGTTGACAATATTGTGAAACCTGACTTTTTTTTCATCACTGGTTTTGCTGGTATTCCCCACACAAAATACTATTATGTCTTCTTGTGTTTCGTTTATGCTCTGACTCTACTGGGAAACACTTTTATCATGTTTGTGATTTACACTGACCAGTGTCTTCACAGTCCAAAATATATAGCAGTTTTTAATTTGGCTGTAGCCGATTTATGTGAAAGCACTGCATTCATTCCTCAGTTGATTGACACCTTCCTGTTTAAATCACACTTAATCTCCTTTGAGGCCTGCTTGACAAATATGTTTTTTGTTTTTTGGTTTCTCCATATGCAGTCTTTCACTCTAACTCTTCTGTCCTATGATCGATGTGTTGCAATATGCTTTCCACTGAGATACAATGAGATTGTGACTAAGAAATCAATGTTGGTCATCACAGTCATATTATGGATTATTGGAGCACTGGGCATTCTTTTAGCTCTGATTTTTTTCACCAGACTGTCATTCTGCAAGTCCAATGTGATACACAGTTATTTCTGTGATCCCGGACCCTTGCCACATTTAGCGTGCAATGATAACAGTATAAGTATTCTGATTAATTGGATAAATCCTGTTATAATTCTTTGGATTCCAGTACTTTTTATCATCGGCACATACACCTGTATAGCCAGAGCATTATTGAAAATCGCAACAGCCTCTGACCGTTTCAAAGCCATGAAAACCTGCAGCTCTCATTTGATCTTGGTGAGTGTGTTTTATCTTCCTTTGTGCTTCTCCTTTGCACTGTTCTCAATCACTCACCCAAACGCCAGGATCATTAACATGTCTCTGGCGACTGCCCTGCCACCTATGCTGAATCCAATCATCTACTCACTGATGACAGAAGAATTCAGAGAATCCATTAAAAAGCTGTACAGACGAAATAAGATACACATTACTGTATGGAATAAATGAATAAATGTTTCATCGCAAATGACTGAAGAGCAAGTTTGGCGATGTTATTTTTTTCACCCCTCCACTCAACTGATGATAGATCAGACTTGGACTCCAATAAAAGGTTACTACATTTATAGTTATAGTGGCTTTTTCATAAAAATAGCTATATATACAAAACATGTTTGAGGCAATGTTTATTACGAACACAGACATCCAAAAGTGTTCCTTGTAAAATTGTTATTAATTAATGTAAAGATTAACGAGAGAAAGACTTTGTGGATATTTACCTGCATAACAGAGTGCAAAACTATAGTAGTTGTGCTTCAGGTGAAAGTCTTGGTTTAAATTTACTGCAAATAATAATGTAGTACGGGGGACTGTTTAAACAGCACCACTCCCGGGTTACGTCACGCCCACTTCCGAGTACGAGTGGCCAACGGATATGGATACGGATAATGCAGTACTCACTCAACCCTATTAATGTCAGTTTCCTTTTCACAATAAGTGTCCAGCGGACCAAATGCATAACAGTCTCTCAGAAGTTTCCAAAAATGTGCAACCTCATAGAAAGAATATCCATTGTTTACTTGTTCTGGAGTGTGGAAGTTTAATGTCTTAAGAAGAAATTTGTATTAGTTATTCACCAAAAATACAGCCTAAATTTCAGCTGTTTGCTGTGAATATTTTCAGATGTATCTCTGTTCTTTCCTGTGTAAAGAGAGCCAGATGTGGGAGTAGGGTAAAAATGTGAGGTTAGTCTAATCATGATAAGAACACTGTCACTTATTCAATTACTGTGATCAAACCAAGTCCAGTGGTCACTCATACAATAAGATTATCGTCATCTAACAAATGTATCACCAGTGACCACTTAATGTAATATATTATCAGCGCCAACAGAGGCAGAGGGAAGTGAACACTTGTTTTTTCGTAATAAGGGAAGAAGATTTTGAGCAGATGCAGACAGCATTTGTTTGGGGAAGGGCTTAGTCTGTCTTGGGAATACATGAGAAACTGTTTGTATGTAATTGTTCTGTGCAGAACAGCTCGGGTTCTTGTCTGTTACTCTTGAGTCATATGCAATAAACCCAATCGCATCAGACTCTGTTCCAATTGTGTCTACTTTAGATTTTCAGCAAGTGTGTAGAGAACCCCCAGGACATCATGCCCTGACAGGGGTAGTTAATTAATCAAGAGCAATTACCTTTGTTGTCTATTTTGCCTTCTACAATAGTACTTGGACATATAAATGCTAATGTCTATGTTAAGTTTTGTATGGGCTCTCTCGAACATAGCCAAAGTGCAGCTGTTTCTGACCAGTAGTTACCATTAATGTAGTTGCAGAGAAAATGCAGTACCCCCATCCGTGCATCAGAAAATTCAGTATTACTTCAACTCATCAAAGAACTGACTACGGGAATGCTATAGAAGTGACGCCTAAAAAACATTTGACCTAATCACATTACGTTTCCAACAATGTAATCGGTTAGGCACACAGAGCATGTTGCACATCGGCAAGAACAGTTCTTGAGATTTTATGCCAAACAAGGTTGATGTTTTACAACAAAAATATGTTTGTGATGCTTACATATAAATAGAGAACTTCCTTTGGAGAAGTCCCAAGGGATCTCTCATCTGAGTGAATATTTCTGAGGAAGACAGGGGAAACACCGTTGACAACACAACAGAGGGTGTGGAGAGGGAGTTTGGGGTGGGTGACAGGTGAAGGGGAAGTTTTTTTCAGGATAATGGGATAGGGATAATGGGATAAAATTGTTTATAAATGACAATTGCCGAAAAATAATAGGTCAAGGTTAAACTTGACAAAAGTAATTGTAGAATTGATGTTATGGTCAAATGGAACAACAAAAAAAAAAAACACACGGAAGTTGATTTTTTGCCATTTCATAATGTGTACCAAAAGGGTACTTTTTAGAAACGTTCTATGTATGTTTAATACATACTTTATGTACTCCATTATCTGCACTTTAAGTGTACTGAACATAACTATACGACAATATACTTTTAGATACATAAAGTTAATGTCGGCAAACTAGTAGTATGCTATCCAAGGATGGAAATAAAAAATATTATCACATATCATATCATATTTCGGGATCTCACATACCTACATGAAGCTAAAATAATAGCTGTGATGCACAGTTGCAGCCTCCAGACACATAGAGTAAATAATTATAGCTGCAAGCAGTGATTCCCAGGGGCCCAGCAGCATAAGCAATAGTGGGAAAACACACTCTATGATAATTGGCACCCTTAATGAAAATGAAGAAAAACGGCTGCATATAATAAAAACACAGATATTAATCTATATATTATGTTCAAACATCTGGGAAAACTAACACCCTGAACAATTATTGTAAATAAAATCAAACTAATTAAACGAAATTGTGAATAACATTTTACATCAGAGCTCTCTTTCTTCTTAATGATGTTCCAAAATGTTTATTTTGGAAAGCCTATTGTTTAGCCTATGTCATTGGCACAACTCTGGGCCTCGTGTTAACCCCTGCCAGGCCTGGTGGTCCCGGTTTTTTAACAGGTTCCACTTCAACCTCACCTACCAGCCTGGCTCCAGGAACGTCAAGGCTGACGCACTTTCCCAAAAAAGTGCTTTTCTGCAATCAACCTTCACCTCTTTTACCCGCCTGAAAGTCAATAAAGACTTTGATTGGAATCTCTGGTTTCGCCTATGTCTCTGTCGTTGGCACTCGGGCTCTACAGAGCCAAAAGAACAGAAATGGTATGAACTATGGAAATACCCACACAAAGACAGCACTGTAACTCATCTCACAGGCCAAAGCGTGAAACTCTCTTAAACTTATGTTAATCATAGACCATGGGAATAGGTATTCGGAACATTGTGAGCTGACACGGCCTTCCAAATAATTGACATGAATCCAAGGGTTTTTTTTTGTTTCTGGGATCACCAGTAAGCAACCCATCCATCCATCCATTATCTGATCCCGCTTATCCTGAACAGGGTCGCAGGGGGGCTGGAGCCTATCCCAGCATACATTGGGCGAAAGGCAGAAATACACCCTGGACAGGTCGCCAGTCCATCGCAGGGCACACACACCATTCACTCACACACTCATACCTACGGGCAATTTAGACTCTCCAATCAGCCTAACCTGCATGTCTTTGGACTGTGGGAGGAAACCGGAGTACCCGGAGGAAACCCACGCAGACACGGGGAGAACATGCAAACTCCGCACAGAGAGGCCCCGGTCGACGGGGATTCGAACCCAGGACCTCCTTGCTGTGAGGCGACAGTGCTACCCACTGCACCATCCGTGCCGCCCCAGTAAGCAACCATAATCATAAATTACATTCCACAGGAGAAAAACTACCATTGAATGGATGTTAACTTCAAGTGGAAATGATCGCTTCCCTGTGTTCTGTTCGGAACACAGTGAGTCTACATTAGTCTAGCTAAGTTAACTAACTTCGCTTCAAAGTAAACCAACTTGGCTAGCTGATCTTTTAGCTATGTTTTACCTTGAAGTGCCACCTAAAATGCAACTGACAACCGAAAGTAAAGCATATTTTTATTTTAGGCTACAATCACACCATATAATTTGGCAGCCTGAGCCAACTAGCTAGCTAAAGCTAAAAGAACCATTTTGACATAAACAAGCTAACCTATAACCCAATACCCCAATATAGCTCACAGTTTGCCAGGATATAGCTGGGAAAAGCTTTACTTTTCAACCAAATGCAGATTTCGCCTGAAAAACATCTCCAGAGGAATGTTTAGTGGCTAACGTTAGCTATAGTTGTACCATAATGTTACATGGTTTACTTTGTATTTCTCCCACGTTGTTATTTTTATTCACAATTGAAATGTATGTTGCCATTATCAAAGCACATTATCAAAGCCTAATGGTAACGTGAACTCACCAAGTTAGCTCACTATGTGCCAAACAGTGCAACTTTCATGAAAAAAAAGAAAAGAAAAAACACTTCCAGATCAGCGTCGGTTGTTCTGTGTGTGTGTAAAGTCTAATTCCTTCCATATTCGTGAAAACTTACCCAATCCCGGGTCAGCATACTGTGACATGCTAATGGTGATCCACTGTGACATTGTGGTGGGGATGCTGTTGCTAACCACAGACTACGAACCAAACTGGATAACAGAGTGAATAGGTGTTCGGACCATCGTGAGCAAACACGGCCTTCCCAACATCGGGATGGTGTGCAGTTATTTGTCGTTTTTTCTCCATAAATATTGGTCCAACTCACATCAATCAGTGTTTTAGTGTCTGTGATAGCCAATAAGCAACCATAACGATAAACCACATTTCTCGGGAGAAAAACGACCATTGAACGGACTTCTGTTCTTCTGTTCTTCAGTTCGGAACACAATTAGTTTACATTATGGGTAGCGGCATCTTGAAGGAATGTTCTGACCGTGGTCGCTAGAGTGGTGAGTGCTAGGGAACGGTCAACAGACACAAACGTCATTTTCGCCACCACTTCATTTGCGAAGTTACAGCTGATGCACCCGCAAAGAAGAATGCAGCGGACCAACAGGAAGTACGACCAGACTGGATTTTATCTGCACCTAATTTTTGACCAAAGTATTCTGTAAAACTGAGCTGCGTGATGTTACCCCCAGGCCACGCTGCATCACATATTCGTCAGAAATCAAATTCCCTATGGGAAAAAAGCATGAAGGAATCTACCAAGGAAACCCGTGGCTCAAAATGCTAACTGTTTTCCGAGTTTTAGGACTACAAACTGTAGCACTCCATCATGACCGGAAGAGAGTGCTACGGTCAGATGTGACAAAAATGTAATGTTTTGGCCATACACCAAATCAACATGTTTGATGGCAAAATAGGCATGGTTACAATGAAAAGCACCTAATTTCTACTGTCAAATATGGAGGGGGGTCATTAATGATGTGGAGATATTTTGTTGCAGTGGTCCAGGGGCACTATGTAAGACCAATGGCACGATGAATTCAGCCAAGTATCAGGAAATTTTGTCCGAAAATCTGCCAGGATGATGAGACTTGAGTCCAACAATGACTCCAAACACACATCAACATCCACACAGAAATCGTGACGTGAAAATAACATCCATGCTCTATAATGGACATCTCAATGTCCAGAGTAAAATTCCATCAAAAACCGATGGTCTGAACTAAAGAGGGGGGGCCCATAAGTTATAGGAAAACAAATCATGGTTATCATCTTTGCCAGGTGTGCACAAAGTATTAAACCAGGGGTGCCAATAATTAAATGTTTTTTTGGGGAAATATATTTTTTACATTTATAATAATTGTGGAGCTCACTGAAGATGATGGACCCCAACTGTGGGACCTGTCTGATGCAGCCAATGATTTTCAGTGAATTTTTCAAAAATGTTTTACTGGGCTTAGATTTTAAGAACAGCTGTTGATCATACTGGCAATGAAAATATCAAGGGAATAACTTTTTGGAAATCATTTTTTTGTGGTAAGCCATGCCCACTGCGGATTCATTGGATCATCGTTTGCCCATTATTTGGAAATAATAATTAGAAAAGTGATGTACTTCAACTAAAGCAAAAAAAAAAAAGTCAACATTTCAAGGAGGAGAAGTATTTTACAATAAGTGTTTTAAAAAATTGGAACTGGTAGAAAATCCAATATGGCAGGCATATGGTTCCACGGGCCTAATGTGTTTCTCACAAAAAGGAGGGCCCTTACACCACATTTTCTGACATTAGGGTTTGCTTGTGAATGTTGAATTTTGTCACATGCACAACGGTGATTCCAGGTGTTCAAGCACAATCCAGAGACCCAAACAAACCAACCAAGTTTGGTCATTCTTGGACATACTATATTAGCTCACTGTTTTTTGAAAAAGGTGAGAAAAAAAGATTTTTAAATCCTGCTGTGCGGAGTCCCATAAATAAATAATGAAATAAATTAATACAAATCCAAAACAAGGGACAGAAAATCAATTATAGCATGTTGTATTAATTATACATGAGCATTTCTTTTGTTTTCTGTTTCCTTGGTGTTTTCCTCTGTGCCAACACTCCGGGATATAAGAAGGACAGTGAATGCTTTGACTCACCACAGTCTCTTCCAACTGATCTGTCATCAAGATAAAGGACATTCATCTACCATCTACCAAAATAAAACAATCAAAAGACAGTGGCTTCCAAACAATAGAAAATGAGTTATCCTACATGAGAGATACTGAGAACTATTTGGTCTATGCAAGTTAGCCTTGGTAAGTATTAGACACACTTTAATGTATTCCTTTGTTTATTTATATGAAAGAGCTGCAATTTTCAACTTAACCCGATGTGCATAGCAATTATTCCAATTTAAATTTGAATATAAGATAAGTTAAAAATGCAACAAAAATGTCTTTAGTTAGAATAATACTTCTATTTCTATAGAAAAACATTTAATAGCAAAAACATGGACCTGACATGCATATATCTTTTAAACCTTTCTGTTTCCTTCTTGTAAAACAAAGAGAAAAGGGCTCTCCAGCTAGGTACAAACGTTATAGGACACCTGTTTATTGTAGAGAATATAATTTTCAAAAATGACTGAATGAACAATAATGAAAGGAACAGTAATAATGGAAATATTAATCCTTTTACAATATGAAATCAAACGGGACTTGAGTACTCGGCACTATGTATTATTATTATTATTATTGTTTTATTTTTTGTTGTTGAGACACACAAGATCAATTAATTTAATAATGAAGAATTAATTAATCTGAGCATCTGTGGTTTTTGTACCAAAATATTTGTTAACTTTGTAGTATTTGAGGAATCAATTACTGCATGGTAATCTGTTGCTTATTTTTAGGTCCTAAAGGGCTGATTGAGAAAACTGGTGAGAAACTGTGAGGAGCAAACAAACGTGCCATGAGCCTCCTGAAATCAGCCTACTTTACGAATGCCACTATTGTGCATCCTGATTTCTTTTATATAAGTGGTTTTGCTGGTATTCCACACATAGAATACTACTATGGCTTCCTTTGCTTTGTTTATGCTCTGACTGTAGTGGTAAACACTTTTGTCTTGTTTATGATTTACACTGACCACTGTCTCCACAGTCCAAAATATATTGCAGTTTTTAATTTGGCTTTGTCTGACTTGTGTGGAAGCACTGCAGTCATTCCTCAGATGATTGACACCTTCCTGCTTAAATCACATTTAATCCCCTTTGACGCCTGCTTGACTAACATGTTTTTTGTTTTTTTGTTTATCTCTATGCAGTCTTTCACTCTAACTGTCCTTTCCTATGACAGATATGTTGCTATATGCTTTCCACTGAGATACAATGAGATTGTGACTAGTAAATCAATATTGATGATCACAGCCACATTATGGATTTTTTCAGGAATGGCCACTCTCATAGCTGTGAGTTTTATCAACACACTGTCATTCTGCAAATCCACTGTGGTAAACAGTTATTTCTGTGATCACGGGCCCATGCACTGCCTGGCATGCAATGACAACTTTCCAAGTGAAGTGATTCACTGGGTACATCCTATTATGACTCTATGGCTTCCAGGACTTTTTATCATCGGTACGTACATTTGTATAGGCAGAGCGTTGTCAAAAATCGCAGAAGCCACAGAGCGCCTCAAAGCCATGAAAACCTGCACCTCTCATTTGATCCTGGTGAGTGTGTTTTACCTTCCCATTTGTATCACTTATGCAATGTGTGAGTTCATTGAGCAGAATGTCCGGATTATTAACATGTCTCTGGCGACCATCTTGCCGCCTGTGCTGAATCCAATAATTTACTCTCTGAAGACAGAGGAATTCACAGAAACCATTAAAAAGTTTTACAGAAGAAAGAAGATACACAGTACAGAAAAAATAAAAAAATCTTTTCATCATTCAACAGAAGGCAAAACAATAAAACAATGACAAGTAATACACAATAAAACTTAGATTAAAACTTTAAGATGTTAAAATGAAGAATGCTAAAATAAATAAAGATTAAATACATTGAAAAATAAAATAGAAGCTCACAATTAAAATCGGGGAATAAAACCCAAAATGGTAAAACAATAAAAAATAAAATGATTATCATGAAACAACGACATGCTAAATAAAAGCCGGTTTTGAGCTCACGTTTAAAAGTGTTAAGATTTTCGGTTGCCCTCCGATTCTCAGGGAGGTTGTTCCAATGACTAGGCACATAAATGACGTGAAGCCTGCAGAGCTAGTTCAGGGCAGGCAACTCGATGCGCTTACATCTAATGGGAGGGGAAATATAAAGCACTATCCTTACCTGTTCAGGCCCTTGCTCCTATCGCACTGCGCTGCCACACTGCTAACTGCATTTCTGAATTACCCAGCTCTGGAAATCATGCAAAAGCTGCCCTGCTGCCTGGCTCATTCTGCATGCTAAAGCCATAGCGCTGCCTGGCTCATTCTGCATGCTAAAGCCATAGCGCTGCCTGGCTCATTCTGCATGCTAAAGCCATAGCGCTGCCTGGCTCTTTCTCCATACTAAAGCCATAGCACTGCCTGGCTCATTCTGCATGCTAAAGCCATAGCACTGCCTGGCTCATTCTGCATGCTAAAGCCATAGCGCTGCCTGGCTCATTCTGCATGCTAAAGCCATCGCACTGCCTGGCTCATTCTGCATGCTAAAGCCATTGCACTACCTGGCTCATTCTGCATGCTAAAGCCATAGCACTGCCTGGCTCATTCTGCATGCTAAAGCCATCGCACTGCCTGGCTCATTCTCCATACTAAAGCCATAGCTCTTTCTGCTGCATTTGGTGGAGTTATCCTGCTAATTCCTAAATCATGCCTTCAGAAATATTTCGCTCCCTGTTTTATATGGAGACAGTGAGTGATATGAGACAGAGCTTTGACTCTAAAGTTTGCATTTAAATTAAAACTGAATAAATATTGTTTAATTAATCGTGAGTTGTCAGACTGAACAGCTAAATGCTCCCTTGCCGAAGGTTTTTGTTCAACTTTTAGGGCCTATTAAGAGGTTACTCTGAGAGGATGTGAGGGCCTGTCGTGGTTCACCTTTGCCTGTTGCCACCATGTTATCTGCCAGAGTAGACATCTCGAATATTGAAAACCAAATACGACTCCAGGAGACCAAATATATTTCTCATTTACAGCCTGTTGATGTAATGTTGAAGTTAAAGCATCAATGGGTACTTATCCAGTATGCAAGAATTATGATAAGACTGACAGTAATCTGTCATTTACTGTTATATTTTATTATGCCATATGCTTGTGCTTTAACCATGTACCGATCAGACATAGTAAGTCATAAGTAACAAAGTAAAATTTTATTTATATATTACTTTTCAAAACATGGAATTTACAAAGTGGTTCACATAATGACATGCATGCACATACATACACACATAACAAATAAAGTGGTTATTATGTGTATTCATATAGTTAAGCTAGTTGTACATTGTTTATTCGATATATATTGTTTTATACTTGACACAGTTTTGTTCTACAATTTGGGTCTGCTTATAATTATATGAATATTTTACGTTTTCTGTGATGTCCGATATTGTTTTTTTGATTGGCTTCTCTTGCCAAGACCTTGGGGAGACAGAAAGATGAATAAAAAGCCTTGGGAACCATCTGTCGGCTTTGTGTTATGTTTTTCTCAGCCAAATCAGCCAACATATGGTAGCAGAGAGCTGCCTTGATATTGGCTTTATCATTTAATTTGGGGTGAAAATAAAAAGGTGGGATGACTAACTGTCTAGCATGGAACTCAAATTAGTAGTAACCACACTCCTTCGTGGTCTGAGACCCCGCTATCCTCTTCACACTCCTTTTTTTATCTTTTTCCTACCTGTTGTTACCCAATGATACCCCTGGGCGTGTTTCCAATTACACTGCTGTCCTCCCACTCAGACAACCACACTCAGAGAACAGGGGATACCTTACTACTACTAACTACTGGAAATAAATGAATAAATAAAGAAACTACCCCACTGTGGAAGACCATTACCAATGGGCATAGCAGTTACGGGAGCACTGTCACGCTCGTTTCAGTTGAGCTTATTTGCATGAAATGCTTGGCATTTATATAGTGTCTTTATCCAAAGCGCTGTACAATTGATGCTTCTCATTCACCCATTCATACACACACTCACACACACCAACGGCGATTGGCTGCCATGCAAGGTACCGACCAGCTCATCAGGAGCATTTAGGGGTTAGGTGTCTTGCTCAGGGACACTTCAACACAGCCCGGGCGGGGGATCAAACCGGCAACCCTCCGACTGCCAGACGACTGCTCTTACTGCCTGAGCCATGTCGCCCCTGCTTAAACATCTGGGGTCTGAGGGTAAAATGAGGATAACTGGTGACTGTGCCATAGTTTTCAGGGATGGAAACAGATTGCTAGTAATAGACTTACTGAAACTATATTGAATTAATTATACGTGTACCTTACTATCCTCTTCAATCAATCCACAGTCAAAGTGACTTAAATCAAATGTTTTCCACATTTTGATGTTTGATTTGAAGATTAACTGAAGCTCCTGGCCTGTATCTACATGATTGTATGCATTGCACTGCTGTCACACAATTGGCTGGTTAGATGATTTCATGAATGAGTACATTATCCTAGTAAAATATTACTAATAAAGTGCTTGGTGAGTGTATATCTCATAATTTAGTTTCCCGTATTGTTTACTTGTTACATGTTTATCAAAGGTGCCAATAACTGTGCAGCTCACTGAAGATGATGGACCCCAACTGTGGGACCTGTCTGATGCAGCCAGTGATTTTCAGTTAATTTTTGAATGTGCTGTTGTGGGCTGAGACTTTAATAATGGAGCGTTGATCTTACAGGCAATTCAAATATGAAGTCTAATAACATTAGAATTGTTTGCATTTTTGTGGAAACCATGCTCACTGCAAATTCATTGGATCATCAATTGCCAATTATTTTGACATAACCACAAGATTGATGTGGCCATCACAGCCTTTTGTGGAAATCAGTCAATCTTTCTATGAGGAGAAGAATATTACAGTTAGTGTTTTCCCAAAGAAATGTAATTGGCAGAAAATCCAATCTAACAGGCATATGGTTCCATGAGGCAAATTTGTTCCTCACAAGGAGGAGGGCCTGACATTAGGGTGCTGGTGGTTAGGCTTGTGAATGTCACGTGAACAACACTGATTCCAGATGTTCAATCTGCCACAATTTAAACAATCCAAGAGTCCAGAGATCCAAACAACCCAACCAAGAAGTTAGGACATATGGTATCGCAGCTCGCAGTTATTTGAAAAATGTGAGAACAAATATTTTACAATCCTGCAGTGCTAGGTAAATAAATAATGAACAAAATTAATACATATCACAAACAAAGGACACAAAATAAATCACAATCAATGGAGGGGCAGCCTTTAGGATAGTGTTTAGGGTACATGACGGGAACCCACAAGGTCAGTGGTTCGAACTGCACAGCTGTTGGGCCCTTGAGCAAGGCCCAGGACCACACAGGAACCCACAAGGTCAGTGGTTCGAACTGCACAGCTGTTGGGCCCTTGAGCAAGGCCCAGGACCACACAGGAACCCACAAGGTCAGTGGTTCGATCTGCACAGCTGTTGGGCCCTTGAGCAAGGCCCGGGACCACACATTGCTCCGGGGGGGGATTGTCTCCTGCTTAGTCTAATCAACTGTATGTCGCTTTGGATGAAAAGCATCAGCAAATATAATGTAATCATGTTGCATTAATTATACATGAGCATTTATTTTGTTTTCTGTTCCCTTGGTGTTTTGCTCTGTGTCAACACACCGGCATATAAGAAGGACTGTGAATGCTTTGACTCACCACAATCTTTTCCACCTCATCTATCATCAAGATAAAGGACATACATCTACTAAAAGAGCAAAAGACAGTGGCGTCCAAACAATAGAAAATGAGTTATTCTATACTGCATGAGAGATATTGACAGCTATTTGGTCTATGCAAGTTTGCCTAGTTATTGGTAAGTATTATACCTTAATTTATTAATTAATTTATTCATTTCAAAGAGCTGCAATTTTCTGCATAGCTTGACGTGCACAGCAATTCAACCTCTCCCTTTCTCGAGAGAAAATGTTAAATAATCAGAAAAGGGCTCACGAGCCAGGTAAAACTGTTTTAAGACACCTGGTTACTGGAGAGAATATAATTTACAAAAATGACTAAATGAACAATAATGACAGGTAATGACAGGAACAGTAATAATGGAAATATTAATCATTTTACTACATGAAATCAAAGGAGAGTTGATTACTCTATGTATTTTATGAAATACAAAAGTGATCATTAAAATAATGACAAAGTATAATTCCTAAAGTGATAGCCCTGGACATTTCTTTCATAAGTTTATTTGAAACACACAAAATCCACTAATTCCATAATTAATAATGAATTACTTAATCTGAGTTTCTGTGGTTTTTATAACTAAATATTTGATGAACCAAAAGTCATTACTGCATGTTAACCTGTTCTTTCAGGTCTAAAAGGACTGCTTTTTCAGAAGGAAAGAAACGGTGAGGAGAAACAAAATCTACCATGACCCTCCTAAGAGCAGCATTCTTTCCAAACGCCACTTTTGTGCGTCCTAAGTTCTTTTTCATAAGTGGCTTTGCCGGTCTTTTAAACGCAAACTACTACTATGGCTTCTTGTGCTGTATTTATGCTGTGACTGTACTGGTAAATACTTTTGTCATGTTTATGATTTACACTGAACACTCTCTTCACAGTGCAAAGTACATTGCAGTTTTTAATTTGGCTGTGTCTGACTTGTGTGGAAGCACTGCAGTCATTCCTCAGACGATTGACACTTTCCTGCTTAAATCACAGTTAATCCCCTTTGACGCCTGCTTGACTAATATGTATTTTGTTATTTGTTTTGTCTCTCTACAATCTTTCACTCTCGCTGTTTTGTCCTATGATAGATGTGTTGCAATATGTGTTCCACTGAGATACAATGAGATTGTGACTAATAAATCAATATTGGTGATCACCACCATGTTATGGATTTTTGCAGGAATGATCACTCTCGTAGCAGTGGGCTTTGTCAACACACTGTCATTCTGCCAATCCACTGTGGTAGACAGTTTTTTCTGTGATCATGGGCCTATACACTATATGGCCTGCAATGACAACACTCCAAGTGTGGTGATTAATTGGGCACATCCTATTATGACTCTCTGGATTCCAGGAATTTTTATTGTACTCACATACATTTGTATAGCCAGAGCATTATACAAAATTTCTGAAGCCACAGAACGCCTCAAAGCCATGAAAACCTGCACCTCTCATTTGATCTTGGTGAGTGTGTTTTACTTTCCTATTTGTTTCACCTATGCAATGTGCCCTATTATTAACCCGTATGCCAGGATTGTTAACATGTCTCTGACGACCATGTTGCCTCCTATGCTGAATCCAATCATTTACTCACTGAAGACAGAGGAATTCAGAGAAACCATTAGAAAGCTTTACAGAAGAAAGAAGATTGACTGTGCAGAAAAAACAGTCCATACCAAGATATAGATCAAAACTTAAAGATGTAAAAATAAAGAATGCTAGAATAAATAAAGATGTATTAAATACATAAATAAATAAAGTTCACAACTAAAATCAGGGAATAAAACGATAAAATAAAAATCATAAAACAACGACATCCGAAATGAAAGCCAGACTAAAATGAAAAATTTCGAGTTTACATTTAAAAGTGTCAGGATTTTCCGTTGCCCTCCGATCCTCAGGGAGGTTGTTCCAATGACTAGGCACATACATGATGCGGAGCTAGTTCGGGCAGACAACTCGAGAATTCTGCTGCAGCTTGTTTTTGCATGCTGTCACTCCTATGCTGCCATTGCTCATATTGCATGCTTTTGCCTATTTGCTAGCTGCCTTGGTTCGAATTGTCCTGTTATTCCTAAATTGTGCCTTCATAAATGTGTCACTCCCTGTTTCGCCCCGCTTACAACAGGGAGCCCATGAAGCAGTGCTTTGATGCCAAAGTTTGCATTGAAATGAAACCTGAATACATATTGTTCAATTAATTGTGAGCTGTCTGACTGAACTGCTAAATGCTGCTTTGTCGAAGGTTTTTGTTCTACTTTTAGGGACCATTCAGAAGTAACTCAGAGAGGTCTTGAGGGCCTGTCCTGGTTCATACTGTAAAAACATTTCAGACATGTAGCCTGGTGCAAGGCCTGTCAGCGGTTTAAAAACTAGTAAAATAACTTCAACACAAAAACTGTTAACCACTGTATGCACTTTAGAATCAGTGTAATATGTGCTCTTCTTCTGGTCCTTGTCAGCACTCGAGCAGCAGAGTTCTGATTTAGTTCTCGTATGTTCATTAAAAAAGGGTTACATATACAAAACAGGTTTGAGACACTGTTTTTTAATAGCAGTTCATAAGCCTTAAAATAAAATTTACACTCAGTGAGCACTTTATTAGGTTTTTGAAAAAAAATTATTAAGTCTTCTGCTGCTGTAGCCGGCCAACTGCGGTTTGACACATTGGGTGTTCAGAGATGCTCTTCTGCATACCACTTTCGTTCATTGCTGTCACCTTCCTGTCAGCTTTGACCAGTCAGGCCCTTCTCCTCTGACCTCTCTCATTAACAAGGCGTTTCTGCCCCCAGAAATGCTGCTCACTGGATTTTTTTGGTTTTTGTCACCATTCTTTGCAAACTCTAGAGACTAGTATGTGTGAAAATCCCAGGAGAACAACAGTTTTTGGGATACTCAAACCACCCTGTCTGGCGCCAGCAAGCATTCCACAGTCAAAGTCACTTAGATCAAATTTCTTCCCCCATTTCCCCCATTCTGATGGTTGATGTGAACATTAACTCAAGCTCCAGGCCCGAATCTGCACAATTATATGCATTGCACTGCTGCCAGACAATTGGCTGATTAGATTATCACATGATTAAGCTGGTGTTGCTCATAAAGTGCTCAGTGAGTGTATGTATTCATATAGTTAAGCGAGTTGTATGTACATTTTTGTTATACAATTAGGTTCTGCTTATATTCATATAAACATTTTATCTTTTTTGTGATGTGTGATTTAGTTTTTTGGTTGTTTTCTCATTCCAAGACCTTGGAGAGAGAAATATGAATAAAAAGCCTTGGAACACATTATGTGTTGGCTGTGTGTGTTAAAATACAGTAATTAAATGTTTTTTCACTTTTTATAACTGCAGTTCACAAACACATAATATCATTAATCACCAAAAATGATGTTCTAAGTGAAATGTTTGCATTTGATCAAAGCCTCAAAAGACATTAAATAAATTAAATTGATCAGCTCTAACATTAACATCAGCCTACTCTTCATCAACGTATCAGCACAGATCTCTGCCAACATGCTATAGCCATGTACAATGTCTACACTGCGTCAAACAACATGTGCTCACTACTGCAGATTGTTTAAGATTCAAACCTCTCAAAGAATTCATAATCTAAGAGTACTGCACTATAAAGGTTATATGCAATTGTGCATATTAAAGTTAGAGAGGCAATGTACTTTCGCACTTTTCTAAAGCATGATTTATTTACATCATGTCCAATGTGTCCTCTTTGGGACAGAGATGGGGACTCGACTCAGTGACTCGGATTCGATTGGATCTTATTTTGTTGACTGCCAAGTTGTATTGATGTTGGCTAGCATTTCAAATGGTTGATCTTGAAAAGCTATGCAAGCTAGAGAACCATGAGCATAAGGTACAGTGACGTTAAAACAAACTTCTTCAGGTTGGCTTGAAAAGCCCCGTACATTTTCATATAGTTTTCCTCTTCACACTCCTTTTTTATCTTTTTCCTACCTTTTGTTACCCAATGAAACCCCTGGGCGTGCTTCCAATTACACTTCGGTCCTCCCACTCAGACAACCACACTCAGAGAACAGGGGATACCTTACTACTACTAACTACTGGAAATAAATGAATAAATAAAGAAACTACCCCACTGTGGAAGACCATTACCATGGGCATAGCAGTTACGGGAGCACTGTCACGCTCGTTTCAGTTGAGCTTATTTGCATGAAATGCTTAAATGGTTGGCATTTATATAGTGCCTTTATCCAAAGCGCTGTACAATTGATGCTTCTCATTCACCCATTCATACACACACTCACACACACCAACGTGATTGGCTGCCATGAAAGGCACCGACCAGCTCGTCAGGAGCATTTAGGGGTTAGGTGTCTTGCTCAGGGACTGCTCTTACTGCCTGAGCCATGTCGCCCCTGCTTAAACATCTGGGGTCTGAGGGCAAAATGAGGATAACTGGTGACTGTGCCATGCTTTGACGTTTGTGTCATTTTTATCAACTTTAAATACAGTGATTCCAAAGTGTTTCATATCTTTGTTTCATATCAGCACAAACTCAGCTACAATAATATAACAACAGTAAGTAGGTCAGAATCATATGTTAGTTGTAAATTGCTGTAGAAATAAATTGTCAATTGTAAACAGTAGTTTTGAACACAACAGGAATGCTGTAAAAACACGCACTAACCAACTGTAACAACATTTTTGGATAATATTTTTTAATCTAGGTCTTGTGTGCCATTACAAGTAGGATAAATGCACAACTTTATTCTGCTTGAATGAATAACTTCAAGAATATACATATTTTAAACATATGTACTAAAAATGAAATACATAAAACCATGATTGACAATTACATGCAAAATAACATTTCAATTATTCAAACAAAAAGAACAAATAGACATGGCAGCAGGGCTAGTATAGTAATGTTATAATAGTAGTATAGTTTTCAGGGATGGAAACAGAGTGCTAGTAATAGACTTACTGAAACTATATTGAATTAATTATACGTGTACCTTACTATCCTCTTCAATCAATCCACAGTCAAAGTGACTTAAATCAAATTTTTTCCACATTCTGATGTTCGATTTGAAGATTAACTGAAGCTCCTGGCCTGTATCTACATGATTGTATGCATTGCACGAATGAGTACATTATCCTAGTAAAATATTACTAATAAAGTGCTTGGTGAGTAATTGGTGGTAATTTAGTTTCCCGTATTGTTTACTTGTTACATGTTTATCAAAGGTGCCAATAACTGTGCAGCTCACTGAAGATGATGGACCCCAACTGTGGGACCTGTCAGATGCAGCCAATGATTTTCAGTGAATTTTTGAAAATGCTGTTGTGGGCTGAGACTTGGAGCTGAGATAATGGAGCGTTGATCTTACAGGCAATTCAAATATGAAGTCTAATAACATTAGAATTGTTTGCATTTCTGTGGAAACCATGCTCACTGCAAATTCATTGGATCATCATTTGCCAATTATTTTACCAACCACAAGATTGATGTGGCCAACACAGCCATTTGTGGAAATCAGTCTTTCTATGAGGAGAAGAATATTACAGTTAGTGTTTTCCCAAAGAAATGGAATTGGCAGAAAATCCAATCTAACAGGCATATGGTTCCATGAGGCAAATTTGTTCCTCACAAGGAGGAGGGCCTGACATTAGGGTGCCGGTGGTTAGGCTTGTGAATGTCACGTGACCAACACTGATTCCAGATGTTCAATCTGCCACAATTTAAACAATCCAAGAGTCCAGAGATCCAAACAAGGTCCGGGACCACACATTGCTCCAGGGGGGGATTGTCTCCGGCTTAGTCTAATCAACTGTATGTCGCTTTGGATGAAAAGCATCAGCAAATGTAATGTAATCATGTTGCATTAATTATACATGAGCATTTATTTTGTTTTCTGTTCCCTTGGTTTTGCTCTGTGTCAACACACCGGCATATAAGAAGGACAGTGAATGCTTTGACTCACCACAATCTTTTCCACCTCATCTATCATCAAGATAAAGGACATACATCTACTAAAAGAGCAAAAGACAGTGGCTTCCAAACAATAGAAAATGAGTTATTCTATACTGCATGAGAGATATTGACAACTATTTGGTCTATGCAAGTTTGCCTAGTTATTGGTAAGTATTATACCTTAATTTATTAATTAATTTATTAATTTCAAAGAGCTGCAATTTTCTGCATAGCTTGACGTGCACAGCAATTCAACCTCTCCCTTTCTCGAGAGAAAATGTTAAATAATGAGAAAAGGGCTCACGAACCAGGTAAAACTGTTTTAGGACACCTGGTTATTGGAGAGAATATAATTTACAAAAATGACTAAATGAACAATAATGACAGGTAATGACAGGAACAGTAATAATGGAAATATTAATCATTTTACTACATGAAATCAAAGGAGAGTTGATTACTCCATGTATTTTATGAAATACAAAAGTGATCATTAAAATAATGACAAAGTATAATTCCTAAAGTGATAGCCCTGGACATTTCTTTCATAAGTTTATTTGAAACACACAAAATCCACTAATTCCATAATTAATAATGAATTACTTAATCTGAGTTTCTGTGGTTTTTATAACTAAATATTTGATGAACCCAAAGTCATTACTGCATGTTAACCTGTTTTCTTTCAGGTCTAAAAGGACTGCTTTTTCAGAAGGAAAGAAACGGTGAGGAGAAACAAAATCTACCATGACCCTCCTGAAAGCAGCATTCTTTCCAAACGCCACTTTTGTGCGTCCTAAGTTCTTTTTCATAAGTGGCTTTGCCGGTCTTTTACACGCAAACTACTACTATGGCTTCTTGTGCTGTGTTTATGCTGTGACTGTACTGGTAAATACTTTTGTCATGTTTATGATTTACACTGAACACTCTCTTCACACTGCAAAGTACATTGCAGTTTTTAATTTGGCTCTGTGCGACTTGTTTGGAAGCACTGCAGTCATTCCTCAGACGATTGACACTTTCCTGTTTAATTCACAGTTAATCACCTTTGACGCCTGCTTGACTAACATGTTTTTTGTTATTTGTTTTGTCTCTCTACAATCTTTCACTCTCGCTGTTTTGTCCTATGATAGATGTGTTGCAATATGTGTTCCACTGAGATACAATGAGATAGTGACTAATAAATCAATATTGGTGATCACCACCATGTTATGGATTTTTGCAGGAATGCTCACTCTTGTAGCGGTGAGTTTTGTCAACACACTGTCATTCTGCCAATCAACTGTGGTAAACAGTTTTTTCTGTGATCACGGGCCTATACACTATATGGCCTGCAATGACAACACTCCAAGTGTGGTGATGAATTGGGCACATCCTATTATGACTCTCTGGATTCCAGGAATTTTTATCATAGTCACATACATTTGTATAGCCAGAGCATTATACAAAATTTCTGAAGCCACAGAACGCCTCAAAGCCATGAAAACCTGCACCTCTCATTTGATCTTGGTGAGTGTGTTTTACTTTCCTATTTGTTTCACCTATGCAATGTGCCCTATCATTAAACCATTTGCCAGGATAATTAACATGTCTGTGACGACCATTTTGCCTCCTATGCTGAATCCAATCATTTACTCACTGAAGACAGAGGAATTCAGAGAAACCATTAGAAAGCTTTACAGAAGAAAGAAGATTGACTGTGTATAAAAAACGAATAAATAACAGTCCATACCAAGATATAGATCAAAACTTTAAGATGTAAAAATAAAGAATGCTAGAATAAATAAAGATGTATTAAATACATAAATAAATAAAGTTCAGAACTAAAATCAGGGAATAAAACGATAAAATAAAAATCATAAAACAACAACATCCGAAATGAAAGCCAGACTAAAATGAAAAATTTGTAGTTTATGTTTAAAAGTGTCAGGATTTTCCGTTGCCCTCCGATCCTCAGGGAGGTTGTTCTAATGACTAGGCACATACATGATGCGGAGCTAGTTCGGGCAGACAACTCGAGAATTCTGCTGCAGCTTGTTTTGGCATGCTGTCACTCCTATGCTGCCATTGCCCATATTGCATGCTTTTGCCTATTTGCTAGCTGCCTTGGTTCGAATTGTCCTGTTATTCCTAAATTGTGCCTTCATAAATGTGTCACTCCCTGTTTCGCCCCGCTTACAACAGGGAGCCCATGAAGCAGTGCTTTGATGCCAAAGTTTGCATTGAAATGAAACCTGAATACATATTGCTTAATTAATTGTGAGCTGTCTGACTGAACTGTTAAATGCTGCCTTGTCGAAGGTTTTTCTACTTTTAGGGACCATTCAGAAGTAACTCAGAGAGGTCTTGAGGGCCTGTCCTAGTTCATACTGTAAAAACATTTCAGACATGTAGCCTGGTGCAAGGCCTGTCAGCGGTTTAAAAACTAGTAAAATAACTTCAATACAAAAACTGTTAACCACTGTATGCACTTTAGAATCAGTGTAATATGTGCTCTTCTTCTGGTCCTTGTCAGCACTCGAGCAGCAGAGTTCTGATTTAGTTCTCGTATGTTCATTAAAAAAGGGTTACATATACAAAACAGGTTTGAGACACTGTTTTTTAATAGCAGTTCATAAGCCTTAAAATAAAATTTACACTCAGTGAGCACTTTATTAGGTTTTTGAAAAAAAATTATTAAGTCTTCTGCTGCTGTAGCCTATCAACTGAGGTTTGACACATTGTATGTTCAGAGATGCTCTTCTCCTCTTCTCCTCTTCTCGCCCTTCTCCTCTGACAAGGCGTTTCTGCCCCCAGAAATGCTGCTCACTGGATTTTTTTGGTTTTTGTCACCATTCTTTGCAAACTCTAGAGACTAGTGTGCGTGAAAATCCCAGGAGAACAGCAGTTTCTGGGATACTCAAACCACCCTGTCTGGCACCAACAAGCATTCCACAGTCAAAGTCTTAGATCAAATTTCTTCCCCCATTTCCCCCATTCTGATGGTTGATGTGAACATTAACTCAAGCTCCAGGCCTGTATCTGCACAATTATATGCATTGCACTGCTGCCAGACAATTGGCTGATTAGATTATCACATGATTAAACAGGTGTTACTCATAAAGTGCTCAGTGAGTGTATGTATTCATATAGTTAAGCGAGTTGTATGTACATTTTTCTTATACAATTAGGTTCTGCTTATATTTATATAAACATTTTATCTTTTTTGTGATGTGTTTTTTGGTTGTTTTCTCATTCCAAGACCTTGGAGAGAGAAATATGAATAAAAAGCCTTGGAACACATTGTGTGTTGGCTGTGTGTATTAAAATACAATAATTCAATGTTTTTCTCACTTTTTATAACTGCAGTTCACAAACACATAATATCATTAATCACCAAAAATGATGTTCTCAGTGAAATGTTTGCATTTGATCAAAGCCTCAAAAGACATTAAATAACATTAACATCAGCCTACTCTTCATCAAGGTATCAGCACAGATCTCTGCCAACATGCTATAGCCATGTACAATGTCTACACTGCGTCAAACAACATGTGCTCACTACTGCAGATTGTTTAAGATTCAAACCTCTCAAAGAATTCATAATCTAAGAGTACTGCACAATAAAGGTTATATGCAATTGTGCATATTAAAGTTAGAGAGGCAATGTACTTTTGCACTTTTCTAAAGCATGATTTATTTACATCATGTCCAATGTGTCCTCTTTGGGACAGAGATGGGGACTCGACTCAGTGACTCGGATTCGATTGGATTTTCTTATTTTGTTGACTGCAAAGTTGTAGTGATGTTGGCTAACATTTCAAATGGTTGATCTTGAAAAGCTATGCAAGCTAGAGAACCATGAACATAAGGTACAGTGATGTTAAAACAAACTTCTTCAGCTTGGCTTGAAAAGCCCCGTACATTTTCATTGTCAACGTATTTTGATCTGGAGCTTCATCAAGGGTTGCACTATTTTAAAAACCTTCCAGTATGATCTTTAAGATCGATAGACAAGCAGGACAGAGGATGATTTTGACTGTCTTGTTAGGTGATGTTATGTACTAGTTGCGTGGACATTGTTTGGTTCCAGTGTGATACAAATATGAACTGTATTGTTGTATATTTGATTTCAAATGAAAAAGTATGAGTATATTAATGAACCAATACTGCAACGTGCTTCAAATTTCAACACTTTGTAACTTTGTTTACAAATAAAGTCACAATTAGTCGCAGATGCATATTAAGCCTAGTCCTAGACTAAAATTAATTGGAGATTATCCATACAAAGCTGCATTTAGTCCAGGATTAACTGGCCCCTATTTTATTATTGACCATCATCTTATGTTACAGCCCATGGTAATGCTTACATTATGAGTCACATGAGTCACACAGAGTTCTTAAAAAATAGGCTCAGGTGTGGTAGTTCATTGATGTATGAATATATCACACACTTCATGTCATATACAAATATATATATATATATATATATATATATATATATATATATATATGCACACACATACACACACACACACACACACACACACACACACACAATATATATATATGTCTTCTATACTTCTGGTTTCTATATCTTCAATTGGCATAGGAATCATGATAAATTTCTAAATTTCTATAGCCATACTGTTTTTTAGGCTGCACCATTCTGGAGACTTGAGACTTGACTCGGACTCTAGTTCAGAGACTTGAGACCTGACTTGGACTGTAGCTCAGAGACTTGAGACCTGACTTGGACTGTAGCTCAGAGACTTGAGACTTGACTTGAACTCATTACATTACATTAATGGCATTTGGCAGACGCTCTTATCCAGAGTGACGTACAACAAAGTGCCTACCCATAACCAGGGATAAGTGCGCTGAAAGACCCTAGAGGGAAGTACAATTTCAACTACTACCTACACAACAAAGATAAGGACCAGGGCCTATTTCATTATTATTATTATTATTTTTTTTAACCGCAACACGCAAAAGTATGAACAAACCCCTTACCTAGCCAAACACTGCTTACCTAGCCGAACAAAAACATCCTGATACACAAGTAAATCACAGAAAGAAATCAAGGGAGGTAGGGAGGGACAGGGAGAGGTGCTGCTTGAAGAGGTGCGTCTTCAGTTTGCGCTTGAAGATGAGGAGAGATTCTACAGTTCTGACCTCAACGGGGAGTTTGTTCCACCATGGTGGAGCCAGAACAGACAGTAGTCGTGAGCGTGAGGCGGAAGTTTGGAGAGGGGGAGGTGCCAAGCAGCCTGTGGAGGCTGAACGAAGAGGTCTGGCAGGGGTGAAAGGTCTGATGATTTTTTGGAGGTAAGCTGGGGCAGACCCCTTAACTGCTTGGAAGGCTAGCATCAATGTTTTGAATTTGATGAGAGCCATGACAGGCAGCCAGTGGAGGAAGTGAGCAGGGGGTTGAAGACCAGTAGAGCTGCTGCATTCTGAATATGTTGGAGGGGTACATGACGTACATGACGTTGGAAAACACACTCAATGATGGTGGACACCAACCTTTGGTATATAAAAATTAAGATAAAAGGCTGCATATAATGAACAACACAGATAATGATCTATATGTTATGTTAAAAAAGGACATACTTTTATTTCAATGCATTTTCAATTCATTATTGGCACCCTTACCAACACAGTGAAATTGTAAATAACATTACATCTCTTTCTTCTGAATGACAATCCAAGCTGTTTATGGGACACCTATTGTTTAGCTTATGTCTATGTCATTGGCACAACTCTCATGATGACCAATGCCAATAGCTCTGACTGCAAATGCAATCAAAAGCCCAACATCAAGACTAGATACTGAGAGCTTTCTTATTCCTGCACTAAGGACGCGATTGAATACACTTGACTATTCTGAAGCAGCTGAGAAACCAACTGTCCAATTATTTTTGGTCCTACAAAATGGGGGTAGAAAAAGGGATGTGATTCCTACATGCATCTTCCAATATGGATGTACAATGGGTGAAATAAGTATTGAACACATCAACAATTTGTCCAGTAAATGTATTTCCAATGAGGCCATTCAAGGGAAATTTGCACCAGTATTAATTGTATTAACTCAAGAAATCCAGACAAAAAAATCTAAACATTAAAGTCCATATGTAAATAAAGTTATGTGTAATAAAGTGGAAGGACATAGGGAAAAAGTATTGAACACACTAACTGAAATTAATTCAATACTTAATGGAGAAGCCTTTGTTTGTAATGACAGCTTCAAGGCGCTTTCTGTATGAAGTAACTAATCGCCCGCAGTATTCAGGTGTGATTTTGGCCCATTCCTCTCCACAGATTGTCTTTAAATCTTTAAGATGGCGGGAGGCCCTCTTATGAATCTGGGTCTTCAGATGCTTCCACAAATGTTCAATTGGGTTTAAGTCAGGTGATTGACTGGGCCATTCCAACAAGTTGATTTTCTTTCTCTGAAACCAATTGTGAGTTTCCTTTGCTGTATGCTTTGAATCGTTGTCCTGCTGGAAGGTCCACTCACGTCTCATCCTCAGCATCCTGGTGGATGGCGGCAGGTTCATCTCAAGAATCACTCTGTACATGGCTCCATTCATTGTTCCTTCAATGATATGAAGTCTGCCAGTACCACGAGAAGAGAAACAGCCCCACACCATGATACTTCCACCTCCAAACTTCACTGTTGGTATAGTGTTATTCGGGTGATGTGCAGTGCCATTTCTCCTCCAAACATGGTGTGTTGTGGGACAGCCAAAAAGTTAAATTTTCATCTGACCAGAGTACATGCTCCCAGTAGTTCACTGGCTTGTCCAAATGTTGTTTGGCAAACTTTAAACGAGCTTCAACATTTCTTTTTTCCAGTAGTGGAGTCTTGCGGGCTGAGCGTGCACAGAGGCCATGGCGGTGGAGTGCATTGCCTACTGTCCTTTCTGTCACAGTTGTACCTGCTGCCTCCAAGTCTTTCTGGAGCTCTTTCCTAGTGGTCCTTGTGTCCTTCTGACTCCCTGATCAGAAATCTTGCGAGGAGCTCCTGTGCATGGCCGGTTGATGGTGGAGTGATGTTGCTTCCACTTACGGATAATGCTTACTGGAAATTTAAAACTTTGGTGCTCGCATACCAGGCAGTTAAAGGATCAGCCCCTGTGTATATTCAATCCCTTATCAAGACCTATACACCAACAAGACCCCTCCGTTCTGCAACTTCGTGCCGTCTGGCGCCTCCCCCTCGCCACACCTGCACTTCACGCTCACGACTGCTGTCTGTCCTGGTCCCACGGTGGTGGAATGACCTCCCGGTGAATGTCAGAACGGCAGAGTCTCTGACCTCCTTCAAGCGCAGACTGAAGACCCATCTCTTCAGGCTACACCTTTCCCTCCCCAACTCACACAATCACTGTGATTAGCCTTAGACCGTAATGGCAGTTATGTATAGATATCGTTACTTGTATAGGTATTGTTGTTTTTATTGGCTGTTGTTGTATTCTAGCTGCCAACAGTGGTATGTTAGTTTGAAAGCTGATTGTGCTCTTCAAGGGTTCTGAATTTCTGTATGTTTACACTAGGACTCGGAACTGTACTGTCCTCTCAGGTCTACTTTTGCAGTTGTTCTTGTGATTGATTTGCACTTTGTTGTACGTCGCTCTGGATAAGAGTGTCTGCTAAATGCCACGTAATGTAATGTAATGTAATGATTCAGAAGTTGTGAAATACGCCTGTAGCCAATTCCATTTTCATGTTTTGCAACAATCTGGTTGCGAAGGTCTCGAGAGAGCTCTTTACTTTTACCCATCATTAGATGTTTCTTGTGTGGCACCTTGGTAACAAAAAAAAAACCTTTTATAGCCCATCAATATATTCTAACCCAGCTGACATTAATTAGCACAGACTGGAGGCTGATTCTTAGTGTCTTCAAGACTTTTTTCCTGTTTCATTCCACTTTATTACACATCAC
This sequence comes from Conger conger, assembly GCF_963514075.1. Lineage (NCBI taxonomy): Eukaryota > Metazoa > Chordata > Actinopteri > Anguilliformes > Congridae > Conger > Conger conger. The sequence goes on from NC_083766.1 coordinate 59,077,029, forward strand.
TTTATTTACATATGGACTTTAATGTTTAGATTTTTTGTCTGGATTTTTTGAGTGACTACCAAAGTCTGGTGCAAATTTCACTTGAATAGGCTCATTGGAAATACATTTACTGGACAAAATGTTGATGTGTTCAATACTTATTTCCCCCATTGTAAATACCCTCAAAAGGGTAAAGTGGACAGTCTGCACTTCATCCTCATATTCATTGTTTCATTTCAAATCCAATGTGCTGGAGTACAGAGCCAAAAGAGCAGAAATTGTATGAACTGTCCAAATACATATGGACTACACTGCAAGTTATCTCATAGAACAAAATGTGAGTCTTTTTAACTTATGTGAAGTACAGACCTTATATTTGGCAGAAATCAAAATGGAAAAAAGCAGGACGAATCTGCCGAGGGAACCCAAGGCTCAAATTTGAACTATTTTCTGGATTTTAGGATTACAAACTGTATTATTATTATGTATCAAACTACATAATGACTGGAAGAGAGTTGACACCAAAATGTAATGTTTTGGCCATACACACCATCAACAAGGTTGGTGGCAAAAGAGGAATGCTTACAATGAGAAGCACCTCATACGTCCTGTGAAATATGGAGGTGGGTCATTGATGATTTGGAGATATTTTGCTGCCAGTGGTCCAGACCGCCCCATTATAGCTGATAATATATGTACTATTATGGATTTATAAAAACCTCATATTGTGTTAGATCTTTTTATCTATTATTGTTCTATTTGCTATTTATGGCCTGTAGGCCTCATTGACCTGACCTCATACAATAACTGTGCAGCTCAATGAAGATGATGGACCCCAACTGTGGGACTTGTCTGATGCAGCCAGTGATTTTCAGTTAATTTTTTAATGTGCTGTTGTGGACTGAGACTTTAAGAATGGAGTGTTGATCTTACAGGCAATTAAAATATGAAGTCTAATAACATTCAGGACATTGTTAGCATTTTTGTGGAAACCATGCTCGCTGCGAATTCATTGGATCATCATTTGCCAATTATTTTGACAACCACAAGATTGATGTGGCCAACACAGCCTTTTGTGGAAATCAGTCTTTCTATGAGGAGAATATTACAGTTAGTGTTTTCCAAAAAAAATTGAAATGGCAGAAAGGAGGAGGGCCTGACACTAGGGTGCCGGTGGTTAGGCTTGTGAATGTCACGTGAACAACACTGATTCCAGATGTTCAATCTGCCACAATTTAAACAATCCAAGAGTCCAGAGATCCAAACAAGGTCCGGGACCACACATTGCTCCAGGGGGGGATCGTCTCCGGCTTAGTCTAATCAACTGTATGTCGCTTTGGATGAAAAGCATCAGCAAATGTAATGTAATCATGTTGCATTAATTATACATGAGCATTTATTTTGTTTTCTGTTCCCTTGGTTTTGCTCTGTGTCAACACACCGGCATATAAGAAGGACAGTGAATGCTTTGACTCACCACAATCTTTTCCACCTCATCTATCATCAAGATAAAGGACATACATCTACTAAAAGAGCAAAAGACAGTGGCTTCCAAACAATAGAAAATGAGTTATTCTATACTGCATGAGAGATAATGACAACTATTTGGTGTATGCCTTTGCCTAGTTATTGGTAAGTATTATACCTTAATTTATTAATTAATGTATTGATTTCAAAGAGCTGCATTTTTCTCCATAGCTTGACCTGTATAGCAATTCAACCTCTCCCTTTCTTGAGAGAAAATGTAACAAAATTAGAAAAGGGCTCACGAACCAGGTAAAACTGTTTTAGGACACCCGGTTATTGGAGAGAATATAATTTACAAAAATGAGTAAATGAACAATAATGACAGGGACAGTAATAATGGAAATATTTATCATTTCACAATATGAAATCAAAGGAGAATTGAATACTCTATGTATTTTATGAAATACAAAAGTGATCATTAAAATAATGACAAGGTATAATTCATGAAGTGATAGCCCTGGACATTTTTTTCATGAGTTTATTTGGAACACACAAGATCCACTAATTCCATAATTAATAATTAATTAATCTGAGCTTCTGTGGTTTTTATAGCTAAATATTTGATGAAACAAAATTAATTACTGCATGTTAACCTGTTCTTTCAGGTCTAAAAGGACTGCTTTTTCAGAAAGAGAGAAACGGTGAGGAGAAAAAAAACCTACCATGACCCTCCTGAAAGCAGGATTCTTTCCAAACGCCACTTTTGTGCGTCCTAAGTTCTTTTTCATAAGTGGCTTTGCCAGTCTTTCAAACGCAAACTACTACTATGGCTTCTTGTGCTTTGTTTATGCTGTGACTGTAGTGGTAAATACTTTTGTCATGTTTATGATTTACACTGAACACTCTCTTCACACTGCAAAGTACATTGCAGTTTTTAATTTGGCTCTGTGCGACTTGTGTGGAAGCACTGCAGTCATTCCTCAGACGATTGACACTTTCCTGTTTAATTCACAGTTAATCACCTTTGACGCCTGCTTGACTAACATGTTTTTTGTTATTTGTTTTGTCTCTCTACAATCTTTCACTCTCGCTGTTTTGTCCTATGATAGATGTGTTGCAATATGTGTTCCACTGAGATACAATGAGATTGTGACTAATAAATCAATATTGGTGATCACCACCATGTTATGGATTTTTGCAGGAATGCTCACTCTCGTAGCAGTGGGCTTTGTCAACACACTGTCATTCTGCCAATCAACTGTGGTAAGCAGTTTTTTCTGTGATCACGGGCCTATACACTATATGGCCTGCAATGACAACACTCCAAGTGTGGTGATGAATTGGGCACATCCTATTATGACTCTCTGGATTCCAGGAATTTTTATCATAGTCACATACATTTGTATAGCCAGAGCATTATACAAAATTTCTGAAGCCACAGAACGCCTCAAAGCCATGAAAACCTGCACCTCTCATTTGATCTTGGTGAGTGTGTTTTACTTTCCTATTTGTTTCACCTATGCAATGTGCCCTATCATTAAACCGTTTGCCAGGATAATTAACATGTCTGTGACGACCGTTTTGCCTCCTATGCTGAATCCAATCATTTACTCACTGAAGACAGAGGAATTCAGAGAAACCATTAGAAAGCTTTACAGAAAAAAAGCTCTGCAGAAAAAATTTATTAATAACAGTCCACACCAAAATATGGATCAAAACTTTAAGTAAAGAATGCTAGAATAAATAAAGATGTATTAAATACATAAATAAATCAGGGAATAAAACGATAAAATAAAAATCAGAAAACAACGACATCTGAAATGAAAGCCAGACTAAAATGGTAAATTTTGAGTTTACATTTAAAAGTGTCAGGATTTTCAGTTGCCCTCCGATCCTCAGGGAGGTTGTTCCAATGACTAGGCACATCCATGATGCGGAGCTAGTTCGGGCAGACAACTCGAGAATTCTGCTGCAACTTGTTTTGGCATGCTGTCACTCCTATGCTGCCATTGCTCATATTGCATGCTATTGCCTCATTTGTTAGCTTCCTTTGTTCGAATTGTCCTGTTATTCCTAAATTGTGCCTTCATAAATGTGTCACTCCCTGTTTCACCTCGCTTACAACAGGGAGCCTATGAGGCAGTGCTTTGATGCCAAAGTTTGCATTGAAATGAAACTTGAATACATATTGCTTAATTAATTGTGAGCTGTCTGACTGAACTGCTAAATGCTGCCTTGTCAAAGGTTTTTGTTCTACTTTTAGGGACCATTCAGAGGTAACTCAGATAGGCCTTGAGGGCCTGTCCTGGTTCATACTGTGAAAACATTTCAGACATGTAGCCTGGTGCAAGTCCTTTCAGCGCTTTAAAAACTAGTAAAATAACTTCAATACAAAAACTGTTAACCACTGTATGCACTTTAGAATCAGTGTAATATGTGCTCTTCTTCTGGTCCTTGTCAGCACTCGGGCAGCAGAGTTCTGATAAGTTTAGTAAGTTAAAAAAAGGGTTACATATACGAGGCACTGTTTTTCAAAAGCAGTTCATAAGCTTGAAATAATATATACTCAGTGAGCACTTTATTAGGCATTTATTATACTTAAAAATTAAAAAGAATTATTCTGCTGCTGTAGCCTATCAACGTTGACGCATTGTGTGTTCAGAGATGCTCTTCTGCATATCACTGTTGTAATGTGTGGTTATTTGCGTTGCTGTCATCTTCCTGTCAGGCCCTTCTCCTCAGACCTCTCTCATTAACAAGGCATTTCTGCCCTCAGAACTGCTGCTCACAGGATCTTTTTTGTTTTTCGCACCATTCTCTGCAAACTCTAGAGACTGTTGTGTGTGAAAATCCCAGGAGATCAGCAGTTTCTGAGATACCCTATCGTACACCAACAATCATTCCTCGGTCAAAGTCAGTTAGATCACATCTTTTCCACATTCTGATGGTTGATGTGAACATTAACTAAAGCTCCAGACCCGTATCTGCACAATTATATTCACTGCAGACTGATTAAATTATCTCATGATTAAGTAGATGTTGCTAATAAAGTGCTCAGTGAGTGTATGTATTTAAATAGTTTAGCAAGTTGTATGTACAGTTTTGCTATACAATTAGGTTCTGCTTATATTTATATAAACATTTTATGTTTTTGTGATGAGTGTTGTTTTCTCATTCCAAGACCTTGGAGATAGAAATATGAATAAAAAGCCCTGGAACACATTATGTGTTGGCTGTGTGTATTAAAATACAATAATTAAATGTTTTTCTCACTTTTTATAACTGCAGTTCACAAACACATAATATAATTAATCACCAAAAATGATGTTTTAAGTGAAATGTTTGCATTTGATCAAAGCCTCAAAAGACATTAAATAAATTAAATTGATCAGCTCTAACACAAACATCAGCCTACTCTCCATCAAGGTATCAGCACAGATCTCTGCCAACATGCTATACCATGTACAATGTCTACACTGCGTCGAACAGCATGTGCTCACCACAGCATATTGTTTAAGATTCAAACCTCTCAAAGAATTCATAATCTAAGAGTACGGCACAATGAAGGTTATATGCAATTGTGCATATTAAAGTTAGAGGCAATGTACTTTTGCACTTTTCTAAAGCATGATTTATTTACATCATGTCCAATGTGTCCTCTTTGGGACAGAGATGGGGACTCGACTCGGATTCGAGTCACTGTTGAGTCGCATATACATGGTCTCCAGACTCGACTCGGACTCAATAAGGACTCGTGAAAGTGTCTGCCAAATGGCATCGCGAAAATGATAGAGTGAATAATGTCACAACCGATTATTATTTTTCAGTTATTCATCTGAAAGATATTCCTTAGTTAAAACACACCAAACGCCATTCTACGCGCCACACCATGCGCCTTTTACTAGTAACCATAACAACACCCTATGCTACATTTCTTGCAGCATAGCTCGCTAAGATTACAGTTCCACATGTTGTGGCCTGGCCTTTGAGTTTAAATAATTCAGGCTCACCCAGCCAAACAAAATGATTGCAACGAGCAAAATGTGGAGAATTAAAATAAAAGATGCAGGAGCAACCATGTCAAATTTTAACAGACATTTTGAAAACTCATATGGAAAGGAAGGTGGCACGGATGGTGCAGTGGGTAGCACTGCTGCCTCACAGCAAGGAGGTCCTGGGTTCTAATCCCTGTCGGCCGGGGTCTCTCTGTGCGGAGTTTGCATGTTTCCTCCCGTGTGTGTGTGTGTGTGTGTGTGTGTGTGTGTGTGTGTGTGTGTGTGTGTGTGTGCGCCCTGCGATGGACTGGCGACCTGTCGAGGGTGTATTCCTGCCTTTCGCCCAATGTATGCTGGGATAGGCTCCAGCCCCCCTGCGACCCTGTTCAGGATAAGCGGGTAAAGATAATGGATGGATGGATATGGAAAGGAAAGTCAGTTTACCAGCACTGGAGGTGATCCCACCGCTGCTCACTGTTGCGTTAACATAACTCATGTTTCAGACTCAGTGCAGCTAATGTTTGTGTCATCGTTTAATCAGCATCACAGCAGCACATATTTTCTTCTTTTGTTGACTGCCAAGTTGTAGCGATGTTGGCTTGCATTTCAAATGGTTGATCTTGAAAAGCTATGCAAGCTAGAGAACCATGAGCGTAAGGTACAGTGATTTTAAAACAAACTTCTTCAGGTTGGCTTGAATTTCATTTAAAATGAGAAAGTATGAGTATATTAATGAACCAATACTGCAACATGCTTCAAATTTCAACACTTTGTAACTTTGTTTGCAAATAAAGTCATAATTAGTCACAGATGCATATTAAGCCTAGTCCTAGAATAAATTTAATTGGATATTATCCATACAAAGCTGCATTTAGTCCAGGATTAACCGGCCCTTATTTTGTTATTGACCATCATCTTATATTACAGCCCATGGTAATGCTTACATTATGAGTCACATGAGTCACACAGAGTTCTTAAAAAATAGAATGGTTATTTATTTCATATTACTTATTCATGCATCAATTACCTACCACAGCAGACCTGAGGTTTCTCCAGCCATCTTGAGAAAGGCTTGGCTCAGGTGTGGTAGTTCATTGATGTATGAATATATCACACACTTCATGTCATATACAAATATACATATACATATATACAAATACATATATATACAGTCAGGTCCATAAATATTGGGACATCGACACAATTCTCCTCTTTTTGGCTCTGTACACCACTGCAATGGATTTGAAATGAAATGAACAAGATATGCTTTAACTGCAGACTTGCAGCTTTAATTTGAGGGTATTTACATCCAAATCAGATGAACGGTGTAGGAATTACAACAGTTTCTATATGTGCCTCCCACTTTTTAAGGGACCAAAAGTAATGGGACAAACTAACAATCATAAATCAAACTTTCACTTTTTAATACTTGGTTGGTTGCAAATCCTTTGCAGTCAATTACAGCCTGAAGTCTGGAATGCATAGACATCACCAGCCGCTGGGTTTCATCCCTGGTGATGCTCTGCCAGGCCTCTACTGCAACTGTCTTCAGTTCCTGCTTGTTCTTGGGGCATTTTCCCTTCAGTTTTGTCTTCAGCAAGTGAAATGCATGTTCAATCAGATTCAGGTCAGGTGATTGACTTGGCCATTGCATAACATTCCACTTCTTTGCCTTAAAAAACTCTTTGGTTGCTTTCGCAGTATGCTTCGGGTCATTGTCCATCTGCACTGTGAAGCACCGTCCAATGAGTTCTGAAGCTGAATATGAGCAGATAATATTGCCCGAAACACTTCAGAATTCATCCTGCTGCAACATCATCAATAAATACAAGGGAACCAGTTCAATTGGCAGCCATACATGCCCACGCCATGACACTACCACCACCATGCTTCACTGATGAGGTGGTATGTTTTGGATCATGAGCAGTTCCTTTCCTTCTCCAGTTGATCTTTGTCTCATCTGTCCATAGGATGTTGTTCCAGAACTGTAAAGGCTTTTTTAGATGTTGTTTGGCAAAATCTAATCTGGTCTTCCTGTTTTTGAGGCTCACCAATGGTTTACATCTTGTAGTGAACCCTCTGTATTCACTCTGGTGAAGTCTTCTCTTGATTGTTGACTTTGACACACATACACCTATCTCCTGGAGAGTGTTCTTGATCTGGCCAACTGTTGTGAAGGGGTTTTTCTTCACCAGGGAAACAATTCTTCTGCCATCCACCACAGTTGTTTTCCGTGGTCTTCCGGGTCTTTTGGTGTTGCTGAGCTCGCCGGTGCGTTCTTTCTTTTTAAGAATGTTCCAAACAGTTGATTTGGCCACACCTAATGTTTTTGCTATCTCTCTGATGGGTTTGTTTTGATTTTTCTGCCTAATGATGGCTTGCTTCACTGATAGTGACAGCTCTTTGGATCTCATATTGAGAGTTGACAGCAACAGATTCCAAATGCAAATAGCACACTTGAAATTAACTCTAGACCTTTTATCTGCTCCTTGTAAATGAGATAATGAGGGAATAACACACACCTGGCCATGGAACAGCTGAGAAGCCAATTGTCCCATTACTTTTGGTCCCTTAAAAAGTGGGAGGCACATATAGAAACTGTTGTAATTCCTACACCGTAAATACCCTCAAATTAAAGCTGAAAGTCTGTAGTTAAAGCATATCTTGTTCGTTTCATTTCAAATCCATTGTGGTGGTGTATAGAGCCAAAAAGAGGAGAATTGTGTCGATGTCCCAATATTTATGGGCCTGATTGTATATATATATATATATATATACACAATATATATGTCTTCTATACTTCAGGTTTCTATATCTTCAATTGGCATCGGAATCTTGATGAATTTCTAAATTTCTCTAGCCATACTGTTGTTTAGGCTGCACCATTCTGGAGACTTGAGACTTGACTCGGACTCTAGTTCAGAGACTTGAGACTTGACTTGGACTCATTACATTACATTACATTAATGGCATTTGGCAGATGCTCTGATCCAGAGCGACGTACAACAAAGTGTTTGATACAAGCCATGACAGGCAGCCAGTGGAGGGAAGTAAGCAGGGGGGTGACATGTGAGTTTTTGAGAAGGTTGAAGAACAGACGAGCTGCTGCATTTTTGATAAGTTGGAGGGGTCTGCTGGCGGATGCTGGGAGGCCAGCCAAGAGAGATTTGTAGTAGTCCAGGCAGGACAAATCCATTGCTTGGACCAGGTGCTGGGTCGAGTTGGGGGTGAGAAAGGGGCGGATTCTCCATATGTTGTTTAGGAAGAACCTGCATGACCGGGTCACCGCCGCAATGTTCTTGGAGAGGGACAGTCTGCTGTCCATCACCACGCCGAGGTTCCTTGCACAAGGTGATGGCATCAGTGTGGTATCCCCTAGGGAAATGGAGAGATCCAGATGGGGAGAGGTAATGGCAGGGATGAATATCATTTCATTCTTTTTTTTTCTTTCAGATTTTTCTTTTTCTCCCAATTTGTTAGCCAATTATACCCCGTCTGATTCAATTAGAGCTAGTATTAGATACACCGCCCACACCCCGTCCCTTGGCAGCCCGAAGGAGAATGACACGCTTTCTTCAAGCCGTCTTGTCTCATGCCCGTGACCGTGATTCCGAGGCGCCCAAGGTGCTTATTGTGCAGCAATCTACGAACCCTGCCAAGTCCCTCCCTCTGGAGCAGCGAGCCAATTATGCTGCTCCACGTAAGCCGGCCAAACTTGGCTTTTGGCAGGAGCGGGAATCGAACCCCGGTCCCCGGTGTGCAACTGCAGTAAACTGCAAACACAAGTCTGCTGCATCTTAGCCTGTTGCGCCACCGCAGCCCCCGAATATCATTTAATTCTTACCTGGGTTGAGCTTTAGATGGTGGTTGTCCATCCAGCTTGGGATGTCACTCAGGCAAGCAGAGATACGGGCAGAAACCTGTGTATCAGATGGTGGGAATGAGATGATGAGTTGGGTATAGTCCGCATAGCAGTGGTAGGATAGACCATGTGCAGTGATAACAGGGCCAAGGGAATGAAAGTAAAGAGAAAAAAGAAGCGGGCCTAGGACTGAGCCCTGGGGAACTCCTGTGGCAAGGGGCCGAGGTGTCGATACCGTATCAGCCCAGGCAACCTGGATGGAGCAACCAGAGAGCTAGGACTCAATCCAGTCCAGGGCTGTGCCACAGATCCCTGTTGCTGACAGGGAGGACAGGAGGATGGAGTGATCCAGAGTGTCAAAGGCAGCAGAGATATCTAGAAGAATGAGGACAGAGGAGAGGAAGGCTGCTTGTGCGGCATGGAGTGATTCACTGATGGAGAGGAGCGCGGTCTCTGTCGAGTGGCCAGATCTGAAGCCAGACTGATGGGGGTCAGGTTGTTGTTAGAAAAGAAAGAAGAAAGTTGACTAGAAGCGGCTCGTTCTATGGTTTTAGATCGAAACTTTTCTAAAACATGAATTTACTTAGTTGTAGCTATGTGTACTAAATTGGGACACTGTTTTGTCCAGGCATGTTGATTGATGCTGGGGTGCACCCTGGGTGAGATGCCAGTTCAATTGGGGCACACAGAGCTGGGTTTTTAAACTTGCACCTTGTGACAGGTGACAAACAGCAGGGCTAGTATAGCAATGTAATAATAGTAGTATATTATGCTAATAATATACTTACTGAAACTGTACTTCGATTTCATTTATTGTAAGAGTACATTTCTATCCGGTAAAAGTATACTTTAAAATTGATTAAACATATTGCTAAAATATTAAAGTACACTTACAATGTTACATTACATTTTTCATGGGTATACTTCAATACACTTTTAGGTACATTGACATTACATTAAGGTACACTTTGCGAAGGTACACTGGTGTGTATGCTATCCAGGGATGGAAATAAAATATATTATAAAATAATAAAAAATTTCGCTCAATATTTCAGGCTCTCACATGCATTCATGAAGCTAAAATAGTAGCTGTGATACACAGTTGCAGCCCCAGTTGGGAGAGAGAGGCTCCAGACAGATTCAGTGAATAATTATAGCTGCAAGCAGTGATTCCCGGGGGCCCAGCAGCATAAGCAACAGTTGGAAAACACACTCAATGATGGTGGACACAAACCTTAGGTATATAAAAATTCAGATAAAAGGCTGAATATAATAAACAACACAGATAATGATCTATATGTTATGTTAAAAAAGGACATACTTTTATTTCAATGCATTTTCAAGCATTGGCACCCCTACCAATTATTGTAAATAATATCAAACACAGTGAAATTGTAAATAACATTACCTCAGTGCTCTCTTTCTTCTGAATGACAATCCAAACTGTTCATGGAACACCTATTGTTTAGCTTATGTCTATGTCATTGGCACAACTCTCAGAAGCGATTGAATACACTTGACCATTCTGAAGCAGCTGAGAAGCCAACTGTCCAATTATTTTTGGTCCTACAGAATGGGGGTAGTGTAGGAAAAATTCACAGAGCAAGATGTTCTGGCCTCATGTTAAGACAATCAATGACCTGTTTTAAAACAATCAATCACAAATCAAAATCAGACTAAACCATCAAATTGCTAAAGTTGAGCAAGCTGGTTCCTTCAAAACTCTTAAAGCTTCATGTCAAAAAGTATACCAATATGTATGCAGTCTATAATCAATGTATATCACCTGTGTGCTGCCTAATTACTCATATAATCAAAATATAATCCAATTAACCTATATCATTAATTACAGATGAGCTTATGGAAACGCAAGAAACCACCATTAATCAAATGTTAAAGTACGATTAAGTATGCCTATATATTTTCAAGCTGATTAACTGCTAATTTGGGCAAGAAGTATAGTGACCCATATGTAACCTGAATTGAATAAAATAATGTGTATGAAAGGAAAGTTGGAAAAGCAGAGAATAGCACCATGTTTTGCATAATTCATCTTTTTATGATTCCTCTTTGTTAGAAAACAGCTTACAGGGCAGGAAGTTTGGCGTTGTGGGGGTCAGCTATCGTTGTCAAGGACAGTTCGCGTATAAGCCATGCAGGGCAGGAAGTCTTAAGTGGTGGGGGTGGGCTGTCTTTGGCAAGGACAGTTTGCAGAACAGCTGTATGCCTGTACAATGCGATAAGAACATTTATTTTTAAGAAAAGCCTATGATTCAAAACGTCATTAATTTTTGAGCCTTTGATGTAAAATTTCATTTAAGTCATTTCGGACAAGAGAACATTTAAGAACAGCTGACAAAACAAACGTCATGTTTAAAGAAAACATTTATTTTTAGAGAATAGCATACAAAGCGAAATTATAATTTGGGCGATTGCCACACTGATGAATCATGTCATGTCAGAGATCAGCAGGTATTTTATAGGAGGAGTTATGTTGAAAGAAGTGTATAAAATGCGGCTTTGTGCACTTGTGCTAATAAAGCTTGCTGCCGTGTCTTTTCCCTCGTGAAGTTGTTTTTCGACAAATTAGAGATTGGACTTAGAATTCTGTCATTTCCTAGACACGACAGTAGAAAAAGGGATGTGATTCCTACACGCATCTTCCAATATGGATGTAAATACCCTCAAGAGGGTAAAGTGGACAGTCTGCACTTCATCCTGATATTCATTGTTTCATTTCAAACCCAATGTGCTGGAGTACAGAGCCAAAAGAACAGAAATTGTTATCTCATAGAACAAAACGTGAAAGTCTTTTAAACTTATGTTAACTACAGAAATCAGAAATCAAAATCCCCATGGAAAAAAGCATGACGAATCTGCTGAGGGAACCCAACTGTTTTCTGGATTTTAGGAATACAAACTGTATTATTATTATTATGTATCAAACTATATTATGACTGGAAGAGAGTTGACACCAAAATGTAATGTTTTCGCCATACACACCATCAACAAGGTTGGTGGCAAAAGAGGAATGCTTACAATGAGAAGCACCTCATACGTCCTGTGAAATATGGAGGAGGGTCATTAATGATTTGGAGATATTTTGCTGCCAGTGGTCCAGACCGCCCCATTATAGCTGATAATATATGTACTATTATGGATTCATAAAAACCTCATATTGTGTTAGATCTTTTCATCAACTTAAGTTTTGAACTTCTATTTGCTATTTATGGCCTGTAGGCCTCATTGACCTGACCTCTTACAATAACTGTGCAGCTCACTGAGGATGATGGACCCCAACTGTGGGACCTGTCTGATGGAGCCAGAGATTTTCAGTTAATTTTTGAATGGAGCGTTACTGGCAATTAAAATATGAAGTTTAATAACATTAGAATTGTTAGCCTTTTTGTGGAAACCATGCTCACTGCAAATTCATTGGATCATCAATTGCCAATTATTTTGACATAACCACAAGATTGATGTGGCCAACACAGCCTTTTGTGGAAATCAATCAGTTCTATGAGGAGAAGAATATTACAGTTAGTGTTTTCCCCCAAAAAATGTAATTGGCAGAAAATCAGAAAACAGGCATATGGTTCCATGAGGCAAATTTGTTCCTCACAAGGAGGAGGGCCTGACATTAGGGTGCCAGTGGTTAGGCTTGTGAATGTCACGTGAACAACACTGATTCCAGATCTGCCACAATTTAAACAATCCGAGAGTCCAGAGATCCAAACAACCCAACCAAGACAAAAAGCTTGGACATACTGTATCACCTCGCAGTTATTTTAAAAATGTGAGAACAAATATTTAACAATCCTGCAGTGCTTGGTAAATAAATAATGAACTAAATGAATAAATATCACAAAGGACACAAAATAAATCACAATCAATGGAGGGGCAGCCTTTCGGATAGTGTTTAGGGTACATGACTGGAACCCGCAAGGTCAGTGGTTCGATCTGCACAGCTGTTAGGCCCTTGAGCAAGGCCCGGGACCACACAGTGCTCCAGGGGGCGATTGCCTCCGGCTTAGTCTAATCAACTGTATGTTGCTTTGGATGAAAAGCATCAGAAAATGTCATGTAATCATGTTGCATTAATTATACATGAGCATTTGCTTTTTTTCTGTTTCCTTGGTGTTTTGCTCTGCGTCAACACACCGGCATATAAGAAGGACAGTGAATGCTTTGACTCACTACAGTCTCTTCCAACTGATCTGTCATCAAGTTCAAGGCCACACGTCTACTCACAAGAGAAAGATTTTATGACAGTGGCTTCCAACCAATAGATTATTAGTGAGACCATTAGTTATTCTATATGAGAGATATCGACTATTAACTATTAACTATTTGGTCTATGCACGTTCTTATTGGTAAGTATTAAGCCTTCATTTATTTAAGAGCTACAGTTTTCTGTTTAGCTTGACGTGCATAGTAATTATTCTGATAGAACTTGAATCTAAACTCTGTCTTCAAGGAGAATAATACTTACACAGAACCAGAAATGTTGCATAGAAAATTACCTGACATACCTTTTAAACCTTTCCCTTTCTCGGGAGAAATTATAAAATGTAAAATATGTATGCGCGTAAGTGAGAAAAGGGCACTCCGACCAGGCAAAACTGTTTCAGGACACCTGCTTATTATAGAGAATATAGTTTGCAAAGATTGCTGACTGAACACCAATGACAGGAATAAAACTGGAAGTATGAATCCTTTCATATGAAATCAAAGGGGCTTATTGGGCACTTGGAGCAAAATGCACAGGAACTCGGGTACCCAATTCTACCCCGGATGTGTCTGTATTTTATGAAGTTGTTAAAAGTACGACAAACTAGAATTCATAATGTGAATTTAGCCCTGGAATTATTAATAATTATTATTTGAGTCACACAAGATCCATTAATTGAAGAAAGAAGAATGAATGAATCTGAGCTTCTGTGATTTTTGAAGATAATTACTTGATGAATTGTTAACTTTGTAGTGCTTGAGGGATTCATTATTGCAGGTTAACCTGTTGCTTATTTCCAGGTCCTGAAGGACTGGCTTTTCAGAAGGTGGGAAACAGGGAGGAGCAAACAAACCTGCCATGAGCCCCCTGAATTCAGCCTACTTTACAAACGACAGTATTGTGCATCCAAAGTTCTTTTTCATAAGTGGTTTTACTGGGATTCCCCACACAAACTATTACTATGTCTTCTTGATCTTTGTTTATGCTCTGACTGTAGTGGTAAACACCTTTGTCATGTTTATGATTTACACTGACCACTGTCTTCACAGTCCAAAGTACATTGCAGTTTTTAATTTGGCTGTTTGTGACTTGGGTGGAAGCACCACAATCATTCCTCAGATGATTGACACCTTCCTGTTTAGATCACACTTAATCTCCTTCAATGCCTGCATGCTAAATATGTTTTTTGTTTATTTCTTTATCTATATACAATCTTTCACTCTCACTATTTTGTCTTATGATAGATGTGTTGCTATATGCTTTCCACTGCGATACAATGAGATTGTGACTAGTAAATCAATATTGGTGATGACAGCCACATTATGGATTCTTGCAGCATTGGGCGTTCTCATAGGTGTGCTTTTCTTCAGCAGACTGTCATTCTGCAGATCCACTGTAATAGACAGTTATTTCTGTGATCACGCACCTATGCATCTCTTGGCATGCAATGATAACACTCCAAGTGTGGTGATTAATTGGTCACATCCTATTGTGCTTCTCTGGATTCCATTGCTTTTTATCACAGGTACATACATTTGTATAGCAAGAGCCTTATTAAAAATTGCAGCAACCTCAGAGCGTCTCAAAGCCATGAAAACCTGCACCTCTCATTTGATCTTGGTGAGTGTGTTTTACTTTCCTTTTATTATCACATATGGATTGGGCTCTAACATTCACCAGAATGCCAGGATTGTTAACATGTCTCTGACGACCATCTTGCCGCCTGCGTTGAATCCAATCATTTACTCTCTGAAGACAGAAGAATTCACAGAATCCATTAAAAGGCTTTACAGAAGAAAGAAGATACACTATAGAGAAAAAATTAATAAATGTTTCCATCACAAATGAATGGCTATCAATTAATCAATCAATCAAACTTTATTTGTATAGTACTTTTCATTGAAGTAAATGGGGTTCAACGTGCTTTTCATTCAAAGGCAATGTGATTGAACAGAAGGTTAAAACAATAAAACAACGACAACTAATACACCCAAACATTTACATTAAAACTTGAAAATGTTAAAATAAAGAATGCTAAAATAAATTAAGATGGATTAAATACATAAATAACTAACTAAATAAAACTGAAGTTCATAAATAAAATCAGTAAAACAATAAAAAATGAAATTATAATTATAAAACAATGACACCCTAAAAAAGGCCAGACTGAAGGTACATTTCGAGTTTACGTTTAAAAGATTTTCGGTTGCCCTCCGATCCTCAGGGAGGTTGTGCCAATGACTCATGAAGCCTGGGGCCGCCCCCTCACATGATGCTTACATCGAATAGGAGGAGCAATACCAACCTTACCTGTTTAGGCCCTTGCTCACTTAGCTCTACCACGCTGCACTGCTGTCTGGCTCTTTCTGCATGCTAAAGCCATAGCGCTACCTAGCTCATTCTGCATACTGAAGCCATAGCGCTGCCTAGATCATTCTGCATCCTGAAGCCATAGCGCTGCCTAGATCATTCTGCATGCTAAAGTCATAGCGCTGCCTAGCTCATTCTGCATGCTAAAGCCATAGCGCTGCCTGGCTCATTCTGCATGCTAAAGCCATAGCGCTGCCTAGCTCATTCTGCATGCTAAAGCCATAGCGCTGCCTGGCTCATTCTGCATGCTAAAGCCATAGCGCTGCCTAGCTCATTCTGCATGCTAAAGCCATAGCGCTGCCTGACTCATTCTACATGCTAAAGCCATAGCGCTGCCTGGCTCATTCTGCATGCTAAAGCCATAGCGCTGCCTGGCTCATTCTGCATGCTAAAGCCATAGCGCTGCCTGGCTCATTCTGCATGCTAAAGCCATAGCGCTGCCTAGCTCATTCTGCATGCTAAAGCCATAGCGCTGCCTGGCTCATTCTGCATACTAAAGCCATAGCGCTGCCTGACTCATTCTACATGCTAAAGCCGTAGCACTGCCTGGCTCATTCTGCATGCTAAAGCCATAGCGCTGCCTGGCTCATTCTGCATACTAAAGCCATAGCGCTGCCTGGCTCATTCTGCATGCTAAAGCCATAGCACTGCCTGGTTCTTTCTGCTGCATTTGGTGGAGTTATCCTGCTAATTCCTAAATCATGCCTTCAGAAATATCTCGCTCCCTGTTTTATATGGAGACAGTGAGTGATATGAGACAGAGCTTTGACACTAAATTTGGGTTTAAATTAAAACTGAATAAATATTGTTTAATTCATCATAAGTTGTCAAACTGAACTGCTAAATGCTCCCTCGCCGAAGGTTTTTGTTCAACTTTTAGGGCCTATTAAGAGGTTACTCTGAGAGGATGTGAGGGCCTGTCGTGGTTCTCCTTTGCCTGTTGCCACCATGTTATCTGCCAGAGTAGACACTTCATCTCGAATATTGAAAACCAAATACGACTCCAGGAGACCAAATATATTTCTCATTTACAGCATGTTGATGTAATGTTGAAGTTAAAGCATCAATGGGTACTTATCTAGGATGCAAGAATTTGGATTAGACCGACAGTAATCTGTCATTTACTGTTATATTTTATTATGCCATATGCTTGTGCTTTAACCATGTACCGTCAGACATAGTAAGTCAGTAAGTAACAAAGTAAAATTTTATTTATATATTACTTTTCAAAACATGGAGTTTACAAGTGGTTCCCATAATGACATGCATGCACATACATACACACATAACAAATAAAGTGGTTCACATAATGATGTTTATTGAATTAATATGTGTATTCATATAGTTAAGCTAGTTGTACCTTGTTTATTTGATATATATTGTTTTATACTTGACACAGTTTTGTTCTACAATTTGGGTCTGCTTATAATTATATTAATATTTTATGTTTTCTGTGATGTCCAATATTGTTATTTTGGTTGGTGTCTCGTGCCAAGACCTTTGGGACACAGAAAGATGAATAAAAAGCCTTGGAAAACATCTGTTGGCTTTGTGTTATGTTTTTCTCAGCCAAATCAGCCAACATATGCTTGACGTGCATAGCGATTCAACCTCTCCCTTTCTTGAGAGAAAATGTAAAAAAATGAGAAAATGGCTCACCAACCATGTAAAACTGTTTTAGGACACCTGGTTATTGGAGAGAATATAATTTAGATAAATGACTAAATGAACAATAATGACAGGAACAGTAATAATGGAAATATTAATAATTTCACTTTATGAAATCATTTTTTTCATGAGTTTATTTGAAACACACAAGATCCACTAATTCAATAATTAATAATTAATTAATTAATCTGAGCTTCTGTGGTTTTTAAAGCTAAATATTTGATGAACCGAAATTCATAACTGCATGTTAACCTGTTCTTTCAGGTCTTAAAGGACTCTTAAAGGTGAGAAATGGTGAGGAGAAAAAACCTACCAGGACCCTCCTAAAACAGCATTCTTTACAAACGGCACTGTTGTCCGTCCTAAGTTCTTTTTCATAAGTCTTCACAACGCAAACTACTACTATGGCTTCTTGTGCTTTGTTTATGCTGTGACTGTACTGGTAAATACTTTTGTCAAGTTTAAGATTTACACTGACACTCTCTTCACAGTACAAATTACATTGCAGTTTTTAATTTGGCTCTGTGCGACTTGTGTGGAAGCACTGCAGTCATTCCTCAGACGATTGACATTTTCCTGCTTAAATCACAGTTAATCCCCTTTGACACATGCTTGACTAATATGTATTTCGTTATTTATTTTGTCTCTCTACAATCTTTCACTCTCGCTGTTTTGTCCTGTGATAGATGTGTTGCAATATGTGCTCCACTAAGATACAATGAGATTGTGACTAATAAATCAATATTGGTGATCACCACCATGTTATGGATTTGTGCAGGAATGATCACTCTGACAGTTTTTTCTGTGCTCATGGGCTTATACACTATATGGCCTGCAATGACAACACTCCAAGTGTGGTGATTAATTGGGCACATCCTATTATGACTCTCTGGATTCCAGGAATTTTTTATCATAGTCACATATATTTGTATAGCCAGAGCATTATACAAAATTTCTTTTTTTTTTTAGTTTATGTTTAAAAGTGTCAGGATTTTCCGTTTCCCTCCATCAAAGCACATGAAGCAGTGCTTTGATGCCAAAGTTTGCATTGAAATGAAACCTGAGTAAATATTTCTGAATTAATTGTGAGCTGTCTGAATGAACTGCTAAATGCTGCCTTGTCGAAGGTTTTGGTTCTAATTTTAGGGTCCATTCAGAGTAACTCAGAGAGGTCTTGAGGGCCTGTCCTGGTTCATACTGTAAAAACATTTCAGACATGTAGCCTGGTGCAAGTCCTTTCAGCGCTTTAAAAACTAGTAAAATAACTTCAATACAAAAACTGTTAACCACTGTATGCACTTTAGAATCAGTGTAATATGTGCTCTTCTTCTGGTCCTTGTCAGCACTCGGGCAGCAGAGTTCTGATTTAGTTCTCGTATGTTCATTAAAAAAGGGTTACGTATACAAAACAAGTTTGAGGCACTGTTTTTCATAAGCCTTAAAAAATATACACTCAGTGAGCACTTTATTAGGTTTTTGAAAAAAAATGATTAAGTCTTCTGCTGCTGTAGCCTATCAACTGAGGTGTGACACATTGTGTGTTCAGAGATGCTCTTCTGCATACCACTTTTGTTATGTGTATTATTTGCATTGCTGTCACCTTCCTGTCAGCTTTGACCAGTCAGACCCTTCTCCTCTGACCTCTCTCATTAACAAGGTGTTTCTACCCTCAGAAATGCTGCTCACTGGATTGCTTTTGTTTTTGTCACCATTCTTTGCAAACTCTAGAGACTAGTGTGCGTGAAAATCCCAGGAGAACAGCAGTTTCTGGGATACTCAAACCACCCTGTCTGGCACCAGCAAGCATTCCACAGTCAAAGTCACTTAGATCAAATTTCTTCCCCCATTTCCCCCATTCTGATGGTTGATGTGAACATTAACTCAAGCTCCAGGCCCGAATCTGCACAATTATATGCATTGCACTGCTGCCAGACAATTGGCTGATTAGATTATCACATGATTAAGCAGGTGTTGCTCATAAAGTGCTCAGTGAGTGTATGTATTCATATAGTTAAGCGAGTTGTATGTACATTTTTGTTATACAATTAGGTTCTGCTTATATTTATATAAACATCTTTTTTGTGATGTGTTTTTTGGTTGTTTTCTCATTCCAAGACCTTGGAGAGAGAAATATGAATAAAAAGCCTTGGAACACATTATATGTTGGCTGTGTGTATTAAAATACAATAATTAAATGTTTTTCTCACTTTTTATAACTGCAGTTCACAAACACATAATATCATTAATCACCAAAAATGATCTTCTAAGTGAAATGTTTGCATTTGATCAAAGCCTCAAAAGACATTAAAGAACATTGATCAGCTCTAACACTAACATCAGCCTACTCTTCATCAAGGTATCAGCACAGATCTCTGCCAACATACTATATAGCCATGTACAATGTCTACACTGCGTCAAACAGCATGTGGTCACCACAGCAGATTGTTTAAGATTCAAACCTCTCAAATAATTCATAATCTAAGAGTACTGCTTGTACTACTCTTAGATTACTTTTGTACTTTGCTAAAGCATGATTTATTTACATCATGTCCAATTTGTCCTCTTTGGGACAGAGATGGGGACTCGACTCAGTGACTCAGACTCGAGTCAGAGTTGAGTCGCATATACATGGTCTCCACACTCGACTCGGACTCGTCCAAAAATGACTTGAGACTTTCTTGTTAGGTGACGTTATATACTAGTTGCGTGGACATTGTTTGGTTCCAGTGTTATACAAATATGAACTGTATTTTGGAGAGACCGTGTAATTGACATATCATTTCAAATTAAAAAGTATGAGTATATTAATGAACCAATACTGCAACATGCTTCAAATTTCAACACTTTGTAACTTTGTTTACAAATAAAGTCTTAATTAGTCACAGATGCAAATTAAGACTAGTCCTAGACTAAATTTAATTGGAGATTATCCATAAAAAACTGCATTTAGTCCAGGATTAACTGGCCCCTATTTTGTTATTGACCATCATCTTATATTACAGCCCATGGTAATGCTTACATTATGAGTGACATGAGTCACACAGAGTTCTTAAAAAATAGAATGGTTATTTATTTTATATTACTTATTCATGTATGAATTACCTACCACAGCAGACCTGAGGTTTCTCCAGACATCTTGAGAAAGGCTTGGCTCAGGTGTGGTAGTTCATGTATGAATATATCACACACTTCATGTCAAATACTTATAATATACAATATACTTATAATATATATACATATATATATATATATATATCAGTGGAGGCTCCTCCATAGAGGTGGAGGAGGCCTGGCCTCCCCAATAATTTGAGAGAAGAGAGAGATTTAAAAAAAACAATAAATATATTTATTTTATTTATTTATTTTAACAAAAAACATATTTTTTATTTTTTATATTCATATTATTTTAGTTTTGTTCATAAATCTAAATTTTCCCATGGCTAAAACCCAATATTGCAATTGTAAAGCAACAGGCCAGATTTTCCTATCAGTTTGTATTAAGGGAGGCCAGGCCTCCCCTAGGAAATTAGCTTTTCATAGAAGTCAATGTAATGCATTTTTTTTCATGCCAATATGTGATTGGCCAGATCACTGAAAATGGGTGGGCAACGGAGGCCTGGCCTCACCATGCATTGTGTCCAGGGCTGAAAGATTGACATTTTGTTCGTCCAATCACATGCTACTGGTTCATTTGGAATCAACTATCCTTTCCTTTCCTATTCAACACAGAAGCCATTTTGAGAATTCGCTAGTCACTTCAGTCAAACAAACACTCGCCATAGTGGCTACGAGTGTCCTATCAACTTGTGCTTTTCAGGAAATTTAGAGAACACCCCTGGCTATCATCCCTGGAGTTTATAGCTCATTTGGCCAAACACTTTTGCTTAAAACTACCTCGGAAGTCGGCGAGATTCTAGCGCAATTTGAGCTCTTGGGCTGGAGATATGCAGATTCCAGATACTAGGGAGTGAGAATGACATTCAATAGGTCATGTTAGACACCATTTGGGATTTATTGAACAGTTTTATTTTTAATGTAGTCCATTTCGTTTTATTACAAGTCAATTTAATAATCTTCCATATCAAATTACCGAATTGTTGCTCTGTGAGGAAATTCACTCTAAATACGAATAGAGTGCTGCCCTCTAGTGGATAACGTTAACGTTAGATAAAGCCAACTGGAACCATATTTTTACATATTTTATATTAAATATATTGAATAAAACTACATATGATAAAGAAAGTGTTATCTTATCTTTTTTATATGCTAAACTTGATTAAATTGGTGATTACATGTTGAAGCTGTAGAAGAATGAAAAATGTAAGCTAAACAAAATTGTTTTTAACTACATAATTAAAATTCCTGCCTTTTACACATGTTCACTTGGCATTTATATTACATCCAAATGTCATTTCTCAGCTTAATTATCAGGCAGGCTCATAGACTTACAGCAATGTCATTTCTTCAGGAAGGCACAAGGCTAAGTTCTGCACAATGAATTTCATCAGCCAGAACTTTCTGACTGTAGCTTACACTCCAAATAGTATGCCTTTGGCCAGCACAAAGACAGATAAGAGAACAGGGAACATTCCATCGCGAGTGAAGTGAGCAAGCGGAAAAAAATGGCCTCCTCAATTCTGGAAGTCACCAGCCTCCACTGATATATATATATATATATATATATATATATATATACAGAGGGTGCAATAATTATTTGATCCCTTGCTAATTTTGTAGGTTTGCCCACTTACAAAGAATGGAACTGTGTAGAATTTTAATCATAGGTACATTTTAACAATGAGAGACAGAATATCACAAAATAATCCACAATAACAACATCATATCTATTTTATAAATTTAATATCATATTTTTACATGAAATAAGTATTTGATCCATAGAATAATAGGACTTAATACTTGGTGGAGAAACCTTTGTTGGCAAGCACAGAGGTCAGATGTTTGTTGTAGTTTTTCACCAGGTTTGCACAGATCTTGGGAGGGATTTTGGTCCACTCCTCTTTGCAGATCCTCTCCAAAGGTTCCGAGGCTGCCGCTTGGCAACTCGAAGCTTCAGCTCCCTCCACAGATTTTCGATGGGATTTAGGTCTGGAGACTGGCTAGGCCACTCCAGGACCTTAATATGCTTCTTTTTGAGCCACTCCTTTGTTGCCTTGGCTGTATGTTTTGGGTCATTGTCATGTTGGAAGACCCATCCATAACCCATTTTCAGTGCTCTCACTGAGGGAAGGAGGTTGTCGCCCAAAATTTCCTGGTACATGGCCCCATTCATCCTCCCCTCGATACGGTGAAGTCGTCCTGTCCCCTTAGCTGAGAAACACCCCCAAAGCATAAGGTTTCCACCTCCATGCTTCACAGTGGGGATGGTGTTCTTGGGGTTGTACTCAGCATTTCTCTTCCTCCAAACACGGCGAGTCGAGTTGATGGCAAATAGCTCTATTTTGGTCTCATCTGACCACATCACCTTCTCCCAAGCCTCCTCTGGATCATCCAGGTGTTCTTTGGCAAACTTCAGACGGGCCTGTACATGTGCCTTCTTCAGCAGAGGAACCTTGCGCGTGCAGCAGGATTTTAATCCTTCACGGTGTAGTGTTTTACTGATGGTTCTCTTCGTGACTGTGGTCCCAACTGCGTTCAGGTCATTAACAAGCTCCTCCTATGTAGTACTGGGCTGATCCCTGACCTTTCTCATGATCATTGATATCCCACAAGGCGTGGAGCCCCAGACCGAAGGAGATTGGCGGTGACTTTGTGTTTCTTCCATTTTCTAATAATTGCTCCAACAGTTGTTAACTTCTCACCAAGCTGCTTGCTTATTTTCTTGTAGCCCAACCCAGCCTTGTGCAGGTCTACAATTTTGTCCCTGATGTCCTGAGACAGCTCCTTTGTCTTGCCCATGGTGGAAACATTGGAATCTGATTGATTGTGTGGACAGGTGTCTTTTATACAGCTACATAACGATGTAACGAGTTGACACAGGTTTTTTGGGTCATGAGTTGAGATTAGGAGTGCTTCTTAATGGAAAACTAACTGGTCTGTGGGAGCCAGAATTATTGCTGATTGGGAGGGATCAAATACTTATTTCATGCAAAAACAATGTATCAGATGGTGGGAATGAGATGAAGAGTTGGGTATCGTCCGCATAGCAGTGGTAGGATAGACCATGTGCAGTGATAACAGGGCCAAGGGAACGAAAAAAGAAGCGGGCCTAAGACTGAGCCCTGGGGAACTCCTGTGGCAAGGGGCCGAGGTGTCGATACCGTACCAGCCCAGGCAACCTGGAAGGAGCGACCAGAGAGGTAGGACTCAATCCAGTCCAGGGCTGTGCAACAGATCCCCGTTGCTGACAGGGAGGACAGGAGGATGGAGTGATTCACAGTGTCAAAGGCAGCAGAGAGATGTAGAAGAATGAGGACAGAGGAGAGGGAGGCTGCTCGTGCGACATGGAGTGATTCACTGACGGAGAGGAGCGCGGTCTCTGTCGAGTGGCCAGATCTGAAGCCAGACTAATGGGGGTCTAGCAGGTTGTTCTTAGAAAAGAAAGAAGAAAGTTGACTAGAAGCGGCTCGTTCTACGGTTTTAGATCAAAACCTTTCTAAAACATGAATTTACTTAGTTGTAGCTATGTGTCCTAAATGTCCTATGTGTCCTGGGATGCTGGGGTGCACCCTGGGTGAGATGCCAGTTCAATTGGGGCACACATAGCTGGGTTTTGAAACTTGCACCTTGTGACAGGTACACACAAAATAACTTATTATTGTTCAAACAAACAAACAACAGGGCTAGTATAGCAATGTAATAAAGCATAAAGCTAAAATAGTAGCTGTGATGGACAGTTACAGCCCCAGCTGTGAGAGAGAGGCTCCGGACAGATTCAGTGAATAAATATAGCTGCAAGCAGTCATTCCCAGCAGCAAAAGCAACAGTTGGAAAACACACTCAATGATGGTGGACACCAACCTTCGGTATATAAAAATTAAGATAAAAGGCTGCATATAATAAACAACACAGATAATGATCTATATGTTATGTTAAAAAAGGACGTACTTTTATTTCAATGCATTTTCAATTAATTATTGGCACCCCTACCAATTATTGTAAATAATATCAAACACAGTGAAATTGTAAATAACATTACATCTCTTTCTTCTGAATGACAATCCAAGCTGTTTATGGGACACCTATTGTTTAGCTTATGTCTATGTCATTGGCACAACTCTCATGATGACCAATGCCAATAGCTCTGACTGCAAATGCAATCAAAAGCCCAACATCAAGACTAGATACTGAAAGCTTTTTTATTCCTGCACTGAGGACGCGATTGAATACACTTGACTATTCTGAAGCAGCTGAGAAACCAACTGTCCAATTACTTTCGGTCCTATAAAATGGGGGTAGAAAAAGGGATGTGATTCCTACACGCATCTTCCAATATGGATGTAAATACCCTCAAAAGGGTAAAGTGGACAGTTTCATATTCATTGTTTAATTTAAAATCCAATGTGCTGGAGTACAGAGCCAAAAGAACAGAAATTGTATGAACTGTCCAAATTCATATGGACTGCATTGTAAGTTATCTCATAGAACAAAACGTGAAAGTCTTTAAACTTATGTTAACTACAGACCTTATATTTGGCAGAAATCAAAATGGAAAAAAGCATAACGAATCTGCCGAGGGAAACCAAGGCTCAAATTTGAACTATTTTCTGGATTTTAGGAATACAAACTGTATTACTATTATGTATCAAACTATATTATGACTGGAAGAGAGTTGACACCAAAATGTAATGTTTTGGCCATACACACCATCAACAAGTTTGGTGGCAAAAGAGGAATGCTTACAATGAGAAGCACCTCATACGTCCTGTGAAATATGAAGGTGGGTCATTGATAATTTGGAGATATTTTGCTGCCAGTGGTCAAGAGGCACTATTTAACCCTCTTGCTGTATTGTTTCATGTTCATTAATTTGGTGTTCCGGTCAAAAATGACTACCCCATTATAGCTGATAATATATGAACTATTATGGATTTATAAAAACCTCATATTGTGTTAGATTTTTTCATCAACTTAAGTTTTGAACTTCTATTTGCTATTTATGGCCTGTAGGCCTCATTGACCTGACCTCATACAATAACTCTGCAGCTCACTCAAGATGATGGACCCCAACTGTGGGACTTGTCTGATGCAGCCAATGATTTTCAGTGAATTGTTTAATGTGCTGTTGTGGGCTGAGACTTTAAGAATGGAGCGTTGATCTTACAGGCAATTATAATATGAAGTCTAATAACATTAGAATTGTTTGCATTTTTGTGGAAACCATGCTCACTGCGAATTCATTGGATCATCAATTGCCAATTATTTTGACATAACCACAAGATTGATGTGGCCATCACTGCCTTTTGTGGAAATCAGTCAATCTTTCTATGAGGAGAAGAATATTCCAATTAGTGTTTTCCCAAAAAAATGTCATTGGCAGAAAATCCAATCTAACAGGCATATGGTTCCATGAGGCAAATTTGTTCCTCACAAGGAGGAGGGCCTGACATTAGGGTGCCGGTGGTTAGGCTTGTGAATGTCACGTGAACAACACTGATTCCAGATGTTCAATCTGCCACAATTTAAACAATCCAAGAGTCCAGAGATCCAAAGAACCCAACCAAGAACAAAAAGTTAGGACATATGGTATCAGCTCGCAGTTATTTGAAAAATGTGAGAACAAATATTTTACCATCCTGAAGTGCGAGGTAAATAAATAATGAACTAAATGAATACATATCACAAAGGACACAAAATAAATCACAATCAATGGAGGGGCAGCCTTTAGGATAGTGTTTACGGTACATGACGGCAACCCACAAGGTCAGTGGTTCGATCTGCACAGCTGTTGGGCCTTTGAGCAAGGCCCGCGACCACACATTGCTCCAGGGGGGGATTGTCTCCGGCTTAGTCTAATCAACTGTATGTCGCTTTGGATGAAAAGTATCAGAAAATGTAATGTAATCATGTTGCATTAATTATACATGAGCGTTTATTTTGTTTTCTGTTCCCTTGGTGTTTTGCTCTGTGTCAACACACCGGCATATAAGAAGGACAGTGAATGCTTTGACTCACCACAATCTTTTCCACCTGATCTATCATCAAGATAAAGGACATACATCTACTGAAAGAGCAAGTGGCTTCCAAACAATAGAAAATGAGTTATTCTATACTGCATGAGAGATATTGACAACTATTTGGTCTATGCAAGTTTGCCTAGTTATTGGTAAGTATTATAATTTATTCCTTAATTCATTCCTTAATTTATTCATTTCAAAGAGCTCCAATTTCAACCTCTCCCTTGTAGAAATAGGAAAAAGGCTCACCAACCAGGTAAAACTGTTATAGCACAGAATGGTTATTGTCGAGAATATAATTTACAAAAATGACTAAATGAACAATACTGACAGGAACAGTAATAATGGAAATATGAATAATTTTACTATATGAAATCAAAGGGGAGGTGAGTACTCGGCACATTGTATTTGAAGTACAAAAGTGATCATTAAAAGATTGAAAATAGAATTCATAATGTGAAAGCCCTGGAATTTTTTTTTGTTTTGTTTAATTGAAAAGCATGATCTATTCATTCCATAATTAATAATTCATTAATAATGAGCTTCTGTGGCTTTCATAGCTAAATATTTGATGAACTGGGAAGTTTGTGTTTGAGGAATTAATTACTGCATGTTAACCTGTTCTTTCAGGTCTAAAAGGACTGCTTTTTCAGAAGGTGCGAAACGGTGAGGAGAAAAGAAATCTACCATGACTCTCCTAAAAGCAGCATTCTTTACAAACGCCACTGTTGTGCGTCCTAAGTACTTTTTCATAAGTGGTTTTGCCGGTCTTTTCAACACAAACTACTACTATGGCTTCTTGTGCTTTGTATATGCTGTGACTGTACTGGTAAATACTTTTGTCATGTTTGTGATTTACAGTGAACACTCTCTTCACAGTGCAAAATATATTGCAGTTTTTAATTTGGCTGTGTCTGACTTGTGTGGAAGCACTGCAGTCATTCCTCAGATGATTGACACTTTCCTGCTTAAATCACATTTAATCTCCTTTGAGGCCTGCTTGACTAACATGTTTTTTGTTTTTTTGTTTATTGCTATGCAGTCGTTCACTCTAACTGTTCTTTCATACGACAGGTTTGTTGCTATATGCTTTCCACTGAGATACAATGAGATTGTGACTAATAAATCAATATTGGTGATCACAACCATATTATGGATTTGTGCAGTAATGCTCACTCTCACAGCTGTGAGTTTTATCAACACACTGTCATTCTGCAAATCAACTGTGATAGACAGTTTTTTCTGTGATCACGGGCCTATACACTATTTGGCCTGCAATGACAACACTCCAAGTGTGGTGATTAATTGGGCACATCCAATTATAACTCTCTGGATTCCAGGAGTTTTTATTGTACTCACATACATTTGTATAGCCAGAGCGTTATACAAAATTGCAGAAGCCACAGAACGCCTCAAAGCCATGAAAACCTGCACCTCTCATTTGATCTTGGTGAGTGTGTTTTACCTTCCTATTTGTTTCACATATGCAATGTGCTCTACCATTCACCCGCATGCCAGGATTGTTAACATGTCTCTGACGACCATCTTGCCGCCTGTGCTGAATCCAATCATTTACTCTCTGAAGACAGAGGAATTCACAGAAACCATTAAAAAGCTTTACAGAAGAAAGAAGATTGACTGTTCAGAAAAAAATTTTCATCACAAATGAATGACTATCAATCAGTCAAAAACCGTTATATGTATCGCACTCTACAAGTAAATGCAGTTCAAAGTGCTTTCCATGCAAATGCAATATGATTGAACAGAAGGTAATGATACAGTAAAACAATACATACCAAAATATAGATCAAAACTTTAAGATGTAAAAATAAAGAATGCTAAAATCAGTAAAGATGTATTTCATACATAAATAAATGAAATTGAAGTTAAAACTAAAATCAGGGAATAAAACACAAAATGGTAAAACAATAAAATAATAATCACCCGAAATAAAAGCCAGACTAAAATGGTAAATTTTGAGTTTACATTTAAAAGTGTCAGGATTTTCCGTTGCCCTCCGATCCTCAGGGAGGTTGTTCCAATGACTAGGCACATCCATGATGCGGAGCTAGTTCGGGCAGACAACTCGAGAATTCTGCTGCAGCTTGTTTTGGCATGCTGTCACTCCTATGCTGCCATTGCTCATATTGCATGCTATTGCCTCATTTTCTAGCTGCCTTGGTTCAAATTGTCCTGTTATTCCTAAATTGTGCCTTCATAAATGTGTCACTCCCTGTTTCACCTCGCTTACAACAGGGAGCCCATAAAGCAGTGCTTTGATGCCAAAGTTTGCATTGAAATGAAACTTGAATACATATTGCTTAATAAATTGTGAGCTGTCTGACTGAACTGCTAAATGCTGCCTTGTCAAAGGTTTTTGTTCTACTTTTAGGGTCCATTCAGAGGTAACTCAGAGAGGCCTTGAGGGCCTGTCCTGGTTCATACTGTGAAAACATTTCAGACATGTAGCCTGGTGCAAGTCCTTGCAGCGCTTTAAAAACTAGTAAAATAACTTCAATACAAAAACTGTTAACCACTGTATGCACTTTAGAATCAGTGTAATATGTGCTCTTCTTCTGGTCCTTGTCAGCACTCGGGCGGCAGAGTTCTGATAAGTTTTAGTAAGTTCATTAAAAAAAGGGTTACATATACGAGGCACTGTTTTTCAATAGCAGTTCATAAGCCTGAAATAATATATACTCAGTGAGCACTTTATTAGGTATTTAGTATACTTAAAAATAAAAATAAATTATTCTGCTGCTGTAGCCTATCAACGTTGACGCATTGTGTGTTCAGAGATGCTCTTCTGCATATCACTGTTGTAATGTGTGGTTATTTGCGTTGCTGTCACCTTCCTGTCAGGCCGTTCTCCTGTCAGACCTCTTTCATTAACAAGGCGTTTCTGCCCTCAGAACTGCTGCTCACTGGATCTTTTTTGTTTTTCGCACCATTCTCTGCAAACTCTAGAGACTGTTGTGTGTGAAAATCCCAGGAGATCAGCAGTTTCTGAGATACCCTATCTGACACCAACAATCATTCCTCGGTCAAAGTCAGTTAGATCACATCTTTTCCACATTCTGATGGTTGATGCGAACATTAACTAAAGCTCCAGGCCCGTATCTGCACAATTATATTCACTGCAGACTGATTAAATTATCTCATGATTAAGTAGATGTTGCTAATAAAGTGCTCAGTGAGTGTATGTATTCATATAGTTAAGCTAGTTGTATGTACAGTTTTGTCATACAATTAGGTTCTGCTTATATTTATACAAACATTTAATCTTTTTTGTGATGTCTGATTTCGTTTTTTGGTTGTTTTCTCATGCCAAGACCTTGGAGAGAGAAATATGAATAAAAAGCCTTGATGCAGTTAACAAACACATAGAACATTTTTTTTTGTGATTAATTGTATTAAGTGAAATGTTTGCATTTGATCAAAGCCTCAAAATAAATTAATTGATCAGCTCTAATGCTAACATCAGCTTACTCTCCATCAAGGTATCAGTACAGATCAGCCTGGTCTTTGAGTTTAAATAATTCAGGCTCACCCAGCCAAACAAAATGATTGCAACTAGCAAAATGTGAAGAATTAAAACAAAAGATGCAGGAGCAAGTGAAATGTTTCTGCTAAATTACATTGAGTTGGTCTTGAAATGGGTGGGATATTGAGGTTCAAAATTAGCCATTTTGAATGGAAGTGCCAGCCAACACAAACATATAGCTACCACGCTCGCAATCATGAAATGACTGATCCTGGTTTGTTAATGTTGCTGAGACTGTTCAAAATATTCTCGAGTTAGAGGTACAATAGGTAAGATTTTTGTGTTAAAACATTGTTACATGACCATTGTAAATCCCTTCCTATCATTGAAAAAGGCTCACTGCCATGTTGACTCACCCTCTGGTTATGTTTATAGTCCTTAAATTCAGGTTTAAAAATATACAGTTGACGGCCTGACACTCTGTACCAGAACATTGTATAACTGCAATAATTCAAGGTCATTGGTTGAAAATTGGTTCTAATTGCCACAGCCTGTTCACAGAGAAGGGGTGGGACAAACAGTGTTGCGGTTTGAAGGTGTTTGTTTTGTTGCTGCTATTCCACTCTTGACCGTTAGAAGTCCGAAATTACCTATTGTACCTTTAAATATACTATGCTCCATTGGATAACTTCTGGCTTACTAACTTTGCATGTGACCACGACCATCCCTTTGCTAACCCTCGTTGTAACCGTCTGCCGGTGATTGAAATCTGCCTGTCTGGACTACGAAATAAAACTTCCGTTTCCTCGACTTCTGGTTTGCGCTTGGTTTTTCTGTCCGGATACCTGACACAGGCGTTTTGATTGGGATGCTGGGGTGCACCCTGGGTGAGATGCCAGTCCAATGTGGGGCACGCATGCCTGGGTTTTGAAACTTGTACCTCTTGTGAGACCTTCTTGCTGCTGGTCTATTGCTATGGTTCTGACCACTACAGCATCATACCACCACCGCCTCCTCACGTGCCAGACTTCATTGTCAAGCACCATTTAGTGTACTCAAAGTATTTTGTATTTTACAAGTAGAAGAAATTCACAACTTTATTCTGCTTGAATGAATACCTTAAAGAATATACATATATTTAAAAACATATACTAAAAATTAATTGCATAAAACCACAATTGACAGGTACACACAAAATAACATTACAATTATTCAAACAAAAAAAAACAAGTAAAAATGGCAACAGGGCTAGTATAGCAATGTAATAATAGTAGTATACTTTCCAGGGATGGAAACAAAATCCTAATAATATACTGACTGAAATTGTACTTAAGTTTCATTAATTGTAAGTGTACATTTCTATCCTTTAAAAGTATACTTTAAAATTGATTAAACAGAATGCTAAAATATTAAAGTACACTTACAATGAATTAACTTAGAGTACACTTTTAGACAGTAGGCCTATACTATGAATATAATTTTCCAGGACTAACATAAAGCACATTTTTCATGGGTATTCTTCAGTACACTTTTAGGTACATGAAGTTAAGGTACACTTTGCAAAGGTACACTGGTTGTATGCTATCCAGAGAAAATGGAAATAAAATATATTATATATATTTTTTAGCTCAATATTTCAGGCTCTCACATGCATTCATGAAGCTAAAATAGTAGCTGTGATGCAGTTGCAGCCCCAGTAGAGAGAGAGAGGCTCCGGACAGATTCAGTGAATAATTATAGCTGCAAGCAGTGATTCCCGGGGGCCCAGCAGCATAAGCAACAGTTGGAAAACACACTCAATGATGGTGGACACCAACCTTAGATATACAGTGAGCAACCTTAATAAAAAATAAGAAAAAAGGCTGCATATAATGAACAACACAGATAATAATCTTATTGTATTTAATGTTAAGTTAAAAAAGGACATTTTTATTTCAATGCATTTTCAGTAAATTATTGACACCCCTAACAATTACTACAAATAACATCAAACACAGTGAAATTGTAAATAATATTACATCAGTGCTCTCTTTCTTCTGAATGGCAATCCAAACTGTTCATGGAACACCTATTGTTTACCTTATGTCTATGTCATTGGCACAACTCTCGTGGTGACCAACATCAATAACTGACTGCAAAGGCAATCAAAAGCCCAACATCAATTCCAGATACTGAAAGCTTTCTTATTCCTGCACTAAGGAAGCGATTGAATACACTTGACTATTCTGAAGCAGTTGAGAAACCAACTGTCCAATTACTTTTGGTCCTCCGAAATGGGGGTAGAAAAAGGGATGTGATTCCTACATGCATCTTCCAATATGGATGTAAATACCCTCAAAATGGTAATACGGACAGTCTGCACTTTAACCTCATATTCATTGTTTCATTTCAAATCCAATGTGCTGGAGCACAGAGCCAAAAGAACAGACATTGTATGAATTGTCCAAATACATATGGACTGCACTGTAAGTTATCTCATAGAACAAAACTTATGTTAACCACAGACCTTATATTTGGCGGAAATCAAAATCCCCGCGGGAAAAAGCATAACAGATCTGCCGAGGGAACCAAAGGCTCAAATTGTAACTATTTTCCGGGTTTTGGGAATACAAACTGTAGCACTCTATTATGACTGGAAGAGAGTTGACACTAAAATGCAATGTTTGGGACATACACACCATCAACATGTTTGGCAGCAGAAGAGGAATGCTTACAATGAAAAGCACCTCATATTGAGGGTCATTGATGATGTCAAGATATATGGCTGTGGTGGTCCAGGGGCACTATTTATGGCACGATTAATTCAGTAAAGTATCAGGAAATTTTGTCAGAAAATCTGCCAGGATAATGAGAGTCCAGCACAACAATGACTCCAAACATACATCAACATCCACACATAAATGGTCATCTCAATTTCCAGACTTAAATGCCACCAAAAACAGGTAGTCTGAACTGAAGAGGAGGGGTCCATAAGTAACTTATCAGTAAGTACAGGAAAAGTCTCACGGCTATCATCTTTGCTAGGGATGTTTGCACAAAGTATCAAACCAGGGGTGCCAAAAAACCTGCTTTTTGGGGGAAATATATTTTTTACATTTATAATAATTGTGGAGCTCACTGTAGATGATGGGCTCCAACTGTGGGGCGAGAACATATATTTTAAAGTCCTGCCGTACTGAGACCTGTAAATAAATAATGAAATAAATCAATAAAAATCCCAAACAAGGGACAGAAAATCAATCATTCTATCATGTTGCATTAATTATACATGAGCATTTCTTTTGTTTTCTGTTTCCTTGGTGTTTTCCTCTGTGCCAACACTCCGGGATATAAGAAGGTCAGTGAATGCTTTGACTCACTACAGTCTCTTCCAACTGATCTATCATCAAGTTCAAGGCCATACATCTACTCACAAGAGAAAAATCGAAAGACAGTGGCTTCCAAACAACAGAAAATGAATTATTCTATACTGCATGAGAGATATTGACTATTTGGTCTATGCAAGTTTGCCTAGTTATTGGTAAGTATTAGATACACTTTACTTTATTCCTTCATTTATTTATTTCAAAGAGCTGCAATTTTGTGCTTAGCTTGACATGCAGAGCAATTATTGTGATTGACATATGAATCTCAAATAGTTTTACACCTGAGGTACGTATCTTTTAAACCTTTCCCTTTCTCGAGAGAAAATGTGAAATGTAAAAAAGTAAGAAAAGGGCTCATCAACCAGGTAAATCTGTTTTAGGACACCAGGTTATTGGAGAGAATATAATCAACAAAAATCACCGAATGAACAATAATGAAAGGAACAGTAATAATGGATATATTAATCCTTTTACGATATGAAATCAAAGGACCGTATTGGGCACTTGTGTACACGGCACTATATATTTTAAGAAGGACAAAATGATCATTTAAGGAATGACAAAGTAGAATTCATACTGTGATTTTATTCCTGGATTTACTTTTTTATTTTAATTTTAATGGAGACACAAGATCCATTAATTCAATAATTAATAATTAATAAATCTGTTTTTTTGTAGCTAAATATTTGAAGAACT